>NC_041740.1:34229748-34539391 GCF_004115215.2 Ornithorhynchus anatinus
TTGGGAGAACACAGTAGATTTGGTAGGCGTAAAGCATCTTGGTCTGGGAACCAGAGAACCTAGGTTCTAATACAGGTTCTGTCACTTGCTTGCTGTGTGACTTTGGGCAAGTCGCTTAACTTCTCTGGGCTTCAATTCCCTCATCTGTAAAATGGAGATTAAATACCTGCCTCATGCCTACTTAGATTGGGAGCCCCATGTGGCACGGAGATTGGGTCTCACCTGATCTTGTATTTACCTCAGTACTGAATACAGTGCTTGTCACATAATAAGTGATTAACAAATACCACAATTATTATTATTATTATTACTACATGTTCCCTGCCCTCAAGGAGCCCACACACCAGTAGGTAGCAGCCCCTATGTTTTTAATGCCTGATTGTTCAGATGTCAAGGGTTAATAGAAGGAAAGGGAAGTCCGTCTATCGAGGCCTTTTTTTCAGGAAAGTGTCTTTCTGGAAATGAACTCCGCTACTTAGTTCCTGGTCTCTGTCCTCAAACATCCTAGCACGATGCCACAACTCACATTGACTCCAAGTTGCTAAACTGACAAGGGTATCAAATGTCAGTCAGGCTGTGCTTTCAACCTGAAGCTCTTGGGAACCTCATGTGAACAGATTGTTCGTGCCAGAATATCTCATTATTTTAAGCAAATTGAATTTCTCATTGACTACATTGAAAGGTTGTACACTACTTATAATTACTGTTTTTACTTAATTTTCTTCTATAATAAGGTCTGTGTGGTATACTTGAAATTGGTATTTTGATTACCCTTTTTTTTGGCCTCAGGAGGCTATTTAGCACAGAACCTGCTGGACTTAATGAAACAAATACACACACAGAAACAAAAGCATGCGTATGTTAAAGTACTTTCCCCTGTGTGTAAGAAAGGCTTCCCTGACTAAGCTCTCCTCTCCATGCCCTCTTTTTCCTCCCTGCTGTGTGAGCTTTGCATTTGGATCTGAACCCCTTAAAAACCTTAACTTCCAACCCCATAGTACTTAAATACATATTCTAAAGACTGTAAACTCATTATGGACAGGGAACATGTCTGTTATTTTGTACTCTCCCAAATGCTTAGTCAAGTGCTCGTCACACAGTAAGTGCTCAATAAATATGATTGAATGAACACATCCCTATACATGTACTCTGCCACTCTCCCTATCTGTAATACTTTTCACTATTATGGAATTTGTTAAGTGCTTACTATGTGCTAGGCACTGTACTAAGTGCTGGGATAGATCAAGATGGAAAAAACAGTCCCACATGGGAGTCACAGTCTTAATTCCCATTTTACAGATGAGGTAACAGATACAGATAAATTGTGGCTTGCCCAAGTCACACAGCAGATAAGTGGCAGAGAGGGGATTAAAACCCAGGGCCTCTGACTCCCAGACCTGACTCTTACCACTAGGCAACCCGGTTTCTCTATTTTAATGTCTGTCTTCCCCATGAGCCTGTAAACTCCTTGTGGGCAGGGATCATGCCTACCAACTCTACTGTATTACACTCTCTTAAGGATTTAGTGCCGTGCCCAAAAATAGTGCTCTCTTGATGAAGAACACTGTACTAGGTGCTTGGGGTGTACTGAGTGACAAAGTGACACATTTCTTGCTCACAGCAGGGAATGTGTCTATTAACTCTAGTGTATTCTCCCAAGCATTTAGTACAATGTCTGCATCTAGGGTGAACTCAAGTATGCTATCAACTGACTGTTGCACACTAATGGGAGAACCACTCTTGATTACTCGGCATGATCATTTCCCAGGCCCTTTGTGACTCCTTTAGCCACGTACTTCTTGTTTCTGCCATTTCATTAGCACATATTTTGTGCAAGTGAAGAAATGAATGGTTAAAATTAGAGTTTTGGGTAATCTAATGTGCTCAATTATCCAGGCTGGCCTTGGCCCTCATTAACACTAAGGTTGGGTCTAAGGTGGCAAATTATATTGATAGCACAGGGCAAAAGGACACACTCTGGCCTGAATTAGCCTGGTGTTTCAGGTGGAAATTTTTTTTGCCCTGAATTAGCTCAATAATTTGCAGGGGTAAACTGAGCCAGATGACTGCAAGTAGGCTGGACAAGTTTCTAGAATTTTCCAGGTTAAAAGAAAGGCAAATAAAAGGAAATTGGATCAAGTGAGCATGACCCCCACTTCAAAAACAAGAATGGGAGATAGCTTTGGAGTGTCCCTCCAGGGAAGGCAAGTTGTAGGTTATGTTCTGTAGGGACTGGGTTGCTTGGTCCCAGGGGGTCAGTGACTCTGCAGATTCACAGGGCGTGAGGTGGTTCAGGATGACAGATGGGAAGAAGAATAGGGGAGGAATGGAAAAAAAAAAACAGTGAGCAAAGGGGTTTGAGAAGGAAGAGGTCGGGGATAATGACAAAATCACTGGTAGACAATGGGGTCATGGAAAGAAGTGGTGGAAAGGGCTGATCTGGAAGAACACTCCAAGAGGACTTCCCTGAAAAACCCCTCATTTCCTCTTCCATTCCCTTCTGTGTCAGTCAGATTTATTGAGCATTTACTGTGTGAAGAGAACTGTAATAAGCCCTTGGGAGAATACAGTGTTACAATAAATGGACACATTCTCTGCCCACGAATTTACAGGCCTTCCACTTGGATTTTGCTCCCATTATTCACTCCACCCTTGGCCCCACAGCACTTATGTATCTGTAATTAATTCATTTATATTAATGTCTGTCTTTCTCTCTATAGAGTAAGCCTGCTGTCGGCAGGGAACCTGTCTACCAACTCTCCCATGTGCTTAATGCAGTGTTGTGCACACAGTAAGCATTCGATAAATACGATTGAATAAGAATAGAGGGAGGAGAATGGACCACTTTTCTCAGACAGAAGATCGAAGCATCTCCGGTTCACTCTGACACTGATCTCTTGGGGAGAGGACTTGGAGAATGGAAGTCATTTACCTACTCTCAGTTTCAGGCAGGGCAAGTAAAGAAGAATGATGATCCCACTCACTTTACTACCACTCTGGTGGCATATGGCTGGTATGGTGTTTGTTGTGGGGATGGGGGAGGATAGCAATTTGGAGGGATTGATTTTTCGAGGCGGCTAATGGCTAGTGACAACTTTCACCATCATCTCTCACAGGAAGCTATGGGAGCCATATACTGATTTTTCCACAGTAACTGAGTTTTCACTTTTCCAGTATCCTCTTGACCTTGGAGAGAGGAAGATACTCTGAAGTCAAACATTTTCTGATAAAGCAGTTGAGATTGAAAACCTGGCCTGCATGGCACTGTTACAACACTAACACCAGATAGGATGTTTCAAGCTCACAGAAACTAGTTCTGAGAGGAGGAAAGCTATTGAACCAACTCTTTCTTTCAGCTTCAGAGAGGCAGAAGCCGGTCTGAGCCATTCAGGACATGTTCAGACTTAGGAGAGCAGCATTTTAAACTAACCTCCACTATCTGCATTTTCACTGCAGCCATAACTAGCTGTAACTTTGGGTTACAACCCACGAAACCCCTGGCCTGACTCCAAAACAGTGAGGAGACTAAGCTCCTTGAGGCCAGGGACTGGGTCTACTAATTCTAAGCACTGGGGTAGATATAACATAATCAGGTTGGACACAGTTCAACTAACTCTACTGTACTCTCCTAAGCATTTAGTACAGTGCTATGCACATATTAAGTGCTCAATAAATACAGTTTGACTAAATAATTAGCAATAGTCAATAAATACTAGGGAAGCAGCATGGCCTAGTGACAAGAGCATAGATCTGGGAGACAGAGGACCCGGGTTCAAATCCTGGCTCTGCCACTTGCCTGCTGTGTGACCTTAGGCAAGTAACAACTTCCCTGTCTCCTCGGTTTCCTCCTCTGTAAATTGGGGATTCAATATTTGTTCTGTCTCCTACTAACACAGTGAGCCCCATATAGGACAGGAACTGTGTCCAACCTGATTATCTTATATCTACCCCAGTGCTTGGAATAGTGCATCTCATCCACAGTTGAAAACCACATCCTGGCTGTGGCCCAGTAACCTCTGTTCTTGTCCCCGCTGCTGAAGTGACTGTCAAGGCCTCCCAAATACCATTTCCCAACGAGACCAGAATGAAAATAAAATAAACACTCTTTTCCCAGTGAAACCCGATTGGATCCCGCCAGATAAATGGACTGAGAGGAAAGCATAACATATTTCAGGAAAGGATTAAACAGAGGTTGGCATATGCCTTGGAGACATTACAGAGCACTTGCAGAGGAGAAGCTTAAAAATGGCATTATTTCTGTTAGGATGCTGTGCTCCCGCCAAGAAAGGCTAATTGTAAAATTTAAGGAACTAATTATTCCTCCAGATTAATATTTATGAATATAAGGTGGGAAACTCAAACTACCAGACATTATACAAAGCCTACCCTCCTCCCACCACAAACAAATGCAGTCAAATAATGACAGATACCTCAAGGTGATGTTAATATTACCTAATATGTGTAAACAGTCACACTAAAATGTTCTGCTCAATTGCAGCGAATTGGTATTTACCCAGCAACTGAAAACTATTTTTAACAGCGACTAATCCAGTCAAACAGTCAATAACATATAGCGAGCTCCTACTGTGTGAAGAGCACTGTACTAAGCACTTTAGGTGAGTACGATAGAGTAAGAAGACATGACCCCTGCCCTCCAGGAGTTTACAGTCTAGAAGGAGAGAGTATATAATAATAATTGCGGTATCTGTTAAGGGCTTACTCTGTGCCAGGCACTGTAAAAGGTGTTGGGGCGGATAGAAGCAAATTGAGTTGGAAACAGCCCCTGTCCCACATGGGACTCACAATCTCAATCCCCACTGTACAGATGAGGATACTGAGACCCAGAGAAGTGAAGTAACTTGCCCAAAGTAACACAGCAGACAAGTGGCAGAGCCAGGATTAGAACCCATGATCTTAGAATATGTAAATCTACATGTAGAAGAGTCCAACAAAGTTGAGAGTATGGAGGTACTGAGATGGCCCAAAACTGCTGATGTGAGAGTTGGGAGGGCGTGACCTAGGGAGAAGCAATCAGGGAAAGCCTTCTAGAGGATGTGATAATTGCACTTGAGGTAGGAGGGAGGGGCTGAGCCAGGGGTCAGCAGTGAGGTCCAAAATAAAATGGGAGCTTTTAAAAACTGGTACTATCGAGGGCCCAGAAAATTGATTTCCAAAGTCTTCTATGGTGAAACACAGATGAGCAACATGTTGATTTACTGGCTTATTTTATCTTTCCAAGAAGATGCAGGAGAACTTTTTTTTTTGCATTTAAAAGCCTTGACAATCAATCAAAGGTATTTACTGAGTGCAGAGCACAGTATTAACTCTTGGGAGGGACTATAAGAAAATAAAGCTGGTAGGTTCAATTCCTTTTCTTAAGCAGTTTACAGTCTAGTGTATTTATATGTACCATTTTATATTCCAGAGTGCTTTCATATCTATTTTTGCATTTGTCTCCATTTTATGACTAAGAAAGCCAAAGCCCACAGAGGGTAAGTGACTTGCCCAAGGTCACACCGCAGGCCAGAGACAGAGCAGGAATTAGTATCCAGGTTTCTAGGCTAACACGTCCCTTGCTTGTTCCCTTTGACCATATTGCCTCTTGTTTTTATAATATACATGGGACATCTGGATTAGAGCAACTGTCCAAAAACATGAGAGTAAAGAAAAGGTTGCATAACCTTGTGTAGCCACATAATACTGGGAAGGCTTACTTCACCTTATGCAAGCAGCTATTATATATAGCGTGAATTTATTATCTCCAGTGGGATTGGAGAACACAGGTCTGGAGAAGAGGGAAAGATTCAGAGAGAGGAGTTGGAATTTAGGTATAAATGAAAGCACCCTAGGGATAGAAGATAGGACTGAACACCTTCCCATATTCACCCTTCTTTCATCAAATCTTCTTGGGAAATGCACTTTTTGGCCAAAAAACATGCACATGTAAAGAGTGGTGTCTCAGCTCCATAGGAGGGAAGTCTGCTAACACAGCTGTTGTCATGACTGTGTCAATGGAGAACTGCTGAAACCTCCCAGACTTGAAACTCTTGAAGATGAAGGTTGATCAGCATAGGAATGGTCACCTAGAATATCGTTGGGGTGGAGGGGCCCCACTCTACCTGCAAACTTTTCGGTGGTGGGGAGGGAGGAGGTGCGGAGAGAAGGGACTCTTTTTCCAGGTTAAATTTAGAGCTATGCCAATAGGATGGGCCCAATATTGGAAGTACCCTGGAAGAGAGCTCTGCTTCGGGTTTTTTGTTTGTTTTTAAGTTGTAGATTGGGTGTTCCGGGGCATTGCCATTGTTCTTGTCTGTCCATCTCCCCCGATTAGACTGTAAGCCCGTCAAACGGCAGGGACTGTCTCTATCTGTTGCCAACTTGTTCACCCCAAGCGCTTAGTACAGTGCTCTGCACATAGTAAGCGCTCAATAAATACTATTGAATGAATGAATGAGTGGATGTGCAGCGCACCAGCCTCTGCTCTGCTGTTTTTTCAATCTGCAGCAGCCTCCGCTCCACCTCTTCCTGAGGTCCTGTGTTTTGTGCCCGGTGGCTTCTTAATGGGTGCCCAGACACTTACCAACCACAGTGGTCATCACCACCGCTACTGGCCCCTTCCCCTCTCTGAATGCCCATTTAATTCTCTCCCGGAGGCCTTGAAGGGAACGGAGGAGCCATGGCCCATCTGTTTACCACTCTTGGCCTCCATCGTCCCCACTATAGTGGGCTGCCCCAAATGACCATATGGCCTGCCTTAAAGGGGTAGGTCACCCAGGGGGTGTGGAGTAGGGAAGGGGAGGGTAGGTATGAGGAAAATCAGGCAACATGGAGAAGATGCTATGGACCCATTCTGAACCCTCAGGTGACTCAAAAATGACAAGTCTTGGGACAGCAGAATGGGGTGGGGAAAAATCCGGTGTTGAGAGAGCCATGAAAGATAGTGAGTCTAAGGAGTTCTCAGATTAGGGTACTCTGAGGACTTCCAATACTGAAAGAGGACAAGAAACTGCCCATTTTTCCAAAGTAGGTTCCAGGGATTGAGCACTGGATCCAGGTCAAATACAGGTACTCTCTATGCCACTGAATGCTCTTATTTTCCCAGAGTCCAGTAGTTTGCTGGGAAGTGGCAACTGGCTTCCACTTTTGGCCTAGAGAAAGCAGATCTAAACTAGGAGGAGGGTCTTAGTCCTGAAGGTTAAGAATTTTGAGGGAGTGTATTATTATGGCATTTGTTAAGCACTTATTATGAGTCAAGCACTGTTCTAAGTGCTGAAGTAGATACAAGTTAATCACATTGAACACAGTGATTGGACACAGTGAGCCCCAAGTGGGGCTCACAGTCTTAAGACCTGCTTTGTAGATGAGGTAATAGGCCCAGAGAAGTAAGTGACTTGCCCAAGGGCACACAGCAGACAAGTGGTGGAGGTGGAATTGGAACCCAGGTCCTTCTGACTCCCAGGCCTGTGCTCTATCCACTAGGCCATGCTGCTTCATTGGTAATTATTTAACATTTCCTACAGAACACTGAACTAGGCCCGTGGGAGGGTACAACAGAGTTGGTAGAAATGATCCTTGCCCTCATGGACCTTATAATCTAGCGTGGAAGAAAGGTACTAAAATAAATGATAGGTAAAGGGGAGCAACAGACTTTGAAGATTATGTAAGTAGTATGTGATGTTTGGTGGAAGAGGGAGAGGTGAGGGCCCAAATGCATAGGTGATGAGGAAGTGATGGAATGGCAGTGTGGGGGATAAGTTTATAGAGAGTCAGGGTGCCTTGGTGAACAGGTCCCCGTTTCTTTTCTGCCTCATTTCTTGTTGCCCTCTCAATTATCTGCATCCTCTATCAAAGGCATTTATCGAGCCTTACTATGTGCAGACTGCTGTACTGAGCACTTGGGAGAGTATCATACAAGAGAGTAGGTAGACACAGTTCCTTGCCACAAGGAGTTTATACCACCTCTCTGCTTATTGAAGATTCCACAATGCTTTGGGAAAGAGAAATCCCAGTTTGCCTAGGGAAAAACACATTGTACCCCGTTCTATCATTTACATCTCCTAGTCTGAGTGAGGGAGTGCCCTTTCTTTTCCATTTCAGCCAACTCCAGCCTCCTGCCACCTCCCCGAGAAACACTCCATTCTAGATTCAATCCCCATATTCTTGCCTCGTCAACAAGTACAAAGACTCAGACAGTCCACACACATTTCTTTTCCTAGTCTTCACTCCCCACAAATGCAAACTAGGGGTAAATGAATAAGGGGAAACATTTCTCTTGCTCCATCCTCCCTGCACCCCGCTTCTCTCTCCTCTGGAAAAAAATAATGTACTTTAATTATTGTTCTACTCTGAAAGTAGCTCTTTCTGAGACTGGCTTTAGTACACAGCACACTCAGTTCTACCATAATATCTGTTTTCAATATGTGTTTCAGCTAAAAAGCAACTGGAGAATTAAGGAATGTTCTTCCCACAACACGAGCTTGTTTGGGCTTGGCGTGCCGGGTTCTCGAAGAAACTCCTCGCACATCAGGATGAGTGAATGCTACAGTTCAAACTTTCCTCGATGTGAGGTTTCGCAATAACATAACCCTCGTATCAGAGGACAAGCGCATCTACGCACGTATGTAGTACGTGTGAGATCCCACATCTGGCCAGTTGGCATTGGAAACACACCAGCACTGTCATCTCAAATACTACTTCTGGCTTCCCCAAACAGTCCTGAGACCTAGTTTTGCAGGGATGATCCTTCAAAAGTCTCCTGCCCTGTTTGGGCTAGATCCCTGGACTGGAAGATTCCTTGCCAAATAGGTTTGGATGTTGCTCAGGGCCCTGAAAACAAGGTGTTCTGAATCTCGTTCTCCTGTCTGTCACTGATGCGTTTTGAGATACTGGCTAGAAATCTGACCAAAGTTTGATCTATATGTATACATAATACTATCTTATTGCACTAGCCAAACTCATGGCAAATGGTTTGTCCCCAAATACAGGTACATCAGCATGGCAGGAAAGAAAACTGAGGCCCAGAGGGGTGAAATGACATTGCAAGGGGCCATCGGGATGTCGACTGCTGAATCAGAAGCAGGACCTCAAGGCTGGGGAGGTTCCAGGACAGCACTTAGCCTGGAGCACCTGCAAAAGTTGCAGAGCCTTCGGGGAGGTTGAGAATTTAATGGTTGCAAAGTGCAGGGCGATGCTGAGAAAAGCCCTGACTCGGGACTGCATTTCTCTCTCCTCTCCTCCTACCCATTCTCATCTCTGCTAAAATGAGAGCTTTCGACCAGGACTCCAGCCTGCCACAGGATGCTTGTGTAGCGTGACCTCACTGACACTTTCTCTCATTTCAAATCTCATTTGAAAACATGTATTTTTTCCCTGGCCCGGAGGATACCTCTTGATTTTTCTCTCCCTCTGCTATTGTCCATTATTTAACTCTGCAAATGTATTATTTATAGCAACTCTGTAAAGTGTTTGGGGATCCAGGTTTTCAGGAAAGGCTTTATTTAAAATAAAATTGCATTGTATAAGGGGAGTAAACACGATTGCCGTGTGGAGGGAGAACACAATTTATGTTAACCTTTCTGGATGCTTTGCTGAATTCCTGGGTGCTAGTGGATATCTTTCCTCCCTAGTTATCGGCTGTGGTACCACAAATCTCTCAGTCCATCAGTGTTCCATTTTACACCTCATTCCATCAGCTGCTTATTGTACCGTGGGCTCATTCGTCTATTCTGAGGATCCAGCTCTAAGACAGCAATTTATTTTTCCACAGATGTGGTATATTTTACTCTTCCACATATGCCCAGCACTGGAAAGTTCATTTCTCCTAATGGGTAACTGTTAAAAAAAATAAAAATAAAAAATCCCATGACTGTTCTCAGTAGGGAATGAGGTATCAAGTGCTAACCATTAGCGTCGTTAGGCAGTGACATTGCTCTTCTCCAACTAAGAGAGAACATAGGTTATTTGATCTCCCTCTCAATAAGGCTGCTTGCATCTTGAAGGCTGGAGGTTGAGTTATGATTCTTATTGACTATAGACTTATTTTCCTTCTTATTAAGAACCAGACTGTAGAACAGCCAGGTGACAGCCATGAGGCTCACAACTTATGAACCGCAAATTCAGAGAGGCAAATGACGAGCTGGGAACCAAAGCAGGGAATGCCAACAAGGCAGCATCCGTGTTTCAGGCTGAAGCATGAGGTAATGGAAGAGCCAAACCTCTGAGCCAGGCCGCAGATCGCGGCCTGGCTCTGAGGTGCAGGCCTCTAAAGAGAGGGGCCTGAGTCTTGAAAATCACTGCGAAAGGAACGATTTTACAAATAAGGCTTTGTGAATAGAACTTCCCCAGCCAGCTCTAGACTGTAAGCTCACCATGGGCATAGATCACGTGTAACGACTCTTTTGCTTTGTACTTTCCCAATCGCTTAGTACAGTGCTCTGCACACAGTAAACCCTAAATACCACTGATTATGAGGCGGGAGGAGGGCAGTGTGACCTAGTGGAGAGAACCTAGGTCTGGGAATTAGGAAATGTGGGTTCTAAGACCCAGTTTTGCTCCTGGCTTGCTGTGGGACCTTAGGCAAGTTGCTTGACCTCTCTGTGCTTCAGTTTTCTACAAAGTGGTGGAAGACCACCTGTTCTTCCTCCTTTAACTCTGAACATTGGATGGGAGGACAGTCTGAACTTATTATCAAGAAATTACCCTCCTTCCTGAGTGAATTAGAAATCAATTTTCTTCCCTAGGTCCTGGAAGATTTGAAAATTTGGGATATGGCAAGCTGCTTTCTCGGGCACTCTCTATTGCCACTATTAGTGACTTAGTATTGGGGTGGATGGATCACCGTTCTAACCCATCAACGGCACAGATTGTGGCTGTATGTTGTCTCTCGGTTCAGAGGCATCAGGCCTCTTTCAACATTTCTTCAGGGAAGGGAACACCACTGTAAAGCGTCAACAATCCAGTTCCCAGGTATTCTCTTGTACCGGTCCAAAGACAGAATGGGGGAGGGTCCTATTCCCTTCCACCACACGGCTCCATGTGAGCCCCACCCCGAAGGGAACAACAAAACCCTTTTTTCTTCACTTCCCCATGCAGAAGGACCTGTTGGTAGCTTTTAATCCACCCAAAAGGTGTCTTTGTGATTCTTGCCTTTATTCATGGGAAGTCAATGGGACAGAATCAATAAGCAGACTTGAATTTCCCTTAGTCTTTGGACACCTGGATTCTGAAGTTCATCAGGCATTTAGCTGCCGGGGGCCAGAGTAGATTCTTTGAGCAGCAGTGACGGCAAAAACACAGCAAAGTGATTTGGTATTCCAGTGTTGGAGGATCAGCCAGATCAAGAGATGTCCTGTTGCCTGGAATGTGATACCTTCGGGTTTATCGTCTAGGATTCTGAAGACTGAGCTCTTTGCATCGGCCTGGGAGACCCAGGCCCTGTCTGCCTTGATCTGATTTTCTCCTCAAAATCCAGAGATAATACCTGTTTATAATTCCTGACCTCACCGGGGGTCAGAGGGACTACAAATATTCCTTCGATGTTGTCATCCTGAATTTTTCATGAGATGCATCTGCTGACTCAAAACCCTGATACATTCTCAGCACAAATCGGTGCCAAAGATTTTCATCTTAATGGCTTCTCATTTGTAATTCAATTTTAAATTAATTGAACATACCATAGCCTGCAATGCCGCCCTCCTCTGTTCTGTCTTCTCCACGGTCCCTGGTTTAATTGGTTCTGCTGGTGGTTCATAATGGAGACTAAGTGCCCTCTTCATTTGTATATTGTGAATGTAGGTACTGTGTATTTATGTACTTATAGTAGTTTACCCAAAAGGTTGGAAAGCAGATCTTTCGGCTCTGATTGAACTTGCATATTTGATGCTAGTGCATTAAAGTCACTTCTCCTCTCTACCTTTTTAACTGGAGTCTGGGTGGCAGGAAGCAGAAGTGACTGAAGATCCGCAAATAGCTCATCTGATTTAGAAAGAGAACGAGGCCCCAGGTGAGAGCAGAAGGATGAAAGGGTTGAGCCAATGTCATGGAATACAGTGTTCTGTACACAGTAAGCATTCAATACATACCCTTGATGATGGATGGAGTACTCTGGATACCACCGCACTGAGAACTTGAGAACCAGTGTGGTCTAGTGGATAGAGCATGGGCCTGGGAATGAGAAGGACCTGGGTACTAATCCTGGCTCTGCCACTTGTCTGCTGTGTGACAATAGGCAAGTCACTTCACTTCTCTGGGTCTCAGTTACCTCATCTGTAAAATGGGAATTAAGACTCTGAGCCCCATGTGGGACAGAGACTGTAACCAGTCACACTGGCTTGTATCTACCCCAGAGGTAAGTACAGTGCCCAGAACAAAGGGGCCACTTATATTCATTAAACAAAAAAAAGAACTAATAGCAAGAGCAGGGTCATGTCATGGGGCAAGCAGAGAAGTCAGTGGAAGGCATTAGCAGCAGGGGCCTGGGGTTGATGTGACTGCTGGAGTATTAGATTGAGAAATTGTAATAATATTTGTCAAGCATTTGATATAGGCCAGACATCATGCTAAGCACTGGAGAAGATACAAGATTACGAGGTTGGACACAGTATTGAACCCCCATTTTACAGACGAGGAAACTGAGGATAAGAGAAGTTAAGTAACCGGCCCAAAGTCACACAGCAGCAAGAGGCAGAATAGGGGTTAGAAAAATGTTTTCCCCTTGTTTGTTTGGCACCAAGGAGTGGGCTGCTTGTGATTATGGATGGCGTGCGGATTAATCAACCATATTTAATGAGTGTTTACTGTGTGCACAACACTGTACTAAGCACTTGGGATAGTGCAATTTGTCAGAATTGGTAGACATATTCCTGTCCTCAACAAGCATATAGTCTACAGGGGGGGACAGACATTAATATAAAATATGACTATGTACAGAAAGAATAGATTTGACCAAGAGTGCCTTTGTTTACACATTTTATGTACACAGGTTTTTTCACTGAAAATTCTCTCCCCCCATACTATTCACCCAGAGAAATGTTCATTGAATCCTTGGCTAGATTTCCAATATTAGGTCAAGCCCAGGAACTCACATTCAAAACCAGACACTCAAATGTTGCTCCCTTATCAGATTGATGACGCGAATTCACTTAAAAGCCCGAGAGCAAGAACTACATCAGAATTACTCTTCCCTGAGGGCTCAGATCATATTGCAGCCCTACTGATAATTGCTCTGAGGTCCTCATCAATAGCTACATTGCCGCCAGGTTTGCCAAGGGGTAGTCCCATGAGAGCTTTCCAAAATTCCTTCCTGAACACCAGAAAACAGCTTCCCCTTTGCCTTGTATAGTCTTGGATTTGTACCAGCTAGGAGTGTCCCAGATAGCCTTCTCAGGGGGAAGAGCCCTCAAATCTCCAGCCAAACCCTACAGACGCTGACATCCGATATTGAGTTTTTTGATCCAGCATGTCTGCCTGGGGCTTGACAAAATGAGGGTAATTGGACTTGAAGAATGAGGGTAATTGGGTCATCTCACTGCTTATTTTTTTTAAAAAAAAAATTTGGTATGCTCCCCTCTTTCGCTTTCCCTGTTTAAATCTCTCTGTTTTTATATTCACCTTTCTTACCCCTTATCATTACAATAAGTTAATACCAATAGAGAACTTCAAAACGGTTCTACACTTTCTTCTTTCTCAGTCCAAAGAAGCGAGCCAGTTTCATGAAATACAAAACCCTCATTTGTTTGTTTAAGTTAGAGACATCTGTAGGTTTGCTAGCATACAACTTGAAAGCTCCTTAAGGGCAAGGGCCATGCCCTCTACTTAAGGATGGTATTTAGGCACTTACGTTAAAACACAGTAGATACAAGACAATCGGACATAGTTGATGCCCCACAGAGGGCTCACCATCTAAGAGGAAGGGAGAATAAGTATTTCAATCCCCATTTTACAGGTAAGGAAACTTGACAAGTTACTTGTTCAAGGTCATATGCACAACAGTTAAGTGGAGAGCCAGTGCTAGGACCCAGGTCTCTGGACTTCTAGCTTGAAGCTCTTTCCATTAAGCATGCTGCCTCCCACTTTTATTGTATGCTCTCAAGCACCGGGTAGAGTGCTCTAAATTGTAGGCCCTCAATAAATACTGATGAGCGTTATACTTGAAGACAGTTTAATAGCACTTTCCCCATTTTCTTTTCACGGGTGCCAGGAAAATGCTCAACAGAGATGTGCTCGGTACAAACTCTAACATTCCATTGGCTATATGCAAATTAATGTACCTCACATTGTGCGCGCCTGACTAAAATAAATATTGATGTTGGAGAAGGAAAGACAAGAACGGGAATGGAGGAGCAGAGAGATACAAAGCAGGTGAAAATATGAGAAATTATGAAGTGTACTGTTCCTGACTTCAGGAACTTTTATGTTAATGAAAGAAAAGGCAGTTTGAAAAGAATAATAGCCCTGTTAGTGTAGCTGGTTCAAATAAGGATTGCCAAAACTTTTTATAAAAAAAAAAAAATTTAAATCCACCTTCAATCCTACTCCCTCTCCTCCAAATATGTTGAAAAGAGAAATTGCCTATCTTTATCTGGAAAAACCTGTGTTTGAGAGAGACATTTCTCCATGTGCATTTTCAAACAGGGTTGCAGGGGATGTCATGTGTTCCAGTAATTGCCATGGAAACCATTGTTGTTGAATGAATAGGGAGGTTTTAAATCCTTGGTAATGAGCCTGATAAACTAAGTAGAGCTTCAAGTTGAATTTGTTTGGAAATGGTTTGAATTTCACATGTCAAGACTGAAGGCAAAAAGTAGTAAAGGGTTTGGGGGGTGGGTCGGAGGAAACGGGGAGAGGATGTTTATAAAATAGCCTGATATTCCATAGTGCTATTACTTATACTACGTTATGCAAAGGGACAGCATCAAGCCTCAAATCCAGGGGGTGCCCTTTTGTTCAAAGTGCGACCGATGCATCTTTGATGCAATTCCATCTGCAGAGTCTGTCCATCTCTTAAAAGTTAAAAAAGTGAACCTTTGAATTGTTTTCTGCATCTATTAATAGTGTGTGCCTCATTTAGATCCAGCTTTCTTTTCGGTGGGGAGAGGGTAGAAGGAAAGAGAGGAAACCTTCGCATCAACTAGAGTGAGTCCAGAATAATACCAACCTGTGACCGCGGCTGAATCTGACAAGTTTCAGAGAACTGACAGTTATCCTTGGACAGCTGGCACGGTGTTTAGGAAGCATATCCACCATCTTATTGTCTGTAAAATGGACTGTTACCAAACCCTTTCACAGGGTTTCCAAAGCTTTCTGGAGCGGGTGGAAATATTGGCCACCTTCCTCCCGGGCAATTTGAGAAACAATAGAGACACCTGCGCTTACTAGGCCTTAGTTACACACACTTTCCACACTCGGATCGACATGTTTATGTTTGTCCATTTCGCTTACTTTAGTTGTTAACGTTATGTCGGTCTCCCCCATTATAACGCAAAGCTACTTGTGGGCAAGGAATGTGTCCACCAGACTGCTTTACTGCTCACGTGCATCCTGACACTCCTCCACTAAGGTACGTTGTTTAAAGCCATGTTTCATTACATTTTTATCATGTTTGTCCTCACTCCCCACTTGACATCATAAAGTTGGGTTGCCCTAAGCCTATTGCTTCCCAGCTAGTAGCAGTGATCCTGCTTGTGATTTAATATTGGGGGGCTTCACAGGTGACACCACTGGAATTGCTCAAGAAGCCAGGAGGAAGGTCCAGTCTCACTGCCTAATAGAAGGTTGGACACTAATATGGCAGAGTGACCTTCAAGAAACTCATTTCCTGTTGCATAAAAGATTTATGACAAAAAAAAATCAATCACAACTCCCCTGCCTCCCTCTCAACCCAGATCTTTAGGGTAACATCAGTGAAGCAGCATGACCTAGAGAAAAGAGCACCATGCTGGGTGTCGGTGTCAGGAGCCCTGGGTTCTAATTTAGGCTCCATCATTTGTCTGCTGCGTGACCTTGAATAAGTCACTTGACTTTTCCCTGTCTCAGTTCCTCATTTATAGAGGAATACCTATTCTCCCTCCCTTTTATGCTGTGAGCTCCAGACACAGGGACTGTGTCTGACGTGACTGCATTTACCCCAGTGCGTAGCACAAAGTAAGCCCTTAAATACAATTATTACTATTTTTCCAGTATTCCAAATACGTTTCTACTCCACACCCTTAGCTGGTTGCCTTCTGAAATTTCATTGGCTGTCACTTATCTAGCTGGCCACCACATCACCGTTTTCTAGCCCTTAAATTTCGTATGAAGTCAGTTTGTCCCAGTTTTTTCCTAAGTCTGTTAACCTCCCACAGGACACTTTGGCCTTCTCGATGTGGTGTTTGTCAGATCTAGAGCCCAAGCCAAATCATTCTCCCTGGGATGCCCCTATCGGCTACAATGAGCACCCAGAAGCAGCAGTGACCTACAAGCTTTCTGAGGCAGCTGGGTAAAAGCCCAACTGATTCTCACTCTAGGAACTCGGAGGAAAATAAATCACCCATTGACTAATTTTGATCAAAATTAAGATGTTAGAGTCAATCGAGCTTTCAGCAGGTCGGAATAATGGTAAAGACTCGGTAGTTACGAGAGTCATAGAGGACTCTAAGTATGAAATCAAACAATGAAGGCAAGAAAAGTCTTCTCCCATATTGGCATATTTCAAATATGCCATAGGAATGCTCACCTCCCTTTTGGATATTCAGCCCAGTCCCATACTGACTGAGGACATGAGGGAAATGAAGAAAGTATGGTTTTATGGTACTTGGTAAGCACTTACTATATGACAAGCCTTGTACAGATGAGGAAATTGAGTTGGAGAACTCAAGCAACTTGCTCAAGGTCACACAACAGAAAAGCAGCAGAGCCAGGATTAGGACTCAGGTCTGCTGAGTCCCAGGCCCATGGACTTTCGATTAGGTTGCATTTTCTTAATTTTCTAGAGCACGAGTATATAGCTTTATGACTTTAAGGGGATTGTTGTGGGCAGAGGTCACCAGTGAACCGCTCTGTGCTTCATTTCCTTTTCTCCCACTCCCTTCTTCATCCCTCAGAATTGTTTCCTATATTCACACCTCCTTGCCCCCCCAGCAGTTATGTACCTATCCATAATTTATTTATTTACCTTTAATGCCTGCCTCTCCCTCTAGACTATAAGCTCGTTGTGGGCAGAGAATGCGTTGGTTATATTGATGTACTGTACTGTCCCAAGCATTTAGTACAGTGCTCTACACACAGGAAGTCCTCAATAAATATGATTAATTGATTGACTGGCTGGAAGCTAATCATGGCACCATGAAGTCCAACCTACTCGTCCTTCTCCTGAGGGAAAAGCAGCCACCCAGTGACCCTCAGACTTTCCTAAATATGAGGAGCCCTGGGGAGCAATTATGGAATTCACCTCTGAAGGAGGCACTCCTTGCTGAAATCACAAAAGTTTACCCAAGAATACAGTGCAATCTGGGAGGAAAAGAAAAGGGGAGAGGAAGTGAGGCAGCTTAAGGCAGGAGCTAAAACCAAGTATTTTCCTTGGTTTCCCAAAGGAGAAAATGATAATTCATCTTCCATGCGTACTGGTTTCATGCGAGATATATGATGGCATCCAACTTGAAGGAAAAAGATGGCTTCAGATTTTCCCCTCCTTAGCATGTACCTAAATATAAGTTGCATGTAGACCACACTGACACACCTTGTCTCCAAATGAAACTAAATGCAGGAAGGAAAAGGAAAAGGCATTACAGACTTCTGTGGCAGACATTCAAGGAACCCACTATAACTCTAATTCTTTCAAAATGGTGAAAGAAGGAAAACTTCTTAAAGTCTCCAAGGATGCACACTGCCAAAAGTTGATCTGTTTTTTGCACCTCCACCTTTAACTTGTCTACCTCTCTGGAGATCACCCTATGCCCACCCATGGTGCACTCTCTTACCCTTAGGAAATGGAAGAGTCAAGAAGCAGGATCCAGGGGTTTGAGAACTGAATTGTTAGGCTTTTCAAGGGCACAGGTCCACCCCCACCCTTCTCTAAAGGCAGAAACAAGAGTGTTTCCCTCCTTTCAACCCCATTCTAGCACTCTCTAGCTGAAGAGGCTGGATTCTCTCAGAACGCACTCCCATTCTAGCTAAAAGACTCACAGCAGGGCATCAAAATCTGTCACCTCTGGGGATGCAGTACTTTCCCTCTACAGTTTTCCAAACCCTGGGTTCACACTGGGATGTGACAATCCATGAGCAGTATGGTGGATGAGGAAAAGATCACGTCTTGAAAGCACCAATTATGTATGATGATATTGGGCAAAAATGTGACCAATTTTTCCCTGGCAACAGAATAAAGGGGAAAAAAAACAACCCATGCACAGAAAATCCATTTTCTCCTTTCCCTATACACATTAGGTTTTTTTTACTTGAATCTCTCTGTTCCTTCCCCTCTCTATTCACTGATAGATTACATTTTCATTAACAAAAGGACTGCCATTTTGTTCCTCTCCTCCGAGCTGAACTATTTCCAAACCAAGGACTTGCCACTATGAGGTATTATTTTAGAGTTTGAAGAGGCACGTGGCCCTTGCAAATGGACTTTCATTTTCAACTCTCAGCAACAACAACAAAACCCGTGTCAGAGAGACAAGGCAAATGCTTTGTCTGAAGCCACCCACTCAGCTTTTGTTTCCCTGGTACACGCTGTGCTCTCTCTTCCACACGGTCCCCTCCCTGGGTTCTGCAGATGGGAAACTTTAAATGCAGGGTATTTAAAAATAATAAGGAGAAGGGGGGAAAAAAAACACCGAGAAAATTACAGAGCTTTGTCATCAAGCAGCATGAGACCTGGGAAAGCTTTAGGCAATCATGAGCTCAGATCATTTATATTTTGCTAGTTACCAACATCTGTAAGGCAAACGGACTGTGTGGGTGGGGAGAAGGAAAGGAGTTAGGAGGGTAAATGCCTTCACCTGTAGGAATCTGGAAATCAGATGCAAATGTTATCCTCAAAAGGATGTGAGGGAAATCTCACATCCCAGTAGTCCCAGTAACATGTCTGCCATGTCTAGCTTAGCTGGTGCCTGATGGGGGAAGGAGGTGGGATAGGGTGACATTTTGAAAAGTTCACTGCCCTCCTCTCCTGGGATTTAGATTTCAGGGGAACGCAAATGTCTCCCTTGGGCTTGTTATTGAAGGCTGGAGAGCTGCCCCAAACCCCCGTACCATAGTTCCCCCCCAGACTTAAATCAAGCAAGGAGAGAATTCCCCTGGGCCCTCTTCCTCTCACCCTTTCCCATTCTGAGGAAGAGAGAGCTCGGAGGGCAATTTATCTTGAAAAGGCTGCCTTGTGGTTCTGTGTGGATTGTAGTTAGGCACCAAATGGAGCCCAAAGAGTCGGGGTGGCTGGAGGAGTCTGGGGATTTTTTGGTTACAGGAATGACCTACTTCTCCCTCCAGCCTCCCTCACCCACACTATGAGCTTATTAGAGTGCAACGTTGTTCATTCATTCAGTCATATTTATTGAGTGTTTATAGAGAACATGTCTACCAATTCCACTGAATTATACTCTTCAAAGCTCTAAGTACAGGGCTCTGCACACAGTAAGTGCTTCATCAATACCACTGATTGATAGATTATTAGAAAGAGCCAATTGACTTGTCTCTCATTTTTATAAACAACACATTTTTCCCTCTGGGAATTTTCTGAAGGGTAGGGACCACGTGGCACATTTTGTTTGCATAGCACCCAGTCCACTACGGGGACTTGGGAAATATAAAGTGCCCTTATTCTGTAGTCCCAGTTGTAAGACTGTCATCCAGGTACACAAACTAGGCTTCTGGGAAGCTGAAGACTAAAGGGAGTCATCACTGAAGGAAAAAAAAACCCCACAGGAATTTAATATAAATGATACATGGAATTTTGCCGTGTTAGGAGCTCGAAGAATAAAAGGCCACCATGTTCCACCACAGAGGCCTTGACATGAGTGTTTCTTCAGCAGAGAAATGGGACAGTTAATAAGCTGAAAAGTGACCTCTAGCTACAAGAAGAGTAAAGTGCTATGTAAATTTTAAAATACATAAGTTGGGCACCCCTCCTTCCCCTCTCCCCTCCCACAAGCATGGTGAGCCATGATCCTACCAAATACAGCCATAAGTCGCATGAGTTCAATTTGAACTATTTTATAGCATCCGTTCTCTGAGGACTCTGACGTTCAACATTTGTTAAATCCTTTGCCAGGAAAGTCAGCTAAAATCTAATCCCCTGCTGTCAAAGATGCGTTTCTGACAGTAGTAGACCCAATTAAGGCAATTACAATGTAGCACCGTAACGCAGTACATCGCTAGACTCACCGATGATCTTATAATACAGCTTGCAGAGGTTTCTCTTGTATCGTGTGGTCATTGTGATATACACAATTATGCCGTGGTTGTGATTTAAAATGACAGCATAATCCCCAATTTAATATCAGGATGCCACTTAGCGTGGAAGTAGGGGAATTATAGTCAGCGTGGAGACCATTTTGTATCATCTTATTTTCTAATGAATCCTTCTCTGCTCCCCTCTGATCAGGGGTAACGATTTCAGGGAGTTAAATCTGGAGAAAAATGGTTTGTTTGTGAACTTCTTTTCCCATAGTCAGATATCTGTGCAAATTGCTCTTTGATGAGAGAAGTCAGGAAAAGCACTTACCTACAACATATAATTCCAGGCTAATTCCCATTGTTCTTGACCAGGGAGTAATTATGATCCGTAATTGACTAGATGAGTTGGCTCATCAACTCTACAGTACAAGTCCATTATTAGGACGAGACAGCATTTGCTTCATTTAACTATGACTGGCTTTATGGTCAGTTTACTTACAATGAAGTCGGATGGCAATTAGAATTTACAGGAATAATCTCGCCAGCTGCCTGTGCCGAAATATTTGCCCCAACACACCAAATCTGCCCCCACCTCCATACCTCATCCATCCATTCTGACGGGCATCCAATTAGTTATCCCAAACCAGGCACCGGCTCTCAAAAATAAGATGGAACACCACGAACAGAAGCCAGATTAAATGCATTTGTTTGAAAAATGTTAAACTATTTATGAATAATGCATTAAAAATCTTTGGTCTAATTAGCCATACAGAAATTATTTGGTAATAACTAGAACATTATCTTGCACTTTGTGAATTAGCATAACACCCACTACAGGGCAATCTGCAGGAATGTTTTTTAGCATTTAGTGGCAATTTCTCAGCAAACTGCCATTGTTCTGGAATCCCAGTGCTTCTAAAGCTATTTTGAAGGGATTATTGGGTGCCGCCGGGTACCTTAGATATGAATAATTTTCTTAAAAGTGCTTTTCATATTTCCTTCCCTGATGGTTATCAGTGTCATTCTATATCCTGAGGGGTTTTAAGCACAATACATGCTCTCCTTGTCCCACACCCGCTTGTTACCTGTTTCCTGGAACACTGCCAAAATAATGCACCTCATCCCCTGACTTCTTCCCACTTGTCTCGGCTCTTTAACCACTGAGCTGGTCTTATTTTGATTTGCTCTTCATTTAAAGCCTCCTCCTGCCTCTTTCAGAGCAAGTCTTTCGGCTGCTCCCGTTTCTCCACGGATACCGTTAACTATCTCAAGGAGTGTGTTTGCTAGTTCCTTCTGCAAAAGCATCTTACTCTTTTATATGTAAAGGATAATGGTTTTGCATAAAATAGATCATCTTTCCTGGCTTTTTTAAGGCATCCCACTCGATTAACAATAGTGCTACACAGATGGAGAGCTAACATACTGACCACATTTGTGGCTCTGAATTTCCTTTGGCTGCTTCTGAGCGTGGAATGGATTGACATTTGTATTTACAGAGCATCTTTTTCCATCCTCGGACAATGAAGGTTGATGACATTCCTTTCAAAGAAGGTGTGATTTCACAAATGGATTGTTTATGAATAGAGGCAGAGATCTGTTCTAACTCAGTGAAATGCAGACAGCATTATATAATAAGAATGTTTGTATGTAAGACCAGGCGAGTCAGGGACCTTGGATTCCCAAAGAAAGTTCAGAGCGCTCATGTTTCCTAAGGATGCAACTATGTCAACCAACCAAAGGGAGACTGGTGAAAAGGAAATGGAAAAGCAGCCAGATTGGCTGAGAACCATTTTCAGATCTATGATTTTTGGGTCACATGAATGCATCCTCCAGCAAGCCACTTTATTGATCCAGCAGTATGGAGGATTGTAACTTGCTGTCCAGGAGTGATACTCACTCTGTGACTGTCCCCTCATTCCTACCCATTATGGCAGTGGGGTGAGGGATAGGGCACGTACTGAAAAAGCTTAAAATGCTTCCTATCAATTCTCCAGCCAGCATGCCAACAGGATTCCTAGGAAAGGAATAACAGTTCATGACTCTCCAAAAACTGTTACCTAATTCCCAGCACTTAGGCTACCTCTGACTGACATTCATGATCTCACTTTTACATCCATCATCATGAGTATACATATACATGAACATATACATGAATATATATATATAGAGAGAGAGAGAGAGAGAAAGAGAGAGAGAGAGAGAGAGGTGTATACTACTCAGTTGTTCATTCAGTGATTCTTCTTCTCTCTTTGTAAATATTTTCATGTCTGCCTTCCCCCATTCAACTGTTAGCTTCTTAAGTACAAGGTAGTATTTAAGTGCTTACTATATGCTAGGTTCTGTACTAAGCACTGGAGTGGACACAAGCAAATCAGGTTGGACAGAGCCCTTGTCTTAATCCCCATTTTATAGATAAGGTAAATGAGGCATAGAGAAGTGAAGTGACGTGGACAGAGTCACACAGCCGACAAGTGGCAGAGCCTGGATTAGAACCCAGGTCCTTCTGTCTCCTGGGCCTATGCTCTATCCACTAGTCCACACTGCTTCGCTACATAAAAGGGTCACTTTGTTTTGTATTTTTCAAGTAACCAGTGGAGTGCATGGCACCAAGTGAGCAATCAGTAAATACCAGTGCTGCTACTGATCCTGATTTGCCTGGCACTTTCTCCACAGTTTAGATTGTGGGACTGGGCTATCTCCAAGATTCAAAACCATGAGGAACGTGCCAGTAGATAACTTGAAAAATAAGATCTTCTGTATACACCCCTGGTCTTTTGGGATGACTAATAATGTGAAAACAAATGATGTTAACAACACTGACATGAATATGCTGCTATAAAGCCATATCTCTTTGAAAGTAAAAACTATAATCTGTTATTTCAACCCTTGTAAGCTCCTTTTGAACAGGACTGCATCTACCATCCCCGTTGTATTGTACTCCCCGACATGCTTAGTAACCCAGTAAGTGTTCAATAAATACTATTGATTGCCTGAGATTGGTAGCTGTGAAGTTTGTGAAAAGGCTCTTGATGATTAATTAACTTAATTCATGTCACATGCATGGTGACTGTTTTCTCTGTGTGGTTCCTCTTCTCACTGCTTCCTAAAAACCACAGAAGAGTGTTTTTCTGACAATACCTAAGCCACATATGATTCTTGTTCCCAGTCAGAGAAAATTCTGGTAAAGGTGGATTCTTTGTGAAAATAGGATCGGTTTCACAGTTGAAAAAAGGTGGATCATGTGCACATTCATTCTTTCAATCAATCAATCAATCATATTTATTGACATTCTTCTGGAAAGTAACAAAATCATCCATTGGGTCAGAATACTATATGACACTCCTCCTGCTTCATTACATCACAATGACAGCATCTAATTCAGGTTTTCACTTCTTTAGACTGCAAACCCATAGATAAATAATTCATTCAGTCCCCAGAACAGAAGCACTATGCTGTTAACTGCACATTAGAAAGAAACAATGAAATCACAGCTAGAGTCATATATCATTAGGGGTTTATGCACTTCTCCAGGCAGAACTCATTGACTGCATAGTCTTGTATATGTTTAGTCTACATTTGATGAGCTAAAGAGGCTACCTGCTCAGGATTATTCAACTTTTCTTTTTTAATCTTTGGAGGTTCATGTTTGCCTTCCGAGATGTGGTTCGTCATTTCAAAAGAAAACAAAATAATCTGGAAAATAATACATGCCAAGGGAGCAGCGTGGGACAGGAGCTCACCAAAGTAGATGGTGCCTTATCAATGGCTTGGTGTCAATATGGGAAGAAGCGCTGCGTGTTTTCACAGAGGGAATCAGCCATGGGACCAGTTTTATTCACTTTCTATATTGATAATCCAGACCAAAGTCAAGATCTTGCCCATCAAATCTGCAGCTATTACCAGCATTTTGGTACGTGCTATACACACAGGATGTGCCTCAATAAATACTATTACTATTATTTTGCCCTTTAGCCTATATTTTTAATGCCTGTCTCCCGTTCTAGACAATTTCAAGGGCACAGATCATGTCTACCAACTCTTATGCATTGCAACCCCTCCCAAGCACTCAGTACAGTGGTCTGCATACAGTAAGCCCTCTGGATGTTAACATTCCTTGATTGACAATGATATTTACTGATAAAGTGCCTAAAAACTTGGTTTTACAGAATAAGGATTAACAGTTCCTGTTTCATTTAGGGCTCACAGTCAATCTCCATTTTACAAGATGACATAACTAAGTCACAGAGAAGGTAAGGGACTTGCCCCAGGTCATGCAGAAGACAAGTGGCAGAGTCAGAATTGGAAACCCAGGCCCTCCTGACTCCCAGGCCCATGTTCTATCCACTAGGCCATGCTGCTTCTTTGTGGTTAAGACAGGAAAGATAAGGAGGAGTGCTTGGTTGGGCCTGGAATGTCCCTATGGCTTCTCCTTGCCAGAGAGGGGCTCGAAATCCTTGCTGTGGTGGTGGGGGGGGGAGGTCTTGGGGAACCTCAGTATAAGAAGCCTTTCCTTTCTTCTGAATGAGACCATTCTTAAACTTTGAAAAGTTAATTTGGAAATTTAGTTCATTTGAACAAAAGAGATATTGCAGAGAGGATTTCTCTGGAGACTTTTGAAAAAGTGAAAACTTAGTGGTGGTATTTGCTTAAACACAAGTTTACTGTGACCTATTTGAGAAAATTTCCAATTGAAATAAGGAATCAAGGATAGTTCTTTTTCTTACTTTGTGCTCCAAGAAGCCAAGTCATTTACCTTGAAAGCTTCAGAGCTGAACCTGTGAATTCACTTCACTACTTCAAGTGTCTTCCATTATGCTTGCCAATGACAGATTTTGCACATGATTCTAATGTAAAATAGTGCAATTTCAGAATGAAATGTGTTTGCAATCCCCAGCAAAGCAGGCTCCACAAGAGAAGAAGCATGGCTTGGCTGCAAAAATAATCTAGTGGGAGTCTGAATCCCACAGTTCACCTGAAGTGTGTGGCATTAGGCAAATTGCTTAACTTCTTTTGCCCCAGGTGAAGGATTACAACACTCACCCAAACTATTACCTCATAGAAACTGTGAGGATTAAAGAGGTGATAAACCAGATCCTGGGGCCTGAGAAAACCTAAGTGTACTAAACCCTTCAAGACCACTGTGGTGCCAAGTTACTAATTCCTGCTCTGGGGAATTAATTGATACCCTACTTTTAGCCTCCACTGTTTACTAAAAAGAATTCCAAATCTCCTCTTAAGACAGAATTTACCAGTATTTACTGTGGAACTAATCCAACCAGTGAGAGAAGGCACTGCCACCTTTTCCAGAAATCAGTCAATAGCCTTCACTGGACTCCCCAGAAGGCAAGGTGCTTTGGAAGGATACAGCGGGAGAATACACCAAGGACCTCAAAGAATTTACAGCCAAATGAGTATACTCTTTTAATCTTACAAGATCTGCTTAATAAACTCATTCTATATGTAAATATATATTGTATAAACACATACAAAACTCATATCATTCTCTCCCAAATACTCAGTCACAGTGTACTTTATAAGAGTAAGTGCTCAATAAATATGACTGATTCCAGTGTTTTAAAAAGAGCTAATCATTTCTAAAAGGGAAGGTCTATTGCTTTTCCCTCTTCCTCCTGGGGAAAACAAAGCAGGTCTGATAGTCTTGCTTTTAAACATGAAAAGATACCATCTCAGAACAGGGAACCAGCGGGAGTTGGGGAGAGGGTAGCTTGAGATTCTTGATTCCTTAGCTCCTCCTCCATATACGTTCTTCTGAATCGGCCTGAATTGCAGGAATATGGGGTAAGGTATTATTCCTTTTCAATAATATTCCTCGCTAAAAGATTAAGGGCAGATTAACGGTGCCATCTATACACTTGGCCCTGTGGAGGTAAATAGGCGGCAAATATCAGTGAACTCAGGCGTGGATTATGGCCAGCTCCGGTAAACAAGGCTATTTGCATTCAAACGGCCTCAAATTCTCTTCAGGTGTTTAAACCCAAATTAGAGCGTGCTAACATGGCTCAGAGCAAGTGAGGATAATTTGGCCATTTGAACTATTGCTTCTCATCTACCAACTCAGAATTTTGAAATATGATCGATGGAAATTTACAGAGCCAGCATTTAGATCAGAGGTAAAGCAAGGCATTTTAGAAGCATGAAAATTTCCAGAAAGCCAGCAACCTACCATTTTATGTTTGGGTACTCATCCAGTTTCCTTTTTCATCACTTTTTTGTTCTTAGAAGGATTGTTAGCTCCTCTTTGAAATGTTCCTCATATTTTGGTCTTCTAACCTTCCCGACTTCTATTCGTTTTCATATACCCTATCCCTATAGTGCTACATATCATCCTACAGTCCAGTAGACAATATGTAAGGCCTGGGATTGCAACTGACAGCTCTCTTGTATTGTACTTTCCCAAGCACTCAGAATAGTGCTCTGTACACAATACGTGCTCAACAAATACCACTGAGTAATTCCCGTATACCAAGTAATTAACTAAAAAAAGTCCAGATTCACTCCAAGAAAGCCACACATTTTCTTTTGAAAAAACAAGGATATGTAAAAGCAGGAGAGATTAAGTTTACTCTGTGGCAAGGATCAACAACCGAACAAGCATTATGCATGACTCACCTTATAGCTAGCTGCATAATATTTAAGATGTAGAATAATAATTCCATATTATTTGAACACTTGCTGGGTGCAGAGTACTGTACTAAATGCTTTGCGAAAGTAACGCTTATGCTACAGTGGACATTCCCTGCCCACAGTGAGCTTAGTCCAGAGGATTCCTCCTCTAGAAAGTATCAATATTGTTTTCAATACTAGATCTTCCATACAATTACAGGAAGCTTAACTGTCAAAGAGCATGCCTCCCCTCCCTCCTCCCTTTTCCTTGTGACTTCCCCTTATACCATTAGGTTCTCCAACTGTGCAAATAAAAGTGCTGTTTTGGTAACAGCTTGTTGAGAGAACTCCTTGTATTCCTCAGTATGTACTTGAAGAAGATTAATGAGTTTCGCTAACATGCCAAGTCAATCTGTTCCTTCCTGTCAATCAAACCCCGAAAGAACGAGCCTCTCTGTCTCCGATGATATGTTTTCAAGCAGATGTGTAGCTGAAAGTTTAATTAAATTGCAGCAAACAAATGATCATTAAGTTACTTCCCTCATTTATGACAATAGAGGCAAATCGGACTCTCTCGTTGAGGAGGCGACTTTTCCTCCTTCCTCAGTGGGTGGGGTTCAGGAGAGGTTGCCGGCCATCCTGAAGAGTGTGGTACCCTCATTGTGCTCAGAGAGTACTACTTCTGGACATTTTGGACCATTTTGTATCAACTGCACATTTAAAGAGCCTCAAAAACCTTAGGATCTCAAACATGCTCTTTTAATAATGGTTTATTGTTCCTTCGGTGAAGTGGATACAAAGATTTGTACATGCAGGACCCCATTTATCATTGAAGTGACCCTGGCGGGCTATGCCAGAGTTTCATAACCCCAGGAGACCACTGCCTTGGTAGCCACTGTGGTCTTCGTTGTCCTCATTGTTAATTTTTTTTTCAAATTCCTGTTAGACCAGTCAGTTTTATGCAACCCTCTATAAGTGGTTTTTCAATCAGAACCCTTTACCACTGGTGGCAGTCAATCAAATAATGTATTTATTAAGCATTTACTGTGCACAGAACACTCATTAAGAGCTTTGGAGAGTACAAGACACACAGGTGGTAGAAAACATTCCATGACACAAGGAGTTTTCACTTCCAGCATGTAGTCCCCTATTCTAAAAGTCGGAACTAGAACTCAGATCTTCAGATTCTCAGCTCTCTTCTTTCCACTGGACCAAACCGCACTGCTCCAGCTCTTTCCTGATAGATTGACTTTAGCAACATTCCCCATCTAATAATACCTGTGAAGTACTCTGACCCCCACCCCCGACTCAGCCTCAGTACAAAAGATCCCGCTGATGATGGCTTCACATACAACCAACTGATCTTCACTGGGTAAACAGGGAAGGCCAGTCAATCAGTACTATTTACTGAACACTTATCGTGTGCAGAGGGCCTGGGAGAATACAACAGAATCAATAGACATAAATCCTGCCCCTAAACAGTTTACAATCTACTAATATATGGAAAGCAGATATTAAAATAAATTACAGGTAGCAAGGGCAAGCAGGTATAAAAGATAGTTGAGAAGCAGCATGGCCTAGTGGACAGAGCTCGGGCCTGGGAGTCAGAAGAACCTGGGTTCTAATTTCAGCTCTGCCACTTGTCTGCTGTGTGACCTTGGGCAAGTCACTTCACTTAAGCAGCGTGGCTTAGTGGAAAGAACATGTGCTTGGGAGTCAGAGGATGTGAGTTGTCATCCTGCTGTGTGACCTTGGGCAAGCCACTTAACTTTTCTGTGCCTCATTTACCTCATCTGTAAAATGGGGATTAAGACTGTAAGCCCCAAGTGGGACAAGCTGATTACCTTGTATCCATCTCATCGCTTAGAACAGTGCTTGGCACATAGTAGGCGCTTAACAAATACCATCATTATTATTATTCTCCATGCCTGTTACCTCATCTGTAAAAATGGAGATGAATACTGGGAGCCTCGCCTGGGACATGAACTATATCTAACCTGATTAGCTCGTATCTGCCCCAGCACTTAATACAGTGCCTGGCACATAGTAAGCACTAGATAAATGCTATTGTATATACATGTATATACATATATGAAAGGGATAGAGGCAGGGTAAGTATCTAAGTGCTTAGGTGACACAGTAAGGAGAGAAAATAGGATGGAGAGATGAGGGAATTGAAACTAAGGGAATGGGTCTCTAACTTCAGGTCACTGGCTCCAGCCCATATCACCCCGGAGTGTTAACAGAGGAGGGTGATTATTTTAAAAAATGGGACAGTTATCTTGATTTGGGAAACAACAACTCAGAGCAAGGCAGATAGGTACTCTGAGGTGGATGCTAATGAAAATGGACTGCCTGCCAGACTCGGACTAAACCTTGCTATTTCAGAGAAGTTGCAATTAGGGATTGTTTTCAGTTTCCCAATATTGAATCAAGTAGGAGCCCTTGAAAGCAAATCTATGTTTTCCTATGCTTGCATCAAAAGGAAACTACCACCCAATAGTCATTTTAATTGGTCAGTTTGCACTCTAAAGACAATGGGCATTCATCGGCTGCAAGGGGAAGTCTGCTCTCTGCAATTTAAAAACGAGATGAGAAAAGTCCTCTCAGTCTGAGTCCACCAACATAACCATCCTGATGCTGGAAATTCTTGCTAAGAAATGAGAGGATCTGGGTCTGTTTGCTACCTTCTAATTCTTCTATCTTCCCACCAAACCCAGCCCACCCCTAAGGCTTGAAAACATTTATTTTCCCCAGTAGCTGCGTGAATGAGTGCCTGGGTGAGGAGCATTTATGAGCCGGCTTGCAGTACAGTATGATCGCTTCATTTGTTTTTATTATCTGTGGCCTAGCGCAGATTAAGCTGGAAAGAAGACAAGTCGCCGAAAGGGAGATTCAGGCTGGGAGCAGCTTCGAATGACTGTGGGATCAACGGGAACACACGGACTGAACACTTGCACTCTGCTTTCCTGATCTGCTCAAATCTTCCCTTTCAAAACGGGCTGGTCTACTGCCCAAGCACCGCTGAAACAATTCAGAAGAAAAATTAATGGCACGTCTACTTGGGATTGCTCCTGAATAGTATTAGACTCTGTCCAGGAGAGTCATCCAAACTAAATTTGCTCGAATACTAATTTTCACCACCGTTAATGAGGCCGCACATTTGAATCACAGACAGGGAAGTGCTATTGTGCATCCAGCTTATTTCTGTCCCACTCAGGCTGATTAGCCCATCTCCAGACAATTGTAATTATGGGTAATTTGTAAAAAGTAATAAGAGCTGCTTTTTATTAGAGGCAATAAAAATCAATTCTTCATTCAATTATCTTTCCTGCCTATGATATGATAGCTGCTTGGGGCTTGTACCACAGCTAAAAGTCATGCTCAGGTTTGAAGACCAAGACTCCTTTGATGGGAAAAAAATACAGATACACTCACTAATATAACGTGTAAGGGACAAAAGGGTGAACCACATGTTCCCATTTTATCCTTTAAGTAATAATGTCCATTAAATAGTCTGGCAAATGGCTTAACTACTTTTTAAGAACAAGGGGCATAGGCATTCAATAAATCTATCAGTGGCATTTTTTGAGCATTCACTGTGTGCAGAGAGCCACAATAAGCACTTGGGAACTAACAACTGAGAAGGTAGGCACAATCCCTATCGACAAAGATCTTACAGTCTATATGGGGAGACAGGAATTAAAATAGATTATGGATACAGGCAATAGTAGCTCATAAGACTGTTTATATGAGTGCTGTGGGGCTGAGGTAACTTTAAAAATGTTTAAGGGGTACACAGCCAGTGGCATAGCCGACACAGAGGAAGGGAAGCTGGGGAAAAATAGAGTTTAGTCTGGGAAGGCCTCTAGGAGGAGGTGTGATTTTAGCAGGTTTTCAAAGTGGGGGGAGTGGAGGACTGTTGGATATTAAGAGAGAGGGAGTTCCAGGACCTTAAGTTACTGGGGAGTTCAGATTTCATAGTCTAATCTTAAATGCTAATCTTAAATTTATGTTTCAAGACAAAGATGGAAACTCCCTACCTTTGATTGCTTGAAAAAAAAGAAATAGGTCCTATTTCTCCAGGTTTCGATTTCTGGTCTGTCAGTACCCAGACAGTCTACGGTGTATTTTTATGTCTGGGGGGAGGCAGTTCATGGTATTTGTTAAGCACTTACTATGTGTTCAGCACTGTTCTGAGCACTGAGTTAGTTACAAGTTTTATCAGGTTGTACACAGTCCCTGTCCCACTGGGGCTCACACTAAAATAGGAGGGAGTAGGATTAAATCCCCAATTTACAGCTGAAACTGAAGCATGAGAAGTTAAGTGATTTGTCCAAGATTACCCTAGCAAGCAATTGGGAGAGCAGGATTAGACCTAGGTCCTCTGACTCCCAGGCCACTGGTCTTTCCAATTAGGCCACACTGCTTCATCTGGTTCAGGGAGCAGATCTAAATGTAATAATCCATTCTGAGAGGGTTGCATCTTTTGCATCAATTCATCTTCTGAGGAAAAACTGGGGGTGCTGGAGGCTGAATGTGACCTTGTTGCTTTTGCATGGAGAGCAGGAAATTCTTCCTTGTGCTCCCTGACTCCTTGAGACCCCTCCCAGACTCCTTTTGGCCCAGGCCTCAACCCTCTCCCTCAGAGTCACCGGAGTCCACCCCTAGTCCACCCCGGAGTCCACCTTGGCTTTCACGACTCTGTCCTCTCCTGGTTCTCCTCTTACCTCTCTGGGCTGGTCATTCTCGGTCCTCCTTCGCTGGAGCCTCCTCCCCCTCCCCATCCTTAACTGTTGGAGTTCCTCAAGGGTCAGTTCTTGGCCCTCTTCTTGTTCTCCATTTACACTCACTCCCTCGGTGAACTCATCCGCTCTCACGGCTTTGACTACCATCTCTACGCAGATGACACGGCAGAAGTCTAATCTCCGCCCCTGTCCTCTCCCCTCCCTTCAGGCTCGCATCTCCTCCTGCCTCCGGGACGTCTCCACCTGGATGTCGGCCCCGCCACCTAAAACTCAACATGAGCAAGACTGAGCTCCTCATCTTCCCTCCCAAACCCGGTCCTCTCCCAGACTTCTCTATCACCGTCGATGGCACGACCATCCTTCCCGTCTCTCAGGCCCGCAATCTTGGTGTCATCCTTGACTCGTCTCTCTCGTTCACCCCACACATCCTATCCATTACCAAGACCTGCCGGTTTCATCTCTACAATATTGCCAAGATCCGCCCTTTCCTCTCCACCCAAACGGCTACCTTACTGTTACAGGCTCTCGTTATATCCCGGCTAGACTACTGTGTCAGCCTTCTCTCTGACCTCCCTTCCTCCTCTCTCGCCCCGCTCCGGTCTATTCTTCACTCCGCTGCCCGGCTCATCTTCCTGCAGAAACGATCTGGGCATGTCACTCCCCTTCTTAAACAACTCCAGTGGTTGCCTATCGACCTCCGCCCAAAAACTCCTCACTCTAGGCTTCAAGGCTCTCCATCACCTTGCCCCTTCCTACCTCTCCTCCCTTCTCTCTTTCTACCACCCACCCTGCATGCTCCGCTCCTCTGCCGCCCACCTCCTCACCGTCCCTCGGTCTTGCCTATCCCGCCGTCGACCCCTGGGTCACGTCCTCCCGCGGTCCTGGAACGCCCTCCCTCCTCACCTCCGCCAAACTGATTCTCTTTCCCTCTTCAAAACCCTACTTAAAACTCACCTCCTCCAAGAGGCGTTGCCAGACTGAGCTCCTCTTCTCCCTCTACTCCCTCTGCCATCCCCCCTTTACCTCTCCGCAGCTAAACCCTCTTTTTCCCCTTTTCCCTCTGCTCCTCCACCTCTCCCTTCCCATCCCCACAGCACTGTACTCCTCCGCTCAACTGTATATATTTTCGTTACCCTATTTATTTTGTTAATGAATTGTACATCGCCTTGATTCTATTTAGTTGCCATTGTTTTTACGAGATGTTCTTCCCCTTGACTCTATTTATTGCCATTGTTCTTGTCTGTCCGTCTCCCTCGATTAGACTGTAAGCCCGTCAAACGGCAGGGACTGTATCTGTTGCCGACTTGTTCATCCCAAGCGCTTAGTACAGTGCTCTGCACATAGTAAGCGCTCAATAAAACTATTGAATGAATGAATGAATGAATAGCATGGAGGTGGCACTTCTCACTGTCACCCTCCCTGCCCACTCCTATTTCCCTGCCCCTCCCATGATCCCACTGATTAACTTCAATTGCTCCCAGAGTTTAGAATAATGTTTTATACATGGTAAGCACTTGAATATCATTATCATCATTATTACTTTTTACACTATTTAGGGACCCACGCAACTTCTATAGGCCTTGATGCGTTGCACTGTCCTTCTGGACTTGGTTCTTAGGCAGGGTCAAAATGTCCTTTTAAAAGCCCAGCTGCATCCAGCTGCAATTACAACCTTCAGATGAAATGCCACTCTTCTCTTAGGCAGAGTCACATTGGTCATCTACAGAACTAAAATCGATTCCAGCTCCTCCCAATGCCTATTTTTGCAAGACAATTCCTACATGGAGTCACTAACACCCCACAAATAGGATAATGAAGACTTGTCTAGATTCCCAGGCTGCAACAGAGTATTACATCATTGGAGTAAAGCACTGATGAAAAATCTTTCAGCCAAAATATTACCCCACTTGTGTTCAACCATTAATGATTCATCCATTTTCCTTTCACGTGAGGGTGGCTGCAAAAGTAATACATCTGGAATCCCTTTAAGGTGAACGGTAAGTCGTAACATTTCATTTGGACAGTCCAAGAACAAACACCACAGATGATGTACAGAGGGCTGTGAAGAATGATTAGCAAGTGGGCTGCGGTTTAAGATAGAGGGTCACTCCTCTGCCCTAGTAGCAGAACCCAAGGCACACATGGACAAAGCATCACACCTGGTGCAATCTGAGAAAATATATGAAGCAGGCTCCATCCTCCTGCCCTAGTTTATTCTGTCCTCTTCCTACCCTTCCTGACCTCTCTTCTCTTCTTTTTCTCTCCACTTCTCCATCAGCTGCAGCATTACATAGTCCCTGGAAGGGCTGAGGCAAAAATGGTACAGATTCCTACTCTGTGGTCCATTCATGATTTCCAGAAGAGATAGGGGCCCCTTACATTGGATAGAGAGTAGCCACTGAAACAACCCTACAGTTGCCTTTAGGTATGAAAGTAAATCACAAACACAACCTAGATCTACATTTCTTCCTGAGAAACAGAAAATCAGGAAGTGTTTCAGTCCTCCCATTTCAATGATCCATACATAATTTTTATATTATATCACAAACTTAAATATTCTCTTCCTTACTTTTCCTGACCTGCCTCCTTGTATCCAATTACACTCTGAGCAGTGAGAAATATTATCGGGGAAAGTATAAAAAGAAAAATGGAGCTAAATGTCAGCAGCCATAGACTATTCTGGAGCCCTCTGAGGGCAGGGGTTTTGTCTTCCAACTATATTCTACTCTCCCCAGCACTTGGAGCAGTGCTTGTCACACAGTAAATGCTCAATAAATGCCATTAATTCACTGGTGGAAGGGGATTTCTAGAAAATGGGAACTCTGGTAAAGAGGATCAAAAAATCACCTGATCAAGTCATCTATGTCCAGGACATTCACACAGTATTGGAGATTAAACTCAATCAGTGGAATTCATTAAACACTTACTGTATGCAGAGTACTATAATAAGCACTTAGGAGAGTACAACAGAATAGGTAGGCATGTTCCCTGTCCTCAAGGTACTTAAAATATGACTACAATCTAAAGTATTAACCCATTAGGATGGCATTAATTGGCTTTTAAAATTCAAAAATTTAACATTTCAAGTGGAGACTATCTGCTCAAAAATATGGGTAGATACTCCTAACACAGTATTTCCTTTTGAGGTAATAATAGGCATGAAACAAAATGAAAGCATGGCTTTACTCCTATAGAAAACCGTGGCACCCTTCCACATCTGGAATACCGAGTAATAATCATTATGGTACTTGTAAAGCACTATGTGCCAAGCACTGTTCTAAGCTCTGAGTACAGTTCTGGGTAACAAACTGTAAAGAGGACAATAGAGCAGAGGAAAGCAATCAAGATAATCAGAGGATTAGAGCAGCTTTCTTAGGAAGACAAACAGACCCACTCCATTCTGATAAAATGGAGGATGAGGGAGGATGGGATTAAAGTTGACAAATGATGACTGGTATGGACAGAGCAAAACACAGAGTTGTTGTTTACTAAATCTCCCAACAGCAGGACTAGATCATAACGTTTAATACTTCAAGTGAACAAATGTAGATAAGCAGATAAGAGGAAAAAATCATCATAGCAGGTGAGTTGATTTTTTTTTTTAACCTAAGAAAGTTGTGCAGTCAGAATTTGTCATAAATTTCAAGGATTTAGATATACTCATGAAGGAGAAGTCCAAAAGAGATTATAAGAGAAAAAAAATCAATCTCTTTTTTTAATGCTCTTAACTGTGTGCAGAGTGCTGTACGAAGCACTTGGGGGAGTACAATAATAAAAACAGGCACATTCCCTGCCCACAGTGAGCTTACAGTCTAGAGGAAAAAAGTTAAGCATGTTAGATCTTGCAGGAGGAACACAGATGTCAAAAAGATCGACCTTCACATTTTCCCTCAAAGCACTATTTGCTGCTTCTATTGGAGGGATCCAGTGGTCTGACCCACAAATCGCACTGTTTCAAATGAGCCTGATTTGTCTTTTTTCCTGTTCTAATTACAAACCTGGCTGCCAAGATGCACAGAGTTCTAATTGAGTTCAAATAAGAGCTGAATTTGGATTTATACTTTGCCCCTTGCAGGTCAGAAGACTTTTCTCTCACTTCAAAACCTTTGCAGGAATGGAAGGGCAAGCAAACCCAAGTCAAGCAATGAAGAGTCTCTGACAGTTATATTCATTTCTCCTTCACTAATAAGGAGAAGGAGGTGTGACCAGTTCTCTTGACATAATTTATGTAGGTCCCCATAGGCCTGTGTACACTTCCTTCATTGGTGAAAGGAGAGGAACCAGTTTCCAGTGAATTCTGAAATCTAATGGAGCCTGGAAGAACAGAAATGGCAAAGATAGCTTTGGCTGTGGCGTAATATCTGCTGCAGTAAATATCTTTGTTACTTGGCAATCAGTATGGAGCAACAGAATTTTACGAACCCTGAACGTTTTATTTCTTAAAATGACAGTGGTAATTTAGGAGAACATTTATGTAATTAATTTTTTTTTAAGCAAAGTAGATCAGAAACTTCCTTAAACAATGTCAGAATGCTCATACATTCTTATCAAAATATCAAGAATGACAGATTAAATTTTATTCCAAGGTAGATGATAAGCTTAACAAACTCACTCTGAGAAACTTCTGATTCTTTGGTTGCATCAACCAAACCACGCCACTCTGTCCCCATAACTAGATTATTTAGCTGTCAGATCAGAAAGTTGAATACACCTTCTGGTAAGATGTAATAGTTGGAAATGTATTTTAAGTTCTTCTCTCATCAGTGTGGGACAGGTTTTGGCAGCTGAATGAAGTTTATTCCCAAGGAACAAAATATCATCCTGAAGATCCATCCTTATTAAGCAGGGGAACCTTCAGGGTGTATTTAGTAACTCTCATTTTAAAAACAAAACATTCAGAAAGATTTGCCCTTCGATTTACATTTGATTCCAACTTGTGGCCTGACTTTTCAGGTCTTAGGCCTGCCACTGGAAGGGGTTGGAATTTTTTCCATTTCAGAAATGGAACTGATTGTTTTTCATTGGAAATGAAGAAAATAAAGGGGTTTATGGGTTGCAACTTATCAACTATTAGGACATCTCTCTACATTCTCAAATCTATATGGTCTATTGGTTATTCTTGCAACAGTCCAAAGCAAATTGTTAATGTTCCTCTTGTTTTGCCCAAGTTTCTGTTTTCTTACATAATGTTTTGGCAAGTGGCTGGGAGAATGAAAAGACTTGAAATCAAGCTGAAAAATCTTTAGGCAAATCAACCCGAAAGAAGAGAGCAATTAAGCAACTCCAGGTGAAGATTCAAGAACAGATCTCACCTTCTGCAAGTGTCAAGGTTTTTGGTACATAAGGCATCTGGGTGATTTGATGAGTCCACATATAAAGGATTTGCTAGGTAAATTTCAACAACTGTTGAGGTGTGAAATCAGTTCTTACAAACTGGAGAGGCTGTTTTTTTTCCCCAGAGTGATCAAGGACCCCAGGGTAGATTTGCCTTTCCAGATGACTGCAGAAAAGTTTACCCCAGGATAAAAATTTCCATCGTTAGTCCTGATTTGAATTTATTCTATTTTATGACATCCATCCTGACTTCATGAAGTAGGCATGGTTCTATATTCATAGTCTAATTGGGCATTTTCCCAGGCTGTCCTCCTCCCAAGATGTGAGGGTTATCATTCTATCCACCATCCCCGTGAGTGGCCAGAAGTAGATTTGTTCACTATCCCATTTTTCAGGTGAGAAAACCTAGATTAAGATATTGCAATCAATAGTATTTATTAAGCCCTTATCCTGTGCAGAGCACTTTACTAAGCACTTGGGAGAGGAAATATACAAGAATTGGTAGGCCACATTCCCTGTCCAGAGTGAGCGTAATGGTCTACATGACTGGCTCCAAGGCCAGTGGTAAATCAAGGGTGACCCTGGAGATCCAGATCTCCCAGTCTTCAGGCCTATAATTGAGGGGCAATATGGGCTGGGTTCTGCCTGTGTCTCAGCTGGTAGCTAGAGAACGTTTTACAGTTATCTAAAAAGTACTGAATCCTATTTCATGTAGCAACTCTAGGAAACAGTGAAAATGGTGACATTCCGGCAAAACACACATGCTGAATGGACCTGTTCATGAATTGAGGACACAAACACCAACTTGCATTAGATGGGGTGCAGGCCAATTCTTTATACAAACTTTTGCACTACTCCTCAGGTCTGTTACAGCACTTTTCAGACCCTACATCTTTGAGTAGAGAACTTTATATTTGCATAATTCCCCAAGCATCTCGGGGATAATGTGTTCCAAAGCCCTCAGGGGCTGTGTGTGCCTGGCAAAGAATATGAATGAACCTGTCAGATTTTCAGCCATCAGCAACTCTTGGGTGTTCAAGGCGAATGATGGCTGTGGGAGGTTTGCTAGCAAGACGGCTCTGCTTATATACATTTTCTGTTTCTTCGGGGCCGGTATGGAATGTGGTAGTAATGAGGTGAGTGGAATTCTGAGTGCTAATTTTTTTTTTTCAGAAGAAAAGATTTTGAAGGATAGTGGAATATGACATTTTGACAATCGGTGATTTTTGGTCATCACTTTTTGGAGTGGGGTGCTGATTATCCAGGTCCTTTGATTCTTCTGGCTACCTTCTAACCAGCCAGCACTGGGTTATTTCTAGCACATCAGTAGCTCACCTGCATTAGGTGGAAAAAGGTGAGCGGGTGCCGGAAAAAGTTGAAACTCAATTGAGTCCATTTTTGCTCCTAGTTAACTGTTCTGACAGAAAGTTGCTGGGTCAAGATACAGAAACTCTAAGCTATAGTGAAGTTTTTTACAAATCTGTGGAGTTCAATTATCCATGCTTAAACCCTGTTCCTCTGTTTCTTTTGTTCAAAGGATGTCTTCATTAGAGTTCGCCGAAGCAGCCTCTAAAGCTCTTTGGATTCCTGTTGAGCCATCCTCTGCTGGCTTGAGCTATTTCCTTTTAGAAAGAGCAAGCAGTCACCTCATGATCTGATTAACAGCAACATCTCCTCCAAGAAGACTTCCCAACTAAGCCCTCATTTCTTCTTCTTCTCACTCCCTTCTGCATCACCCTTGCATTTGGGTTTGTATCCTTTATTCATCCCCCTCTGCCCCACAGAACAATGTACATTGTCTTAAATTATTTATGTCAATATCTGTCTCCCCCTGCTAGAGTGTAAGCACATTGTAGGCAGGGAACGTATCAACCAACTCTGTTATATCTTACCCTCCATGTGCTCAGGAGTAAGCGTTCCATAAATACGATTGACTGCTACCATAAGTGGATGATTCCTTATAGATTAGGATGATGTTCTAGATTACAAAATCGCCAGGGGTTATGCAAATGGTGGGATTCACAGAATTTTATGGGCAATAGTGAAGTAACTTTTTGAAAATAAGGTGGCAAAAGTTTTGGTGTAAACTCCCTACTGCACCCACTACAGTGTTCTATTCGTTCAATTCGTATTTAGAGAGCACTTACTGTGTGCAAAGCACTGAACTAAGCACTTGGGAGAGTACAATGCAACATTAAACAGACACATTCCCCACCCACAAAGAGCTTACAGTCTAGAGGGTGAGCTGAAAGCAGCCATTCAATAGCATAGATTGATCCGACTAGGCCACGGCAAAAATTCATGTCTGCGTATTTCTACTAGATAGTAGAAAAGTAAGAAAAGGGGCTGCCATCATGTCATTGCTGCCACTGAAGATTTCCACCCTTTACCCTGGTTCTTGTGTCTCTGTTGTCATGAATAGGACTGGCCTGTCCTTCAGGAGGCTGTCATCCTTGACCCTGGAATACAGCCAGCTGGAGGTTAAGGACATAGCACTGCCTTCTATCACCGGAATCATTTCCCTTCCAAGTATCTTCGGAAGATAAATCCTTAAGCCTAGACAGTTGAGAACTTTTAACCACTTGAAGTTAAACAGCTACAGCCTGCATCATTTAGTGAAAAAATATATTTTTTCTTTTTATTATCCACACATCTGCAAGGAAATATCTTCATTTTGTTAGCCTTTCTCCATACAATTGAGATCTGCTTCCACTTCTTGGAGAAAGTCCCGGTAAAAAGAGCTTAAAAAGAAAAAAAAGCCTGGTTTGAAAAGTTGCAACCAATACCTCCCAATAACATGTTGACTTGCCTGAATAAATCCTCAAGAAGCACTGGGTGTGTGAAAATCCAGCTAACTCAAAGACGATTTGGGGTGTGCAGGGCCATGCTGAGATGGTCTGATCTAGATTGTTTGGCTTAAGGAATTGGGGAAGCAAATAGAAGCAGCTGCAGAGGGGATTTTCTACAATTAGATTTCATGCAGATTCTGGGAAGTTGCTTATTAGGCCTGTCACTTTCAATCCATCTGGTATTTTAACGTTCGTGTAGTCCTGCAAGTTTCTCAGTGGGGTTGATGATTTTCCTCTCTCCTGCTCGGTGCTACTATACAACAAGGCAAGGCTTATCTGCTGGAGATGTGTAATTTGACTGCTTTTTTCAAGAGCAAATGAAATTCTTCATTGGCCTGAGTAAGGAGTCACAAATCTCTCTCCAATCTAAGAACACATTTCCATGATGATGATAATGATAATAATATTAGTAAAATGCTCACTCTGCTCTTAGCATTGTAATAAGTAATAGGGTAGATAAAAGATAATCAGGTAGGATGCATTCCCTGACTCTCGTAGTCTATAAAGTGGAGGGAAAACAAGCACTAAATCTTTAACAGATGAGGAAACTGAGGCACAGAAAAGTTAAGGGACCTGCCCAACAGTACATAGCAGATAGGTGGCTGAGCAGGAATTAATACCCAGGTCCTCTGATACCCAGGGCTGTGCTCTCTTCACCAGGCCAGTTCGTGATCCATGTCCACTACATCATGCTACTTCTCCAAGAACCTAATGAATCAACAGCACATGCTTCCATTCATTCCAAAGTTCCAATGGAAAGACTATCAGTACAGTCTCTTCAATAGTGTGAGATGCAGCATGCCCTAGTGGAAAATGTGCGGGGCTGGAAATCAGAGGACCTGGATTCTAATCCTGATTCCATCAACTGTCTACTTGTGCAAGTCACCACTTCTCTGTGCCTCAGTCATCTCATCTGTTTCTTGTTGTATATTGCTCTCCCAAGTTCTCCTATCATTTCTATTAAACATGATATTCATTACACTTGTAACAAGTACAGTGTTTCTGAAAGTCAAAATCCTCTCAATCCAAGAGAATTGTTGGGGAGTAGAATATGCTTTTTCTAATCAGTTTCATGGAATATTTAGGAAGAGAAATGGGTAAAGAAAGCAGGTCATGGAATAAGAAGTCAGGAATTCCTAATAGTTCCTGATTGAAATGGAAAAGAAAATGTAGAAGGTTTGTTCTGTATTTGCAGGTACTAGAGGGACTGACTCCTTAAATACCATTGCTTGTAAAAGAGCCCATTCATTATGGGTTCTGTCCAAACTGTGCAGTGATATTATATTTCGAGTTTCCTGAGAAGAGTTGCTATTACAAAAATCTTTGCCCCAGGAGTTTAGAAATAATCACCCCGCTATGCAACATTTACACTGGTTGTTTTTTGTAGAAAATCTCTTCCTGATTTGCAAACAAATTTCTCCATTCTTCACCCAGGAGAGCGAAGTGACTCCTCTGTTTTGTCACAGTGATTCAGGGAGGAAGCTCAATTGCCTATCACAATATTGCCAAGTCAGTGCAAGCATTTCCAGCTCATGACATTGACTTTGCTCTCCCTGGATTCAAAGAGGTTACTGCCAGTAGTGATAGTGCATTCTGAGTGTGAGAGCCACCCTGAGAATTAGTGGCACACTGTGCTCATTACAGTACAAAAGGGTTCCTTTTCTTGTTTTTTGCCATTTGTGGTGAGCTTTGTTCAGACAATGGTTAAGAAGCTACTGCTAGCAGGACAGAGTGAGAGCACTATACTAGGGGCCCAAAATATGTTGGCTTCAGCTCCTCCACTGCCTTGACTGTCTGTCACTGCCATTTCGATCACTCAATTGTATTTGAGCACTTTCTATATACAAAGCACTGTATAAAGTCCCTGGGACAGTACAACACAAAGTTGGCAGATACCTTCCCTGCCCACAATGAGCTTACAGTCCAGAGGAGACAGAGATATCCGTAGTCCTCTGCAGTTGCTAAAATTGGGGCAGATGTGGCAGACAGACCGACAGAAAGAGGCAGAGAAAGGAGAAAGGACTGAATCCAGAAAAACAAGAAGAGCCCCCTTCACCCATCTATCCATAGGTTTCCGGCATCAGGACTGTAGATAGAGATTTGGGTCCCCATGTCAAAGAGGGAGGTGGAGATAAAGTCTGAAGGTGGACTCTGTCCAGTGCTTTATCAGGAAAAACAAAACCTATGGACCAGTAGGGACCATAGTTAAAATGGAATCCATGCCTCAGGGAGCCATCTGAAAAATCCTCTAAACCACTGACTGACTTTCTCAAGAGAGACCCAGGTAGTAACCTCAACAAAGCCAGCATTCTTGGATATCTCTCCAGACATAAATGCCTAGTTTCCCTAGTAGTTTTTTCCAGATATCTGTATGCAAGACTTTACTGCCTCTGTCTTGACCACATTGGTAAATAAAATAAAACATTTGTATCTTTTGTCCAATTTTCAGATGCTTCTTTCTTTCCTCCTTGATCTAAGGCTCCATCGTGAAGAGATCTCCATCAAAGAAAGACACATACTATAGAAGTCTCAATGGAAAGAAGGCAGAATTTCTGGTTGCTGGTGAGAGAACCTGGATTCTAATCCAATCTCTACCATTTGCCTGCTGTGTGACCTTGGACATGTCTCAACTTCTCTTTGCCTCTGATTCTTCATTTGCAAAATGATGATTTGATAGCTGTTCTTCCTCCCACTTATTCTATGAGCCCATGTGGGGCCGGGATTGCACATATAGGTCAGTGCTGGGAACATTATGCTTAACAAATGCCACAGTCATTATTAACCTTCCAATAAAGAGAACCTGTTTAGGTTTGGAACAAGATTTCCTACTTTAGTCTCAAAGTAATGGACCTCATATAGTAGTAATAATAATAATAATAACAATGATTTTTAAGTGCTTACTATATGCCAGGCACTGAACTAAGCAACAAGTGGATACAAGCAAATTGGGTTGGACACAGTCCCTGTGCCACAGGGGGCTCACAGTTGCAATCCCCACTTTACAGATGACGTTACTGAAACACAGAGAAGTTAAGTGACTTGCCTAAGGTCACATGGTAGAAAAGTGGCAGACCAGGATTAGAACCCATGACCTTCTGACTTCCAGGCCCATGCTGTATCCACTGTGCCTTGCTGTTTCTACATTCAAACATTCATCCATCCTCATCACTTCCAACCCAGAATCAGGACTCTTCCTATACCCATTGCTTGACCTGAGACTCCAATTCAAAGTTTGTTTGTTAAACTAGATCCACTTTCTCCCCTAGGAGGAAAGAATTGATTTTCAACTTCTTCCACCAGACAGGCACTGCCTGACCTCAACACTATTACAATCCTCTCTCCTTGAACCACCCTCTGTAGCCAACCACAAAAGGTATCCAAAAGAGAGTTCAAGATGCTCCTGGGATTATGTCTCTCTCTGTCACACAAGCACCCCCTGCCACACACTTTTATTTATCCTTGACCAATCCTTAGTCTTTCTCCATCCTCAGCTCTGAACATCTATGCACTGCCAAGATGATCTCAGCAAGAGAGCTCAATACTGATCGCTTTGGTCAAGACCTCTGCTTCTGATGATGGAGAGCTATGTGGAGAAGAAACCTTAAAAAAACCCAAAAACTAAAATGCGCATGTTAAATAGAGATGAGTTGTCTGTCCTGACACCAACTAAACCAACATGCCAAATCGAATTGCTCTACACGACACTAAAAAGTCTTAACATTTTGCAAAAAGGTCAATGCTTAGTGACAACGATTCAGAGCAGCTTTGATGTCCTGGCGATTTTCAGCGTGTAGCTATTTTCACTGCCAGAAGGTTTGGTTTTAAAAGGAGTAAGACAAGCACAGGGCACTTAGAGTAGTCTCCAGCACCAGATGAAGTCTGCTTACCTGCTGAGACGCTAGAATGCCCATTAAGGGGAGGATGGAGCGCTGTATAATTTTTCAGAATTCAACTGAAATTTCAAATTCACCTCAGGAATAGTCCTTTAGCACCCTTTGAGTCCTCTAAGAAGTCAGGGTAGAAGGGGTGATTGGGGAAAACGTTGCTAAATGTGATTTTGCCTTTTCAAAAACCCAGAACCCCAAATTCCCAAACGTGTCACAGCTTAGATCCTTGCAACTAATAGTAATACTTTTATTAGCATACCGGCAAATCTTAAAGAAGCTTCACTGCCAGATGTTTTGATAGCAGGACTCTGTTGGTTCTTGGAGTAGAAATGTGTAAATAACCTGATATAATTCACATTTTGGGCAAAGCAGAATGACGACTATAACTGCTGAAATCAGTGGTGTGCACGTGTTTGGGCATAAAAGAGTGGGTTAACAAATTTTTAGAAGTCTGGTTTTTGCCAGTCCACAGAGAAATGAAAAAAGTACACTTTAAGGAGATCTTCAGATTCAAGGATCCATTTCTCTAATAATGATGTTGTCTTCTTTTAAAGAAAAAAAAAGTTAAAATGGACTACACCATCATCAGTGACTTAGTAGGTGCCGGATTGTAGCCACTGCTTTTTTAAGAATTAGGGTGATTGTCCTGAAACAGTGTATACAAAGCCTAGTTCCTGCTCTCAAAGGGAGCTTGCCATCCAAGTAGTCTGAAAGGAGAGCAAGCTGGGGGACCTAAGGATATGACGATAGAGGTGAAGAACAATTCACAAAGAGGATCAATCAATGGTATTAATAAAAATGGCATTTGTTGAGCGCTTACTATGTATCAGGCCCTGTACTAAGCACTGGGATGGATACAAGCCAATCCGGTTGGTCACAGTCCCTAGTCCCACATGGGGCTCACAGTCTCAATCCCCATTTTACAAATGAGGTAACTGAGGCACAGAGAAGTGACTTGACTGGGTTGTAGTCGGAGAGTAGCAAGGATAAGTAGGAGGGGAGGTGATAGAGAGCTTTAAAGCCGACGGTAAGGAGTTTGATGTGGAGGTGGATGGGCAACCACTGGAGGTTCTTGGAGGACTGGGGAAACATGGACAGAACATTTTCATAGAAAAATGATCTGGGCAGCAGATGAAGTTTAGACTTGACTGGGGAGAGGCAGGAGGCAGGGAGGTCAGCAAGGAAGCTGATACGGTAATCAAGGCAGGATAAGTGCTTAGATGGAGAGGAAAGGACTGATTTTAGAGAAGTTGTGGAGGTTGAGCTGATGGGATTTAGTGACAGACTGAATATGTAGGTTGAATGAGAGAGAACAGTCAAGAATAATGCCAAGGTTACTGGCTTGTGGGACGGGAAGGATAGCGGTGCTGCCTACAGCAATGGGAAAGTCAGAGATCAATTTCTGAACATGAAGATCTTCTGCTGAGATCATTCACTTCTCCCACAGAGGGCAATTTCTGGACTTCATTGAATCCCAGTCATTTCACAATTAATGTAAACCTCCAATCACCTGTCTGCTAATCACCAAAACCTGCTACCCACCAAGTTATGTGATTGGGAAGTGACCCCAGAAAAAGACAACACCTATCAGACCCAAACACTAAACTTAACCACTTTTGCCCAGGATTCTTGATGCCCAATTTTAAAGAATATATTTCCCAACCCAGACCTTTCCAGTTTAATTAGTTTTAGATTGACCTACGATAGGATTTTCCATTGATATGTCAAGAATCTGAGAAATTAAATGGAGGAAGGAGGTCAGTTTCAAACCAGAGAAGCTTCATTGTTAAGAGCTTACACCTAATATCACACTGGAAATACTTTTACTGGGTTCCTGTCCCTTTTTTTAAAAAAAATTAATCTTGCAATCACAATCAGTGATGGCAACAAGTGCTGAGAAAAAGGTCAAAGCTGAAGTGAGTAGGTGCAGGCAATGGTCAGCTTCCATGAGGAATACACCCCAATTTACCAATTCCACGACAAAACGATGGGCTAAAAGTTCTGGGTTTTCACTGACCTGATGGGAAGGGTGGTAAGAAACCTGGACATGCAATCAATCAATACTTGCACATTCCATCTGACCTCTCCCTCAGCTAAAAAGACTTATTTCACATGACATTTTTTTTCAGGTGTGCATTAAAATGCCCATTTCTTTCTTGGCGTTCACCTGCCTCTACCTGAATTGTATCTATCAAACCCACCAAAAAGTCTTTAGAACCTAAAGGAGAAATAGAAAAAGCCTTAAAATATCTAACCCAGAGCCTGCATGTTCTGAGGAACAGTGCCCTGAACTGGAAGTCAGATGCCCCAACTCCTATTTTCAGCTTCAAAGTGGTCTCACCATGACCCCTCTTTCTATCAGCTCCTTGCTATACACATGGCACCAAAGATTAGTTAGATGAGAATATAACACCTGGGGATAAAGTATGGCATTTATTAAACATTTACTATATACTAAGCTCCATGGTAAATACAAGGTTTCCAGATTCGACATATTTCCTGTCCTATTTGGGACTCACAGACTATCATCCCCAATTTACAGATGAGGTAGCTGAGTCCCAAAGAGGGTAAATGACTCACCCAAGGTCACCCAGCAGGCTAATAAAGGAGTTGGGATTATACCTCAGGTCTGGTGTTCTTTTCACGTGACCTCACTTCCTCCCTGTAAATCCTTCCCATAGGTTTCCAGGTCCACTAACATCCAGGCTATCTATACTCTTACACAAATTCAACACTTTTGTAAGTTTCTGCTTAAGCCAAAGCCATTCTATGGTAAGTGTTTGGAGTGGATGATGGCAAGCTTTTTTCCTTATCTGTTAAAGGGATGTGTGCATGCATTTTTTTTTGTTTTTTCCCCAGGTGAAACAGGGAAAAAATAGATTTTAGGAAAAGAACCTGGAATCTGAACTGGGCAGGAGAGGAACTAAAAAAAATGATCTAGAGACACTTGCTGTCTCCTACAAAGAGTTTCTTGGGCCCAATATCTTGTGGGCCAAACTCACTCAACTTCTTTCTCTCCACTTCTCACATTTTCCAAGGAATAGCTGAATAAATAAATAAATAAATGAAATTTAAAAAGGCAATGTGCAGGGGAAAAAAAATAAATCTCAGTTTTGGTAAACTTCCTCACTATAAAAGCCTCTCAGACTAAGGAATTTTCCAGGGGATAGTGGTGTTAATTAGACACAGTTGTAAAGTTATGAATTCATAAATGAAAACAAATGTGTAGCCGTTATAATTGACAGATGCCATTTCCTGAAGCTTTAAGCGCTAAACTTTGCCCCAGCAATGACAGTATTGCAATCCTGGACTTTCCCCCAGTTTTCAACATACATATTCTTTTTTGGCAATTCTGAGGCAGGGCTGCTTTCAATTTAGCAGAATTGAATCTACTTTACTAGTTGGAGGATGAACAAATCCAAAACATGAATCTGAAATGGAGGTTGCCAATGCTTTAAAAGTCAAATATTTGTGTCTCTGATAATTGCAATTGATTCTTTCCAACCGAAAAGCAATCTGACTTGGTGAAGTTGAGGTTAGGTCTCTTGCCCCTCAAAATTTCACCTGGAGAACAATCCAATTTACTCAAAAAAGATGGATTTTACAGATGACTGTTGGGTTACAACTGTAGGAGGTGGATGAGTTTGGTGAGCAGCAATCTGAGGAGGGAGTGGTCTATTTGTTTGAAAAGATTTGAAGAGATTGAATCTAATTTTTGTTGCCCCTATAAGTGCAGCAAAGGCAATATATATGACAGGATTGGGCTAAAGAGGGTCAGTAGTATTTAAGCCTTTTTTTTTTGGCCACTACCCATTTTTGGATAGGATCTATACGTAGATGGATTCACACAAGCACTTGCACAACTTTAACAACGGCTTCTCTCAACCAGTAGTGTTTACTGAGCATTTACTTGGGAGAGTACAAAACAAAAGATTTCATAGACAGGATCCCTGTCCTCAAGGAGCTTTACAAACTATTTCTTAGGCAGATATTGAAATGAATCACAAATGTGAAGCAGCAGAGTAAAGGATATGTGCATTAAGTGTGGTGGGAATGGGGGTGAGGTGAGTATCAAAGGGTATAAAGGGGTACATATCTCAGTGCATAGGCAAAGCGGAAAGGAGAGCACAGAGGGTGGGGAAAATGAAAGGTTAGCCAGGAAAGGCTTCTTGGAGCTGATCAATTATATGTTTTTTGAGTACTTCCAGTGTGCAGAGCATTGTGCTAACCACTTGAGAGAAGGTAATATAACAACAGTTGGTAGACACGTTTCCTGCCCATAATGAGCTCACAGCCTCGAGGGGTAGAAAGACATTAACATAAAAAGATTACAGATATGTGTAGGACTTTGAAGATCTAGAGAGTGGTAGTCTCTTGAATATGAATGGGGAGGTCATTCCACTATACCAAGAAGGTGTTGTCTGTGACAGAGATGAGATTGAGGTATGGTGAGGTGAGTAGGTTAGTATTAGAGGAGCAAAGTGTCCAGGCTGGGGTTTAGTAGGAAAGGAGCAAGGTTAGGTGAGGGAGGAGGGAAAGAGCTGATTGAGTGGCTTAAAGCTGATGGCAATGAGTTTCTGTTTGATGCAGAGATGGATGGGAAACCACTGGAGTTTCTAAAGCGGCGTTACAGGACACAAAAAACTGATTGCTTTGATAATTTAAATTTTTGGTCTGGATGCTACCTTAATCTCATACAGACTTGCTTCCAAATGATTAAAATACTGGATTTATGATCCAAGGCAATAGACCATGTCCATTCCTTCTTCTCTTAGCTTCCCCCACTCTGGGGAATGGGGTGACTTCTGTGCATGTAAGGAAAAGGAAAAAAAAAGGTAAAATAGTAGCAGTTGGTGAGTGGGAATTAAGGACTGTACAAACCAAACCACCCTAATCTGGGCTAAAACTCATTCTAGTAGATTATAAATTCCATCCTTTGGGAGTGAGTGCACCATTAGCTCTTGAAATCTTGCCATTGCTTACTAATTTTTTTTGTTTTAAAGAATTCTCAGAGGGCCTATTAGCATAGACCTCATTCAAATATTTGTGCTTCCAAAAATAAAGATTTCTCCAGAAGAGCAATACTCTGAAGGATTTGAAAAAGATGTCACAGCTTGAGAGAAGCACAGGTGTGCTTCACACCATCGCTAAAATCCACCTCTTCCTCTCCATCCAAACTGCTACCACATTAATGCAAGCGCTTATCCTATCCGGCCTAGATTATTTTATCAGCCTCCTCGCTGACCTCCCTGCCTCTTGTCTCTCCCCACTCCAGTCCATTCTGCTGCCGGGATCATTTTCCTTCAAAAACGTTCAGACCATGTTTCCCTACTCCTCAAGAAAGTTCAGTGGTTGCCCACCTCCACATCAAGCAAAAAGTCACCATTGGCTCTAAAGCACTTTATCACCGTGCCTGCTCCTACCTCACTTGACTACTCTCCTTATGACCCAGCCCACACACTTCATTTCTCTAATACTAACCTTCTCACTGTACCTCTATCTCGCCTATCTTTCCACTGCCCTCTCACCCACTTCCTACCTGTGGCCTGGAAAGCTCTCCCTCCTCATATCAGACAGATAATTGCTCTCCCCCACTTCAAACCCTTATTGAAGGCACATCTCTGAGAAGCCTTCTCCGACTAAGCTCTCATTTCTTCTCCCACTCTCTTCTGCATCGCCCTGACTTGCTCCTTTATTCATCCTCTTTCCCAACCCCACAGCACATGAGTATAGATCTGTAATTAATTTTTTATTTATGTATATTAATGTCTGTCTCCCCCTCTAGACTTTGAGTTCGTTGTGGGCAGGGAACATTCCTATTATACTCTCCCAAGTGCTTAGTACAGTGCTTTGCTCACAGTAAGTGCTCAGTAAATACAATTGAATGAATGAAAGGGGTCTTGGGCACACTCTGGTTTGTTTTCTTCTTGAAAGTTTCCCCTCTTGGTTGGACTGGCTCTCTGAGAAATGGTAATCTTATACATTTCATTGCATCCACAGTAAATTGCATACATCTTAGAAGGGCCCTAAGGAAACTGACCAATTTTCAGGGTGTAGTGACTGAACAACCTTAATGAAAAAAGGGCACTTATTGAAAAGGGAAAAAAACACATCAGGAAATATGGGTAAGTTTACATTGAAAAATTAAGATTTCCTAAATTATTGAGTAAATGACAACAGTTCTCAGCATATTAGTAGATGTGCCCAGAACATATGTCACCTTAAGGAAGAAGACATGATGGATTTTGGTGGATGAGTCTTCTGTAAACCAAAGCATTTGGCCATACTAGATGAGACAAAACAAAAATCATTTTTCTATTCTCTCTCTCCAAAAAATGTATGTAGGATTTGGGAGTAAGACTGTGGACTCTAGAGTGTAAGCACTTTGTGGGCAGGGAACGTTTCTACCAACCTTGTTGTATGCTCTCAAGCAGTTAGTACAGTGCTCTGCACACAGGAAGCTCTCAATAAATACCACTGGCTGACTGATTGAGATTGTGGTGGAGATTTGAAATGAGTCCATCAGGGGAGAGGGGACTATGAGAAGCAGCATGACTTAGTGGACAGGGCACAGTCTGGGAGTCAGAAGGTCAGAGGTTCCAATCCCAGCATCGCAGCTCCACCATATGTCTACTGTGTGACCTTGGGCAAGTCACTTCACTTCTCTGGGCCTCAGTTACCTCAACTGTAAAATGGGGATTAAGAGTGTGAGCCCTATGTGGGACAGGAACTGTGTCCAACCCAACTTGTATCTACCCCAGGGCTTAATTATTATTATGGTGTTTGTTAAGCACTTTCTATGCGCAGAGCACTGTTCTAAGCACTGGGGTAGATACAAGATGATCAGATTGTCCCACGTGGGGCTCAAATTTCTTAATCCCCATTTTTGCAGATGAGGTAACTGAGGCACAGAGAAGCTAAGTGACTTGCCCAAGGTCACACAGCAGACAAGTGGCGGAGCCGGGATTAGAACCCATGACCTCTGACTCCCAAGCCTAGGCTCTTTCCACTAAGCCACGCTGCTTAAAACAATGCTTGGCACACAGTAAGTACTTAAAAAGTACTGGGTTGAGGGCTCACTAGGGCTTAGTATCTGGGGATAGGGTTGGCTCTGGAGGGATGTCTGTTTCTCTCCCCTCTAGGCTGTGAGCTCACTGTGGGCATGGAAGGCCACTGTTTATTATTGTATTGTACTTTCTCAAACACTTAGTACAGTGCTCTGCACACAGTAAGTGCTCAGTAAATACCACTGAATAGAAAGGTCCCTCATGCGAGTGGAATGCTGGAAAGAGTAAGGGCCAGTTGGAGTCGTCACATTTCCCACCTGCATCTGCCCTGCTCCAAGTTCAGGATAATCTGCTCTACTGTACACTCCCCCCAAAGCTTGGCACACACTAAGTCCTTAATGCCATAATTAAGCAAGAAATCCCAGAGAGGCAAATCACAGCCTCAGTACCTTCTGATTGTGCCCACAAGCCCCTTGAGATGGCTTTGATTGGGATGTAGATTCAGGATCACACAAGATCTTCATTCTACATTAAGAAAATTACAAGTACCTCCTGCTCCCCAACCCCAAGTCAAATAGTCTAAATTATATCACCACCTGTTTCTAAGCAATTCCCTCCAGTCACACGATTATGTAAATTGTGTGGTCTATTGAGAGAATAGTAAAGAAATGAAAAATGAGTAAAACCTTAAAATATTTTTCATTTTAGAAAAGGCATCAGGGTAACGTCATTTATCAGAAGCCATTAACTAAAGCAGTATATGAGGGATATACTCTTAGCAGACTGAAAAAACCAAACTAAAACTACTGTATTAAATTGGGGTGAACCACCCCACAAGACAATGAGAAATTCCTCTTCTTGTTATGGGATTAAGTTTATTTTCTTGCAACTCTCTATGGGAATGCACTTTTGCTTTTAATGAGTTATTACCCATGATTGTCATGTAGTCTAGAGTAAAAGAAATCTATGCACTGAATGGGTTTAACCAAAGAAGAGGCCTAAACAAAGACTCTCAAGATTTACAACCATTTTATTTGAGATTCATCCTATTTTAGCCTTTCATTCTTATGTGTGACTATTTGGTGCAAACAGACCTCTGTATAATTTAAAGGGTTATGCAGAAAGGCCAATCATTACTAATTCATTTAGTATTCACTATAAGACCTTTAATCATGATGGATTAATTTGGTATAGATGTGGATATAATATGTTATTTCTAAATGTCTCCATTATAATTTACCAGTTAAATGGTCTATTATTATTTCAGCCTCTCTTCAGATATGCAAACTACAATGGTTTGTTCACTAGCAAATCAACGTAAATTAATAAAAAGACTCTAGTGTAACTCTGTCTCTAAAGGGAGGTTTACAGAGGTAGGGTGGCCAGGGGAGGTACTAAAGAAATCTGGCTCCCCCTCTTCTGCTCTACTGACCCTCTAAGTGACTCAACATAATGACATACCAAGTTCATGTGCATGAGGCTCTTGAAAGAAATTCACAGAACTTATGGAATTGCTGAGTACATCACCAAGTGGACTCTTGTCCCCCTGCAGAGCTCCAGAGTCATCGCATTCCCCACCTCGCTCCCCGTAGTTGCTTTGAAGCTGTGTCCCCAGCAGTAGGAGTCAATAATAATAAAAATCCCATTATTGCAAAGCACTTACAATCTGCCAAATGCTGAACTAAGCAGTCTGGTAGAATCAAGACAATCAGGTCAGGCATAGACCCTGACCCATATGTAGCTCACAGTTGGACACAGTCCCTGTCTCACATGGGGCTCAAGGGACTAAGTGGGATGGAAAACAGCTACCGAATTATTTAATTTACAAAAAAGGACACAGACACAGAGAAGTTCAATGAATTGCCCAAGGTCACACAGCAGAGTGGCACAGCTAGAATGAAAACTCAAGTCCTCTGATTTCCAGGCCTGTGTTCTTTCCAACAGGTTATACTGCTTTTCATCAAGGCAACGTGGGAAGAGATTGGGCATTTAGAGTAAAAATGTAGATCATAATGGTGTCTGGAGCCATATCAGTATCCCCTCTAGACTGTAACTTCCTTGTAGATAGAGACCATGTCTACTAACTCTGTTGGACTCTTCCAAGCCCTTAGAACAGTGATCTGCACACAGTAAGGTTTCAATAAACACTACTGATTGACTGGACCAGCTGAAAACCAGAAGGTCCTGTATAAAATTGGACATAATGGCCACCCTGTGAGGAATAGGGAGGAGGAGGGGCCAGTTGGAATTAAAAGAACCATTGGGAAAAAGTACAGATCAGTTTGGCTTCTAATCACAGTCATGTCTGTCTTGCTCTGTGACTTACAAGTCACTTGACCTTTCAAGGACTCAGTTCTGTTAAAAAAAAAATAAAAAAATGAGCGATTACAATGACTATGTATTGGCTGGCTTTGCTCAAAAGAATGAGCATAGACTTGCAACCTTTGCATCAGCTTCTGTTGCAAACAAATAGATGGCAAGATCACTTTCCTGGTGGTTACCAATCCATTTAGGGTCTTCAGAAGGAGCGTGACTTAGTGGAAAGAGCCTGGACTTGGGAGTCAGAGGTCAAGGGTTCTAATTCCAACTCCACCACTTATCAGCTGTGTTACTTTGGGCAAGTCACTTAAATTCTCTGTGCCTCATCTGTAAAAAGGAGGATTAAGAATGTGAGCCCCACCTGGGACAGCCTGATTACCTTGCATTTACCCCAGCTATTAGAACAGTGCTTGGCACATAGTAAGGGCTTAACAAATACCATCATCATAACTATTATTATTCAGTGGAATGGATAATGGGAGGGAGGGAAATCAGAGGAGAGGCAAATGAAGAGCAGTTTCCAACTGAGCCAATGAGCTGCCTTCAGCACACAAAGAGGAGAGGGTAGTTGAATAAATTTCAAGTATTGTGATTTTTTTTTTCAATTGTCTTCATGCTGAGAATCTGCAGGCCACGTCAAGAACAGTCATAAAGAAACAATTTTCTCTGGGAAATTCTGGCTGTGCAGGCAGAGTTCAGACTCCCAAATCCAGTTTCATAATTTTATTCTCATTCTTACTCTCTGCCAATCCAACCTGTAGGTCGACCCGGGACCTTGCTCACCTCAGCTGAATTTTGACTGAGACAACCATGAGAAGCAGAGTTTAGCTCTGAATACAGGCAGTCGATAGTAATTATTGAGCACTCATGTGGAGCACTGTATGAGGTGCTTGGGAGAGTACAGTGCAAACAGAAGTTAGACTCTTTCCCTGAGGCACAGATACAAAATTTGAATAAATCTTTTCAAACTACTGAAAGTCCACTTGTTTTCAATATTTCAAGAACCAAGATGCTTTCAAAATTCCTTTTCACCAAGAAAGTCCTACCTAGCTCAGATATGCTGTCCACCACATTAAAAACAACAGTACAGAATCCCATACATATCTTCTCATTTAATGAGATCATTCCATTGGACCGTCAGCTCTGAATAATGGGGCTAATCTATAAAAATTTAGGGTGCTGAGAGAGGGATTCATTCATTCAATATTTATTGAGCGCTTACTATGTGCAGAGCACTGTACTAAGCGCTTGGAATGTACAATTTGGCAACAGATAGAGACAATCCCTGCCCATTGATGGGCTTACAGTCTAATCGGGGGAGAGGGATGGTGACTCAGTGATATATCTACCAATTCCAAAGTACTGGTCACAGAATCGCCCCAAGATTCCTTCTGTAGAAACAGAGGTTTGCCCAGATAGTGGGTAGGGGCTTTAACCATTTCTCTCCTGAAGGTTTTAACCTGCAAAAGACTCATCTATTCTTCAGTTAAGTTGGGCACATCCCAAGACTCCATGCCCGGAAAAGGAAAACCTCACGCTGAGGCAAGACAGAATGGCTATGTTTCCTAAGTCTGACTCAAGAACTGGGGCAGAAGAACAAATCGGCCTGTTGCTTTGAGCTCATTTAAAAAACTCCCCCCATTGACATTTAACTAACTGATTCTTCTCCATCACTGTTAGTTCCTGATGCTTCTTCCGTGTCTGTCAACAGCCTTCTAAATTAAGATTCAGAAACCAGAATAGTTCTCATACCAAGCCTAAGGAGTCACTGCATTTACTTAGATGAATGGCTATTTTACACGATAGTGGAAAATGAATATCTTTTCTCTGGCATAAGAAAGACCAAAGTGCAATTTATCATGAATGACTCATTTGAGCTCTGACGTCTAGGAGATGTTATCTCCAAATGATAACCTGAAACAAGTACATCCTGAGATCAGAGATTTCCAAAGAGGTCACTGCTTAATTTGGAAAGGAAATTTATTGATAAAATTAGGAAAAAGGAGTTTTGCATTCCAGTCCAGTGTCAGCACTACTTTAAGGTGGCGTATTTCTGAGGTTATGCCCAGCCCAGCTATAATCACAGAAAGGATTAGGATTTCTACCCCTGAGGGTAGAAAGACTATTCCATACCCTAATGGCTTCAATTAAATCATTATTAAAAGGCATCTAGCTTTACATGACCTCCTTGTAGAGAATCAAAGAGATTGGTGATCGAAAACACCCATAATTATCTGGCCCATTTCCTCCCACATTTGCCTCCTACTGTACTCTTCAGATTTTATTTTTAAGGAATGATTCTGTCTATGGATTTCCTTTATGCTCAAGTTCTTATGATTTGCCTTGCAATTAAGTGTTTCTTTTGGAAGGGGATGGGGGCAGGGCCATTTTGGTTCAATGGTAATCACCATAATATTCTTCTGAGTTCTCTAGAAAAGAAGGGCGATAGAAATACAAAGCAATTTGGAAAGATGGTCAAATTAATCCGCACAACATATAGTAAGGTGGGTAGGTTGTGAGCATTATTAATGTAATACACTGATGCCAGAAATAGAACAGATAATTTTCTCCCGTTGCAGAAGAAATGGAAACATTTTTTCCTCATTATTCTTAGAGAGAATTAACTATTTGATTACTCAGTGGTTGGCTTCAAAAATTTTTTTTTGATTGCTCAAAAATGAGCAGAAAGAGCTTATTTCTTGTGTCAGAAAATGGCTATTAGCCCAGTTTAATATCAGATGGTTCATTTTTCAGCTTGTCTGTCCCCTAAAGCTGATGTAATGATAATGTCATTGATGAAGCACTCACTGATTGCTAAGCACTGGGGTAGACATAAGGTAAGATTGGACATTATCCTTACCCCACACAGGGAGGGATGGGAGGAAGAATAAGTATATTATCCTATCATGAATGTGGAAACACAGGCACTGAGAGGTTAAGTGACATACCCCAGGTCACAGAAAGCGAGCTGAAGAACTGGGACTGGAATAATAATTAGCAATTATGGTATTTGTTAAGTACTTACTAGTACTGTTCTAAGTGCTGAGGCAAATATAAGTTACTCAAGTTGGACAGAGTCCCTGTGCCACATGGGTCTCAGTTTCAGTAGAAGGGAGCAGGATTTAATTCCTATTTTACAGATGAGGTAACTGAAGTACAAAGAATGAAGTGGCTTGACCAAAGAGATGTGGTAGAGCCAGGATTAGAAGCCAGGTCTCCTGATACTCCTAGTCCCGTTCTCTATTTGGCACTGGGCACCTTTCCATCTGGTATATTTATTTTTAAACAGTCATTCAGCATTTATTGAATGCCTGTGTGCAGAGCAGTGTATTAAGTGTTTGAGAGAGCACATAAGAATTAAGGGTCATGAACCTTGCTTTCAAGAAGCTTACACTCAGGCTCTCCTCTTCCTTGATTCTTGCCACTGAATGTCATAGCTCAGAGGCAGCTCCTGTGTTTACTAGGTCCTGGAAGAGGAACATCAATTGAGAAGGTCAAGTGTCCGGCTGGAGTTACATTTAGCACTACATAGGTTCTGTGAATGTCTGATAAGTACTTTTTGTGGGTGTCCTTATCAAGTCCCTCCTCATACATGGATTTCTGAGACCATGGTCTAGTATGACGCAGCACTGCCTAGTGGCAACAGCCCAGGCCTGGGAGCCAGAGGTCATAGTTTCTAATCCAGCTCCGCCACTTGTTTGCTGTGTGACCTTGGACAAGTCATTTCACTTTTGTGCCTCAGTTACCTCATGGGTAAAATGGGGATTGAAACTGTGAGCCTCATGTGGGACAGGGGCTGTGTCCAACCTGATTGCCTTGTATCTACCCCAGTGCTTAGAACAGTGTTTGGCACATATTAAGTGCTTAAATACCATCATTATCATTACTTCTGGGCTTGGGAGTCAGAGGTCGTGGGTTCTAATCCCAGGTCCGCCACTTGTCTGCTGTGTGACCTTGGGCAAGTCACTTAACTTCTCAGTGCCTCAGTTACCTCATCTGTAAAAATGGGGATTTAAAAATGTAAGCGCCACGTGGGACAATCTGATTACCCTGTCTCTACCCCAGTGCTTAGAACAGTGCTCTGCACATAGTAAGCGCTTAAGAAATACCATCATTATTATTACTTTCAGTACTATGAAGCGGAGGACAAATGTCTTGCCAGTTCCAAGTCAAAAACTGAAATATCATCGAGGATGGACAAAATGATAAATGTCGGTCAATCTCACAAGGTGAATGCATGCTGCTATTTTTGATATTTTCAATAGTTATCTTTAAATAAAAATGGGTAGGGGGGTGAGAACTCAGCACAGGAATGTCTAGAGGTTTTTTTCTGATACTTATCAGAGGCTGTCCTACTCAGAGGAGGGCTGAAAAGTTCAGTCAGCAATGGTTAGAAGTTAATACACTATGAATGTGGTTGTTGCTTCCTGTAGTACTGTGGATTTATGCATATTATAGTGTCCGCACAGCCCCTATCTTCTATGAGAAGGGACCTGCTGGATGCCCAGATTTCACATTAGCATCTGAAGGGAATTTCAGGTTTGGTCAGTCACTGGTGGCCCCACTAGCCAAGTTGAAGATTTTCCCCTTCTATCTCACCGTGATGATTTCCTGCTATAATCCAGCACACTCACCTGGCTACTATAATGACAATCTACTCACTGTATCTTAAACTGGTCTATCTGGTGACTGACCTCTCACCCGTGTGCTGTTTCTGGCCTGGAACTCCTTCCCCTTCTCATCTGACAGACCACCATTCTCCCCTACTTCAAAACCTTATTAAAATCAAATATCCAAGAGGGCTTTCCCGATTAAGTCCTTATTTCCACTGTTCCGTCACCCTCTGGCATCACCCTGGCACTTGAATTTGTACCTTTCATGACCCTCACCCTCAGCACCATGGCTCTTATGTAGTACATATCTGTAATTTATTTTATATTAGTATCTGTCTCACCTTCTAGACTGTAAGGTCCTTGTGGGCAGGGAATGTGTTTACCAACTCTATTATGTACTTTCCCAAGTGCTTAGTTTAGTGCACTGGACAGAGGAAGCATTCAATAAATACCATTGATTGTGTTTTCTTTGACTGGTTCCAGATCACAGAAGGCTGAAATAGCAGAAGAGCCCTTTCCTCTCTGAGCTCCCCCTAGACTCTAAGCTCTTTGAGGACAGGGAACATATCTACCAATTCTGTTGTATTCTCCCAAGCATTTAGTACAGCACTCTGCACACAGTGAATTCTCAATAAATACCATTGATTGATGATTTAAGTAACCTGCTATATAGCCAACTTGCCTGCATAAATGCCATGTGTTGGTATTAGGAATACTATATTAGCACTCATGATGAGGTTTCATCTGGTACTTTAGAAGCCTTAGGGACTTCACCTGTGGAAAATGGGGGAAGAATGGTCATTAAGATGCACAAATAATGATCAGGAGAGAAGAATGAACTGATAGAATATTGTTTTGAAGTGAGTATACTCTCTAACTGGTTATGAAATTCTGCTCACTGAAGAGATTTCCAACCCAACTCCCCTGAAAAAAAAAAATCAGGAAAATTTGAGAGGGAAAGTATTTAGAATACAAACTTGGATTATTTGGTGAGTCAGATTCACATTTGTAGTAAGAACAATTAAAATGCCTGGAAAGATCTAGCCTTTGGCTTAAAACCCCTTTCTCCCTAGCATTGGAGCAACTCAAGCATTTGAACTGCTGTTAGTCCACCAAATAAATATTCTGGAATTTCAGCCTCTGCTCTGTGCTGATTCACATAAAGAGGAGAATTTGATTATAAACAGAACAGTGAAACAATCAAGCAGCCTCATTTCACTATCCATCCAGGAAATGTGGCTTTTTTTAACCCCCTTTCCTCTCTCAAGAGATTGGGGAGCAGGAAGAAAAAATAAAATTAATTTTTCTAATAAAATGGATTCCTGATGGAGCAAATTTTTTTTCCAAATGCCCTCCAAGAAAAGTCATGTTGGCTAAAGTGCAAAATAAAAAACAACACCACAAAACAATGCATTTAGGATTGACCTTTGAATTATTGACCACTTCCCCCAAAACATCATCTGTTGCTCATTTGAGGGCACAAGAAATATACTCACCATTAATGAGTTCTAAAACCCTCTTGTCCTTTTAAGTAGAGTTTTTAAACAGATTTGTCACCTGTCAGACATCTTCCACACCATATCATGGGTAAGAGCCAAGCCAAAATAGTAACAAAAATATTTGTAAAACACTTAATATGTGCCAAACATTGTACTATGGGTACCTTTTGCCTCATGAGCCTTATCAATCATCAATAGTATTTGAGTGCTTAACATATACAGAGCACTGCGTTAAGCGCTTAGGAAAGTACAATTTAACAGAGTTGGTAGAAACATTCCTGCCCACAGTGAGCTTCCAGTCTGAAAAGGGAGAGTGATTAATATAAATTATGGATACGCACATAGAGCTGTGGGGCTGAAGGGTGAATAAAGGGTTCTAATCCAAGTGTGAGGGCAACACAGAAGGGAATTGGAAAAAAGGAAATGAGGGCCTAGTTGGGGAAGGCCTCTTGGAGGAGATGTGATTTTAATAAGGTTTTGAAGGTGGGAAGAGTGGGGATCTGTTTGAAATAACGAGAGGTAATTCTAAGCAAAAAGCAGAATGTAGGTGAGAGGTGAGCAGCGAGACAGATGAGATGGAGGTACAGAGAGTAGGTTGACATTGGAGGAGCAGTAATCTAGAGGCAGACATTTTGTTAAAAACACCACCTGTGAGGTAAGCCAACATTGTGCACCTGCTAATAAACTCTCTAGCTCACAGCATCCACAGCCATTTTAGAAAGGTAGGAGAAGGATACTTAACATTATTAGCTTGAAACACAAAACCTGGTTCTATTCAAATTACTGCTTGGCCAGGAATAATTTTTCTCCAAATTGGACCTCTTTCCTCTGCAATGAGTCTTAATTTAATATTACTTTGTAAGCCGCAGAAGGAAGGAATTCTACTGGTGAATAATTACTTGAGAGTTATTAAAGGCAAAATAAAGCTTAACAGTTGCATGATTTTTCCCTTACCATAGAATCAGAAGTCAACATTTTACAATTAAAACCAAAAAGAAATAAAGTCTTCCCCATAAAGGTTTTGTTAACTGAGGAAGGATATTGATTTCATGTTGAGTCTAATATGTTTTAAATTTATTGGCATATTAGCAGATAATGGGGATAGGAGCTCTTCCGTTTCAGTAGGGCCCTAGTTTTTGGGGATGGAGAGGGAGCGGTGTATGAGAATGAGAATTGGATGTGATCTCCCTAAACTTTCCCTTGCCCCTCCACAGTCCCTCCATTCTCCTGTCTATTCAAGTCTCCCATCTTTCCCAGCAGCATCTAAAAAGGAGATCTCCTGCCTTCTCTCAAAATCCACCCCCTCCACCTGTTCTTCCAACCCAATCCCTTCACACCTTATCAAAACCCTTTCCCCCTCCCTTCTTCCCACCTTAACCACCATCTTCACTGTTGGCTTTCCAGTGGTTTTTTCTTCACTGCTTTCAAACTTGTCCATGTCTCCCCTATCCTAAAAAAAACCCTCCTTTGATCCCTTGGCTCCCTCCAGTTATTGCCAAATCTCCCTTCTACCTTTCCTGTCCAAACTCCTTGAACAAGTTGTCTACATCAGCTGTCTCAAATTCCTCTCCTCCGATTCTCTCCTTAACTCTTTCCATCCCCGTCACTCCACATAAACTACCCTCTCAAAGTTCACCAATGATCTCCTTCTTGCAAAATCCAATGGCCTTTATTCCATCCTAATCCTCTGACTTCTCAGCTGCCTTCGACACTGTCAACCATCCCCTTTCTCCTGAAAACATTTTCCAATCTCAGCTTCACTGACAATGGTCTCTCCTGATTATCCTATCTCCCTGACCTCTCACTCTCAGTTTCTTTCATGAGCTGCCTCCCACCCCCTAACTGCGTGTGTCCCTCAAGAATCGGTTCTGGGTCCCCTCCAGCTATACCCATTCACTCACATGGCTTCAGCTACCACATCTTATGCAGATGATTCTTCCTTCTACATTTCCAGCCTTGATATCTCTCCACAGTCTCAAAACTTGTCCTGTCTTCAAGAGAAGCAGCATGGCATGGGTGGATAGAGCCCAGGCCTGGAAGTCAGAAGGTCATGAGTTCTAATCAAGATCTGCCACTTGTCTTCTCTGTGACCTTTGGCATGTCACTTCACTATCTGTGCCTCAGTTACCTCATCTGTAAAATAGGCATTGAAACTGTGAGCCCCACACAAGACAGGGACTGTGTCCAACCTGATTTGCTTGTATACACCCCATTACTTAGAACAGTGCCTGTAACTTAAATGTTTAAATACCATAATTGTGATTATTACTTGGATATCCTGCTATCACCTCAAACACATCACAGACTCCTTACCTTCCCACTCAAATGCTGCCCTTGACTTTCTCATCTCTGTGGACAGCACCACTATCTCTCCTGTCTCATAAACCTGTAATCTTGACATTATCCTTTACTCCTCTCAATGCACATGTTCAATGTATTACTAAGCCTTGTCGGTTCAACCTCCACAACACTGCTAAAATCTGCCCTTTCCTCTCCATCTAAACTGTTACCGCATTAATCCCGGCACTTATCCTATCCTACCTTGCTTACTTTATCAGCTTCCTTGCTGACCTCCCTTCCTCCTGTCTCTCCCTATTCCAGTCCATAATTCACTCTGCTGCTTACATCATTTTTCCACAAAAACATTCAGTCCATGTTTCCCCACTCAAGAAACTCCAGTGGTTGCCCATCTACCTCCGCATCAGACTCCTTACCAACAATTTTAAAACACTCAATCTCCTTGCCCCCCTCCTACCTTACCTTGCTGCTCTCCTACTACAACCCAGCCCACACACTTCAGTCCCCTAATGCCAACCTACTTACTGTATCTCAATCACATTCATCTCACTGCCGACATCTGCCTCTGGCCTGGATTGCCCTCCCTCTTCACAATGACAATTTTTCCTCATTTCGAAGCCTTATTGAAGGCACATCTCCTCAAAGAGGCCTTCCTTAAGTTCTCTTTTCCTTTTCTTCCACTCATTTCTGTGTCACCCTAACTTGCTCCCTTTATTTATCCTCCCTCCCAGCCTCACAGCACTTATGTACTTATCCGTAATTTATTTATATCAATGCCTGTCTTCCTCTCAAGACTTTGAGCTTCTTGTGGGTAGGGAATGTGTCTGCTATATCGTTATAATGTACTCTCATTCATTCAATCATATTTATTGAGTGCTTACTGTGTGCAGAGCACTGTACTAAGCACTTGGAAAGTACAGTTCAGCAATAGAGACAACCCCTGCCCACACCAGGCTTCCAGTATAGGAGGAGGAAGACAGACATCAAGACAAGTAAACGGGAATCAATATAAATAGAATTATAGGCCTATACATACATTCATAAGTGCTGTGGGGCTGGGAGAGGGGGGGACGAGCAAAGGGAGTGAGTCGAGGTGATGCGGAAGGGAGGTGGAGTGGAGGAAAAGGGGGCCTTAGTCTGGGAAGGCCTCTTGGAGGTGAGCCTTCACTAGGGCTTTGAAGGTGGGAAGAGTATTGTTTGGAGGATTTGAGGAGGGATGGCGTTCGAGGCCAGAGATAGGACATGGGCTAGGGGTCGATGGCTGGACAGGCGAGATTAAGGAGCAGTGAGCTTAGCACCAGAGGAGCAGAGTATGTGGGCTGGAATGTAGAAGGAGAGAAGGTGGGTGAGGTAAGAAGGGACAAGGTGATGGAGAGCTTTGAAGCCAATAGTGAGGCATTTCTGTTTGATATGGAGGTTGATAGGAAACCACTGGAGATTTTTAAGGGGGAGGGCGCGACAAGCTCCCCAGGTCCTAGTACAGTGCTCAATAAATGCAGTTGATGATTGATTGTGTGCATGCTCCATTAGTACTTAGGTTGAGAGCTCCATGTAGGATAGGGACTGTGTCCAAACTAACTTGTACCTACCCCAGCACTTAGCAGTGTTTGACACAGAGTAAAGTGCTCAAATACCAAAAAAAAAATACCTGCTGCAGCTGAAACCAAGAGTCTTCCAGAGTTGTATAGGGTAAACCACCCCACCTCTGTCTTCTTTTAAACAAATCCCAAATAATAATAATGGTATTTGTTTAACTCAGTACTATCAGTTGCATTTATTATCCAGCACACTATGCGCTTGGGAGAGTACAACACAATATAACAGAGAAGAGAAGGTAGAAAAGCAAGTAAGCATGGAAATAGCCTCCCCAGTCACCTAAATCTGCAGGGAGAGGGGGAGGTGTGTAGTCCTCCAGAGTTACTATCCCTGTAGAATTGGAGTCTGGGAGAGTACCTTCCTTTTGGAACTTTTTTTGGTAATTAATCTATTTAATCCATGTAATTCCATTTAATTAATCCATTTTCAGTATTTAATGCCACAGCACTTAGAATTTAATGACAGCAAACATTCCATGCATAACTAGGGCTAATGGTTGTGGGTGGAAGCATCAACTCCAGACCCAGTTCCCCTTTGGCTTCAAAACGCGTCTACCACAGAGAAGACAATGTCTCCTGATTGGCTGTCGGGGTCAGGTTCCCACCCTGCTTTGCCTTTAACCCACTCTTTTGTTTAGAGGAAAGAGAAAACCATTTGGAAACAAACCAACCCTGTTTTACTGTACTCTCCCAAGTGCTTAGTACAGTGCTCTGCACTCAATAAACATTCAAGAAATGCCACTGTTGATAAATGGGATGGAAAGTCTGAGAGGAATTAGTAGGAGATGGGTAACCGAGCTGTGGAAATTCAAGGAAAACGAACCCAGCTGCTGTTTCATAATGCATTTAGAACTGTCTCATGGCATTTTCATCTCAACTTTATCCGAGGCCAACCTTCACGAACTTTTTTTCTTTTAAGATTCTGGCATTTCCTAACTTTCACACAGCTCTCTTTTCAGATTTGGGCAAAGTCCATGGAGAGTCATTTGCCCATAACCAAGTCTCTCGCTCAATAGGATTCTGAAGCAATGCTCCAAACTACATCAGGCACCTTAAAGGAAAATGTCAATCCCATTAAACGCTCCCTTCTGCTCTCTGTAAAGAAGCAGAAGTTACTTTCTTCTGAAAGAGGAATTTGGGGTACATTTGCTCGAGAAGGCCTGAATCCCAAAGGGTGCAAATCGGATGGTCCAAACACGTAATATGCTTTATGATGGCAAAGTAGAACTGGAGTCGAAACCTTCAATAAATAAAAACAACCTAACATCTTGGGCTTGTGGTGGGTGGGAGAGTTTAAAGCGATTGAGAGCAAAGTAGCACTAAGGTCCCCAGAACAGTACTTTTCATCTGGGCCTTCATTCACCCGCTGACAAAGGCAATTTACAGAATTCAGCACATAATCCCCATTCAGACGGAGGGAAGAAAGGTAACTGTTTGGGGAAGTCAAAGAGTATCTTGCTGGCGAGATGTGTATGGCAGGGATGCCTATAATGGAATTCTGGCATTTCTATTTTTTTTGCATGAGCTTGAAAATGACATAATAAGTTGAAAGGGACAGGAGAGTAAGCTTCATGAGATTTATTTTGGGGAGTGGAGGAATTCAAATGTATTAGAGATTAGGTGAGCTAGTGTTAATGTTTGGAGGTGGAGTGTTAGAGGAGATACACCTATATATTTTGAAAAAAGCCACATTTTCAGGACATATTATCAGGAAGTAAACTGTAAAAAACAAGCTGACTTGAGCCCACCTAGTAATACTACTCTGACTACTCCTAATCACAATAAGTGGTGTTTGCGAAGATCATGGTATTTGCCAAGCAATGTGCTAAGCACTGGGGTGGATATAAGATAAATACCCTCGGTGTGCACTCATCACCTGCCCCCAGTGGAGTCAAGTATTTCACAGAGAAAGCCTAGCACCCAGGGTGCATTTATTGCCTTGATTTTGTGTACTGTGGTTGGGTGAGCACGTACTCTCTCCTTCCTGCTTGTTCCCGATCAACACCCTTCTTGACAAACACAAATCACTGTCAAGATATATATACACATAGATTTATGACAACTCCTCGAAGTCAATTCCCCTGCCTCCTAAATCTGTATGGTCCAGACATGGTTCTCCTAGAGAGACTTTTGTTTTAGAAACCTGTCAGATGGATTCAACTTATCTTTTCTTAAATAGGTAATCCTAAATCACCTTTCTGGACCAATTCAGATAGGGTAAGCTGTTCCTTTCAACTTTGCATATGATTGGACATTTTCTCCCCCTTCTTTCTCAGTAGAACTCAGATCTGAGTCGTTCAGTTGATTTACTTTTGCTGTTGACAGTTGCTTTTTATTTTGGACACCATCGCTTCTGAGTCACTTGGGCACCTGTTTCTGCTCAACTTAACTACCCACTGCTGTTTTCAGACTGCCAAGGAGTGCTGAGGTTTTGTTGTCTCTGGAATGCCCACTTATGGTTGCAAAAAGAGAGCCATTTAGCTCATGTTGGAAAAGAAGGCTCAAAGAACTAACCTGTTAACTATCTCCAGCCCAAGAACTCCCAGGGGACAGTTACCTAATTCCAAATTGTTTTCAGTTTTACAATAATTAAGCTTAAAAGCACTGCCCAATTCTTACCCTGTAGGGCTGATCACTGGTCCAGCAGAAAACAGGGCAGGCTTCCCATTATGTTTCCTTCCAGAGGACCACTCAGGAGAACAGAAGTTGCTATGCTTTGCCTGTGCTCTCCAAAAAAGTACTTCAAAGTTTCAAGTTTGAAGCGGGAGTAGGTTGGAATGGAGTGACAAAGCCTCTTTTTTTTTTTTTGGTATATAAGTGCTTACTATGTGCCAGGCATTGTTCTAAGCACTGAAGTAGATACAAAGTAATCAGGTTGGACACTTTCCATGTTCCACTTGGGGCTCCCAGTTTTAATCCCCATTTTTACAGAGGTAACTGAGGCCCAGAGAAGTGAAGTGACTTAACTAAGGTCATAGAGCAGGTAACTGGCAGAACTAGGATTAGAATGCAGCTCCTCTGATTCTCAGACCTGTGCTCTTTGCCAACAGGCAATGCTTATCTCCCTTACCATCTCTTCTGAAACTGCAGTGGTATATCATCTGCTCTTCTGCATCCTTAAAACCTTTCTCCTCCCCTCTTTTTTCTAGTTCAGCTGTCCTACACACAAATGCTCAACCAATCCAGGTGGCTGCTTATCCATTTTGCAGGAGAGCTACCTAAGCCAAACTCTGACAAGAACACTTGCAGAGCAGATAAGCTAGATAAATGATAGAGTCTCCCTTCAAGATGGACAGATAAGCCTGAGAAAAGAGATTGAGAACTTGTACATTAGAATGGATTAGAGTGCTAATGCTTTTTTAAAGAGCAATTCATACTTTGTCACTACCAGTTTTGTTCTTGCTAAAGCAAGGAGCTGGTCAAGTAGATCTTCCCTGACTAAGCCCTCATTTCCTCTTCTCCCACACCATTGTGCATCGCTCTTGCACTTGGATTTCCACCCTTTATTCACTCCGCCTCCAGCCCCACAGAAAGTCATAATGAACTTCACTAAATTCCCCTATAGGTACAGTGCCTGGAGATCAGAAACATAGTAGTAATAGCATATATTAAGCACTTGCTATGTACCAATCACTGTGCTAAGCATTAATACAATCTACTCTATCCTGTCCCATGAGAAGCTCATAGTCTAAGAGGGAGGGAGAATGGATATTTTATCCCCATTATATAGATGAGGGAACTGAGGCCCAGAGAAGTTAAGTGATTTACCCCAGGTTACACAGCAGACAAATGGCAGAACCACGTTTAGAATTCAGGCCTGACTTTCAACCTCATGTTCTTGCCATTTGGCCAACCAACCCCATAATTTTCCCGTTCAAGAATTTCCAGCTAACTCAAGGCCTCCATGGGTACAATGAATCACATTCCCTCGGTCTAAGGAAGGCCTTGCTGCTGCTAATAAAAAACTCACTTCTTGGGCAGCAGTGCACTACACCGTTACCTAGTTCAAATATGATTCCTTGAGCTAGACTGATAAGTTACTGGAGGATAGTGGAGCAGAAACAGCCATGCAGATAGCAGAATTGCCACCTTTATGGTCCATCGGTTATACTTCCATTATACCTTCAAGTGGATCTAATACAAGAACAAAATGTTATGCTGAGAACAGAGAAATGCATTCTACTCCTCCTGTAAATCCTTGGACATGCCCTCTGCAGCCATACCACCCCTGGATTATCATCTTCATCATCATTTCCTGAGCACTGTGCTAAGGGAATTTAAAAAGACTGCGGTCTAGTGGGAAGAGTACAGACCTAGGAGTCAGAGGACCTGGGTTCTAATTTCAGCTCCGTCACTTGTCTGCTTTGGACCTTGAGCAAGTCACTTCATTTCCCTCTATCTCCCTTTCCTCATCTTTAAAGTTTCCCCTTCCTTTGCGATGGTGAACCCCCTATGCGACAGAGGCTTGAATTTTGTATTTATTCCAATGCTTGGCACACCGTAAGTGCCTAACAAATCTACTGCTAAGTAAAAGATCAGATCTCTTCCCTTTTACTGACCAAGCAGACAACTTGCAGACAGACAATAAGTTGCGGGGGCAAGTTGGAACCAACAACAGGAATAGGGAGAGAAAATTGATAGAAAGCCAAGAAGGACACTTCTGCACAACCCAGACAGGAATTACTCAGGGAAGTTACCCCTTCTGCTTGGCTGGAGAGCATCTTTGAACATAACTGTACCTCTGTGAAATTTGGGCCATGGAGGACTCCCAGACTGAGCCCAGCCTGAGGCAAAACATGAAGAATGCACCCCCTCATTCCCCAGCATTCTCCAGGTTTTACTCCCAAGCCTTCAGTGCCCCTGCTCTGGCCTACAGATTTGCTTCAGGTGTGGAGAGATGTGGGGGCAGGGAGCTGGGTCAACAGCCAGAGAACTGCAAGGTAGAAAATGTAGCTAGAGGCTACAGCCACCTGAAGCTCAAAGGAATCGCAGGCTTCATGTCCTGAGAATCTGCTCAGGGCGAAAGGGGAGGCTCTTTCTTCCTTGGACTAGAGGACACAGGGTAGCATCCACTCATCCCCCAGCCTGAAGGGGAAAATTAATCTGGATCACTTTATTTCTTTTCAGGCAACAAGCTCTTAACAGCTCAACAAAAGTCGAAAAGTCCAACTTCCTCTCACCAAATAGAACAATATTCCTGTTATTCAAACCCAAAGAATGCATGTCCGACACTTGTTTAGTTATCACGAGCTTGAGATACACCCCATTCTTACGTCTGTCAGGAAGATGGACGGGGTGGGGCTCAACTGAAGAATTTTCTGTTGCTTAATATTTTATTAATGTAAAAAAGTATTCTAACTGCTGCCATCTACAGAATTATGGACTGATTACTAGTTCAAATGACAGAATCCTACAGCGAAACCCATAATTTTATATTATGTTTTGCAAGGGATGATAGCAGTTCTTCACTTGTAATAGGATTTCTAGCCTAGAATCTTGTTAACAATTGTAACCTGAAAGGTTGTGCTTTTTGCCTACTAGTCTTGTTGTCTAGGATGGAAAATAGAAGACATTCAAGGATTTAGAGATAATTTTTCCTCTATAAAGGGAGATGTCACTGCAACAAGTTTGCAAAAAATGTGGCTCAAAAAACAAGATTTATGCAACTTCAAAGTCTTGGGGCTTTACCCCCTACATATGGATGGCAAAGGGAAGGACACAGACTTTTCAAGCTTTAATGTTTTGTTTTTTTAAAAATAGGAAACATGACCTAAACCGCGATACCTAAGTGGCTATTTACAGTTGCTGCTTTTGCAGCAAGTAGCTGCAGAGTTGTATGTCACCAGCCAACAATTTATTCCAATTATAACAGAAATACTCCTAATAGACAGTTCTTGGTGGATAAAAACAGATTTCTGAAAAAAGAAACATTAAATTTGCAGCATTTTTTTCCACTTGTAATAGGCAGAAATTGTTCTAACGATTGACACTTTCTGACTTAAGGTCTTTATAGACATTTCTAGAGATCTTGGGTCGAAAGGAAGGCCCAAGGGGGAGTGGGAGAAATGCTCAATGTAGAAGTGACAATAATTAGAGTACAGAGACATAGGTGACAAAACCAAATGTTAATATTTTCTACAGACTTTAAGCTTTGTAAAAAAAGAAAATTAAGACAACTATTCGGAGAAAATGATTTCTAATTTTAATTGCCATACAACTGTTTCGCTCTCTGACCAGAACGGCTCAAATTTTCTCATTACATTGGCAGGCGACCTTCTTTAAGTTGAAAAGCAAACAAGTCTCAGGAGACTCCCCACCACCAAAAAAGTTCCTCTGACTACAAACGCATTCAAGTTTCAAATTAGCAAAAGTTGGCATTTGTACATTCATATGGCTTACATCTTGTTTACTCAGGTTTTAAAGTGCTTCAGCCTCTTCCAGGCTAAAGCAAAGGAAAAGTTTAGCACAAATGTGTGGAACTTAAACCGTGAATTGTTAAGGAAGGGAGGAATGCTGCAGTATTCTTACTTCCTTGAATAAATTATGGGTATGCTACAAATGTATTGATCAAAGAAAGAAAATGATGTGAGGGACCATATTTAATAGCATCAACTAATACATCCTAAAGAGAAACAAAAACGTGGTAAGCTTAGTCCTGGTCGCATCAATCTCCAGCTAAACAGACAGACGTTTCAAGAACAGCTGGGCACAACTCTGGAAGAAGTTTGAAATTTAATATTTTTCAGTGCCACAACTGGAGTCCGTGTAAAAGTTTCCCCCAAATAAACTTCACTCTGTTTCCATTGCAATTTCTTTTTTGATGTATATATATATACATATATACCTATAGATTGAATGGATTACAGTAACCTGAGTCAACACCAGATGAGGTCCGATTCTCTATCTCGACTCTGGAAATAGAACTAGATACGATGTGTTAAAAAAAAAAAAAAAAGTTTCCCCATCTTCACTGCACTTCCTGTCTGAGGATGAGCAGAACAGTCCAGCTCTTTTTACATTACGAACCTATAAAAAGCCACAACACCATGGTCAGAGGCAACTTTTGAAAAACTCAAACAGCCTGACACGACACGGAAACTCAACCAAAAACAATCAACTCCTCATTGTCATAGTGCGACAATCTTAGCCCTGTTTCAACTGGGCGAGTAGTCACTTTCCAGAGAGCAGGCATCATCAGGATAGACATGAATGCTGTTATTACCCATTATAAGTAAGAAGCGAAGGTCACATATCAGGCAATTACACCTTTTCATTACATGCTAACCCCTCCCGGCAGGGAAGCCACACTTATGACTGCATTCGACAGACAAAGCTTTCAGCTTTTTTTTAAACAAAAAAAAAAAGGAAAGAAAAGATGGGGAAAAAAATTAAATTCATCTTACCAGCACGTTACAGCACCAACTTGCTTGCAGGAACGTTGCCTTTACAGGTTTCTCTTTTAATTATCCTGGAAGCAGGGAGACAAAAAAAAAGGAGAAGAAGAAGAAGACGACGAAGAAGAAAAAAGAAGAAAAAGAAGAAGAAAGAAAAGAAGAAGAAGAAGAAGGAAAAGAAAAAGCCGGATTGTTAAATTAGCGTGCTGGAATCTTTTCAGTTTGTCGCAGAGTAGAAAAATTTTTTTTTAAAGGCTCAGTAATTTAAATTTGCTGTCAATTCAAGCTGCATCGTTGTGTCCCGCCCCTCCTTCCTGCTGGGTTCTACTACCTGCAGGGCTAGAACTGACAGCTAGTGTGCAAACAAAAAAAAGGCAGAAAGCATGCTGGGACCATGCTGTCTGCTGTCTGGGTCTCGCTAGCCCTGACAACCGAAAATCATTAGGGGAAAGGATTTATTTTTCTTTGACGAGTCGTTTTCATGAAATTTAATTTGATTTTAATTGATATGACACAGCCCATGACAGGAAGCTGCTTTTCTGGCTGGGGTTGTTTCTTTCATTTCTTTTTCTAGGACTGTGTGAAAATGTTAGTGTTTATTGAGGTGAACAAGATCTTAGGCAGTTTTTCCTCCCTTGGTGATCTCTTTCCTTTATAGAGTAAGTAATGAGACTTACCCTGGAAAGTGGGGAGACCCTCACTTAAGGCTAATTAGGGTTATTCAAGGTGGCTGCAGTCCCTGGCCATTTTTATCTGGTCCAATGGGGAATCGTGGGAGGTGGAAGAGGGGGGTGGGGGGAGAAGAGTGGAGGGAGGGATGACAAGAGCACTTTGGTAAAGTAATGCAGAGCAGAACAGCTAGCAGACAGGGCTTGATAAGAGCAAAGACCCTCTGAGGTGTGAAAGGCTTAATTAAAAGCTCACCCTTCCTCAATTTTTGTAATATTTATGGACGCTTGAAATGGAGCAAGAAATCACCCAGAAGAGAAAAACCCAGGCTAGGTTTATCAATTTCTCTGGTTTCTGCCTGGGTATTATTATATAATGTTATCATGTAAGATTGTAGTGGTAAAATAATCATCAATGGTATATATTGAACACTCTGCAGAGCACTGTATCAAATACTTGGGAGAATACAATAAAACAGAGTTGGTAGATACATTCAGTGTCCACAGGGAGTTTATTTGAACCATGTCTCTGAGTTGGGCAGGAGTCACTCTGCAAAATCTAACAGTTAACTTTCAATTTCTATCATAAACATCTTATGAAATTTGGAAAATAATGGAGATTAGCTGTTTTATATTTCCTCTTGAGGTTCCGAGTGACCACATAGATGCATGCATCCTGAGTAAACATTTGTTTGTTCTTTATGACGTCAAACAATTTCATACAGACTCCCTGGTCCTTGGCATTTTTACCTTAAGCACAATTTCAGAAATGTTACCTCCATGATTGGCAGTTATATCAGGACCAAACGGCATGACTCAGTGAAGACAGCACAGATCAGGGAGTCAGAAGGACCTGGGTTCTAATCCCAACTCTGTAACTTGTCTGCTGTGTGACCTTGGGCAAATCACTTCTCTGTGCCTCAGTTATCTCATCTGTAAAATGGGGATTAAGACTGGGAGCCCAATGTGGGACAGGAACTGTACCCAACTTGATTAGTTTGTATCTACCCCAAAACTTAGTACAGTGCCTGGCACATAGTGAGCACTTAAATACCATTAAAAAAAAGTAGACAATGGCATTTCCTATATCAGTTCTTTAATAAGAAGGCACAATATTTATACTTCCTTAATGCTGGCTGACAAAAACCACGGAGATATTACTCTTTTCCAGTGGCTAAACCAAGATAAATGGTGTAACTATACCTTTGATGACTTGATATGTTTTTGCATTTCTTTTCTTCCCTGTCTTCACCGGACCCTTGAAATTCAGTTAATTCAAGTATTTTTGCGTAACTTAAAAGAAGCACTGGGTCAAATAACAGAGTATGGGCTATTTTAAATGTACTTGGCATAAAAAAATCCCCACAGATTTTCATCAAGAAATAACTGAGTCAATGTGCCTTCATTAGGAATGAAAAATGTGAGAAAAAAAGTCAAATGAAAGCCAGATTAAGCTAATACATTCAAATCAGAATCCAGCGACCCTAATCGCTACGGAGCAAACATCACAAAAACCAAAGCAGCAAAGAGATGATGGCAGTCAAGGTTTATATTTTTTTCCTTTAGTCTTCACCCTTTCAAGGGTTTCTATCACTCTCAAGAGTCTTTCTGATTTTTCTATTTTCAACTCTGTTGACTGTCAGAGAGCAACAGAAATGAGTTAGGTCGAGTACTAAAGAAACCATGTTAACTTCCCAGGTAGTTAGGCAATCAGCTTTAATGAACCAGTGGTAAATTACACCGAGGTGTTAATTACTATACTTTGCCACAGCATTAAATGCAATAAAACCCACCCATGCCATGTTGTACAAAGGACTGGGCAATGACTTAGAAAAAAGCCTTAACTGAAGCAAGGTTTTCTTTCCTGAAATATTTTGTAAATGCAAGTAGAGAGACATTTTAAGCCAGGCACTCCTAATAACTCTGGGGCTGGGGAGAAAAATCTGTGTTATTAGTTGTTGCTATTCTTTGTAAATGAAACATTCACAGTGAACTAGAACCTATGTAAATCAAACTGGAAACCATCCCCTCAAATGGGCCAGCTTCAAAATGTAGGAATCTGAATACATTCCAGTTTGGCTAAATGAAATTGAGTTTTTTCAAAAATACCCATGAACAGGTTGATCAGGAAGATGCAGATGGCACAGTTCTGTTGCCCAAACAATGCCAAGTTGCAGAGACCTAGCATCTGCCTTAAGTGCAAATGAGGCTTATCAATCAAGGGCATCTGAGGGCACAGCACTGTACTAAATATTTGGGAGAGGACATCACAACAGAGTTGGTAGACCCATTCCCTCCCTACAAGCAACATTCAGCCTCTACTCAGCTTAGGATCCCAAGCCCAGTTGAAAGGCCATCAATCCACGGAATTGAGTGCTTACCAGGTGCTCAACTAAGTGTTTGGGATTGTACAATACACTATAGTTCGTAGATACAATCCCTGCCCGCAAGGACCTTACAAACCATGGGAACAGAAAAAACTAGACATTTCATTATATTGCCAACTCTGCCATTAGACTTCTTTAGGCAAGGACAGTGTCTTTTGCTTCTAGAGTATAATAATAATAATAATGTTGGTATTTGTTAAGTGCTTACTATGTTCAGAGCACTGTTCTAAGCACTGGGGTAGATACAGGGTAATCAGGTTGTCCCACGAGGGTCACAATCTTCATCCCCATTTTACAAATGAGGTAACTGAGGCACAGACAAGTTAAGTGACTTGCCCAGTCACACAGCTGACAAGTGGCAGAGCTGGGATTCGAACCCATGACCTCTGACTCCCAAGCCCGGCCTCTTTTCTCTGAGCCAAGCTGCTTCTCAGTAGAGTATGCTCCCACAGGCTTAGTACACACAGTAGATACTCAAATACCACTGATTGATCGATACGACTAATCCGGAGAATGCTTCTGAAGCTCTTATAACCAATCCAGACTCGATCATGCACTGTCGAATCCCAAACAGTTTCCAGACTGCTACATTTGGCCAAGTGCCCTTCTGCAGGCTGACTTGAGCTCTGTGAGGCAGCCTACTAATTGATTGCCATAAACCTGTTCACTCACACGAGGGTGTAAGTAGCAAATGACCTATTACCCCAAGCGGCCCCTTGGTAAATGTCAAAGGCTCTCCCAAGCAGCCCAAAATAGAGGTCAAAAGCTCTCCAAGCTCTATTACAAACCTTCCCCATATCATTTTTGTGATGCCAGATTGGAAAGAGCATGACAGTGGATAGCGTATGGTCCTAGGAGTCAGAAAGTCATGGTTCTAATCCTAGATCTGTCACTTGTCTGCTGTCGAACTTGGACAAGTCACTTCTCTGTGCTTCAGTTACCTCATCTGTAAAATGGGCATTGAGACTGAGCACCCCATGTGAGACAGTGACTGTGTCCACCTCAATTTTCTTGTATCTACCCCAGCACTTAGCACAGTGCCTGGCACAAGGTAAGTGCTTAACAAGTACCATAATTATTATTAATAAAGATGACTTCTTTGATCACCGTCAAACATTAATACTTTCCTCTAGGGTTCGGTGAAAGATGTGGGGTGGTACCAGGGAATCTACTAGAGGAGAAAAACTAGCAATTAAGGGTGACCTTTAAATGGAAATTGAAAGAAGCATGGAGAAATCAGTCTGTGCAGCATTTATTGTCAATTGCATGCTCATTTAACACTTTGTACACTTGCTAATAGGCAGTTGTTACAATAAGTAAATACAACCACCTAATTCAGCTTTGTGTATTTCTGCTCAGCTTAGAGGTTTACCACATTGCCACATGGTAAATCATGCGTGAAACAGAAGGCACACAAAGACAGACAATTTAGACCCTCCTCTCCTTTGGAACTGTAATGGGAGAGTTTTGTTGTATAATCTTTGGGTTTGCCAAGGGCCCTGCAAATATAGCAGAGGTGTTTCCATCAGTATAATATTATTTGGCCCATAGGCTGGGAATCTGATGACATCTGGCCCATCCTGCGATTTTATACATGGAAACGCCTCTCCAAACCACAGAACATTCCAATTTGAGACCACATTTTGACAATGCCCTCGTGTTAAGGAACTCATATCCACCAGATAATTGATTCCTTTCTCTTGCTTGTTGTTTGGGTAGATAGAGCTAGAGTTTCATTCCCCTGAGTCCTGGGGAAAAAAAGTTTAGTTATCCCTAGGGACTTAGCTATTGTAAAAAGTAAAATGGTTAACTACTGCCAAACCCGAACAAACAGCCTTCTCTCCTGTTTTCCTATGTACCAGGGGAAAAAAAAGGGTGATCATAATTTTGATAATTCCCTTTCCTGAGAATTTCTTTTCTCATTTGTGCCGTGCCTCTCTCCTCCTCACCTCCCACTTTTGTAAGAGAAATCCACCCCCTGCTGATTGAGTGATTTGATAACTGACAGTTACACCTCTTTAGTACTGCTTTGGTGTCTTGCCTGTGGTTGAATACATTTTTCATACATATGTGGCCATCCCTCAGGAATATCTTGCTGCCTCTCTACAGTCCAAAGACTCTAGCATAAAAACTTCTGCTGGATTTGTTACTTTGATAAATTAATCTACCTTTCCAAATTAGGGTTTTGCCTGTTAATGCCTTAAGGTATACCACACTTTCACTCAGCAAAATGTTCAATGGACAGATGAGACAGAATGCAAAACCACTCCTTCTCCTTGGAACAGGGAGAGGAAAATCCTTACTGTCCTAGGAGCAGTATTTGTTTAAAAGGTTCTTTCAGACTTCTAAAACAAGGGCCCTGGGCCAAGGAATTAAGTGCATGCAAAACAAAAATGAGCTAGGGTAAAACAGACATTTCCTTTAGACTGTAAATTCACTGTGGGCAGGGAATGTGTCTGCCACCTGTTTTATTGTGCTCTCCCAGCATTTAGTACAGTACACTGCACATATTTATTGAGTGCTATGTGCAGAGCACTGTACAAAACACTTGGGAGAGTACAATACACCAGAATTAGTGGACATGTTGTCTGACCCTAATAAACTTACAGTCTAGCGGGGATAGCAACTGAACACCACTGATCAATTTTCAGAGTGCTTCAGTACTCTGATTTGCTTGTATCTACCCCAGTACTTAATAGAGTACCGGGCACATAGTAAGCACTTAAATACCATTATTATTATTATCACTCATCTTTTCTAGAAGACAGCCACATTTGCTTGTATCTACCCCAGAGCTTAATACAGTGCTTGGCACAAAGTAAGCACTTAACAAGCACCATAATTGTTACTCTTATTATTACTCACCTTTTTTTAGAAAGCTCTTCAAGCAAACCCTCTGGGAGCCAAGAAAGGTTTCTCTTCTATTTCTATGCAAAAGAAGCACCACCTTTTTGGATATTTAAACCCCGGATTCTTGGTAAGAGCTTAAGTTGCCACTCTGACACTAAGAACTGGGAGATATCCTCTCACAAGCCAACTCATCTCTCTCTCCCATAACCCTAGAACAACCCAGGCCCCAGTGATTGAGTTAATTGACTACAACAAGCACATATGTGTCACTCACTGATTATATACTCAGATACAGCTGGCTACTGCTCTAGAGCATGAGGATGGAAAGGATAAATCTCAAGTCCTTTGTTCAGTTTAGAAGAGCACTAAACAGAAAGTTAGAACATGTGAGGCAAGCATAAGATTAAAAGGATTTTAATAGTAACATTCTGGTGTGGTAAAGATCGACTTGAATCCTTGACTGTGAACCAGGGCCCAAGAATGAGTGGGGCTAACCCTCTTAATAACAATAATAATAATAACTGTGGCATTTCTTAAGTGCTTACTGATTTTGGCACTGTAATAAGCACTGAGGTAGATATAAACAAATCGGGTTAGATACAGTCCCTGTCCCACAAGGAGCTCCAGTCTTAATCCCCATTTTACAAAAGAGGTAACTGAGGCTCAGAAAAGTGAAGTGGCTTGTCCAAGGTCACATAGCAGACAGGTGGCCAAACTGGGATTAGAACCCAGGTCCTTCTTACTTCAGCAGGACTAGAAACTACCATATAGTATAATAATAATAATAATAATAATAATAATGGTATTTGTTAAATGCTATGTGCCAAGCACAGTTCTAAGCACTGGAATAAATGCAAGGTAATCAGGTTGGATTCAGTTCCTTTCCCATATGGGGGTCACAGTCTTGTCCCCATTTTGCAGATGAGGTAACTGAGGCACAGAGAAGTGAAATGACTTGCCCTAAGTCACACAGCAGACAAGTGGACTCCACCACTTGTCAGGATTGGAACCCATGTCTTCTGACTCCCAAACTTGTGCTCTTGCCACTAGGCCATGCTGCTTTAGTGTAGTACTCCAAATTGGTGTTCTGTAAATACAGATGAAAAGTAACATACCATAGGTAGAAGACAGAGTCCTAGTTTATTTGGATTAGGGTTCATGTTTTTCCAGTTTGCCCCAGGAATTCTGATGTCAGCACAGATGCCTGAAGGATAGAAAGCATTTCAGACTTTTCCACACTCCCATTTCCTGTTCCCATACTCTCTGCCTTCTGAGTGACCCCAGCTTAGTTCCCAGAGTTTAGTTGGAAGGAAGTACTGCAGAATGAATATAGCCCTGAAAATAATTTTCCACAAGGTGGGTCTCTGAGCCAACAGGAGGCCAGAATGCCCCATGTGTACCAGCTGAGCTTCTCTATGCTGAACTATGGCAAAATAGAAACAGTACAAAAATTTCATGTGTGAATCAGATTTCATTGATGCTCTTTAAGGTATAAGTAGAATCAGAGAACTCCCACCAGTGTGGACCAGGCCAAACTATATTGAGGCAGATTTCTCTGGATCACCTTTCTAGATTGGAGATTCCTTTCATTCATGAACAGATGCATATTTTTATTTGCATATTCAATTATGTACTCAGGTAATGCATCCTGTTATATTTCGACTACTTTCTGTTTTAGCTTTGTTTTTCCTCCTGCTCTATAACTGATAAACAATTTTTGTCTGTGCCTTTTCATTAGATTTGAAACTTAATGGCAAGACAGACAAAAATTGAAGTTAGAGACTGTATACTTGGCTGCCATTGCTCTTCTAGGTGCATAGTAGAGTACTTGGCATTCAGTAAGCATTCAAATATCATTGATTGATAGTATATTCTTCTCTCATGAATGTCTGAATTATACCAAAGTTCAGGCTCATGAAGATTAGGCTACTAGGTTTAAAGAATTATGAACTGAGAATTCTCTGTGGCCAATCAAAAATTCTGTGGACAAATTAGTTCCACTCTTAGGGGTTCTCCCATTTATAAAGTGAGGTTTGTGTGGCACTGTATTCATTTTGCTGTCAGAATTGCCAATCACTGCATAACTTGACTTTCCAGATCAATATTTTTTCTAAATAAAAACACAACAGTGGTAATAAGAGAAAACTAATGGGAGTCAAGGGGCCTGGACCTTAATCCCATATTTACTTCCCATAGAGAAATAGTATGCATAATGGTTAGAGCACAAGCCTGGGAATCTCAAGGACCAGGGTTCTAATCCTGGCTCTGCCACTTGTCTGCTGTGTGACCTCGGGGAAGCCACGTTACTTCTCTGTGCCTCAGTTACCTCATCTGAAAATGGGGATTAAGACTGTGAGCCCCATGTGGGTCAGGGAGTCTGTCCAACCTGATTACCTTGTATGTACTTCAGTGCTTAGTACTGTGCCTGACACATAGTAAGCACTTACCAAATACCACCACTACCATTATTATTATTATATCTGCCATTGTCTGCCATGCCACTTCAGGTAAATCACTTAACCTCTCTGTGCCCCACTCTCTTCATCTGTAAAGTGTAAAGACAGTACCTGTTCTCCCTTCCTCTTAGATTGTGAGCCAGATGTGGGACAGATTTTATGTGTGATCTGATTATCTTTTACCTACCCAGTCTTTGGCCTTGATAAATACCATAAGTACCTAACACTGGAGGTCCTATCTGAACAAACACCAGTTGTTGTTCAAAGCCCTCTTCAAACATACTGTGATCACCTCATGAGGGTCTCAGAAATCGGTAACGAAGACTTCCAGAGTAGAAGATCCCAGCACTGGATTCAGTTTTCCATGGTGCCATGTTCGCCAAGCAGAAAGCATTAAATCCATATTGATTCAGAGTAAGATGAATTATCTTCCCCACAACTGCACTGACCCAAGATGCTCTGCTACAGATGGAAAATACACTCAAATTTCCTTCGTTTTGAATGCTAAAGAAAGGCTCAAGGGAGGTCCCTGGATCATTTTTAAAAGGAAAGATTTTCCTTTGTAGTTTTGAAGCCACTTAGCTCTGGTTAACTCTGGCTACTGCCCGTTGGTGGCAGCAGTGGAAAATGGGGGAAATTTTAAATTGACATTGCAGACTCTCTACCTTAAGTCAATCAATCAATCTTATTTACTGAGCACTGAGTGCAGAGCGCTGAACTAATGCTTGGGAGAGTACAATGTAACAGAGTCGCTAGACACGTTCCCTTCCCACAATAAGCATAAGCATGAGATTGTCCACAGTATTTGGTCCTGTAAAAACTGCAGTGACTTAGCCATGTGGCATTAGCTTATGGAAAGTGCACAAATGTGACAGAATGGGAAAATTTGGGTCCTAATCCCAGCTCTTCCACTTGCTAACTGTGTGGCCTTAAGCAAGTTACAATTTCTCTGTGCCTCCAAATTCTCATCTGTAAAATGGGGATTCAATATCTGTTCTTCCTCTCTCCCTCCTACTTAGTCTATGAGCCCCATGTGGGCCAGGGACTCTCTCCAGCCTGATGTACCCCAGGGCTTGCTACAGTGCTTGGCACATATTAAAGACTTAACCAACATCATCATTATTAACTGTGATTTTGATTGCTTACAAATTGGGAAGGAATTTTGTTTTACTCAATCAGGAACTTCTGATTGAGCCAAAGTGATCTGCAATGAGACTGGTGGTCCAGAGTCAAAGGCAGTAGTGGTCTGCAAGTGGAAGAGGCTTGATGCCAATGCAATCTCCTGGCCATATGGTTTCCTTGGTTCCCAAGGCCACATCGCTCTGGTTCCGGTTCAAGCCATGCTGCATGAATATTTAACTTGGCTGAGCCTGAATAATGAGGCCTGCCATGATAGAGAACTGTTTTCACCACCAGTCACCAGAAAGCCTGCTAAGTGATCCTCTGTGGGTGTGTTTTCAGTGATGTCCTTTTGGCCTTTGGTTATGGAAAGATTCCTTGGTCAGGAAAACCTTTTTCTCTGTGACTGTGTCATTGAAATCATTGCCCTTTGTACTGGAAGATGTTGTCAGGGCCATAAACACATTCAAAAAGAGTGTGTTGTGACTTTCAATACTTTCCATGCATGCTGACGCCGGTTTGGGCTCCTTGCTGGTGGAGAATGGTAACCAATATGATGGCCTCTAGTCATTTTGATGATGACATCACCCCACCCCCCCGAACCAGTCTAGCTTGGTTTGCTCCATGCCAGCATCATTCATTCATTCATTCATTCATTCATTCATTCGTATTTATTTAGTGCTTACTGTGTGCAAAGCACTGTACTGAGTGCTTGGGGGGAGTACAATATAACAATAACCAGATACCCTGCCCATAGTGAGCTTACCCTCTACTCCCACTTCCCCCTAGCTATGGCATGAGCCCTGCTTATTATCGTGCTTCCCTATTTCCTAGAAACATTTAATCTTCCCACCTTTTTTATGGCTGCAGGTTTTAATCTTTAATATTTAAGGGCCAGTTCTTTAAGCTGGGCTTCCTCCCTTACGCTATCTCAGTTATCAGCTCCTTAAGATGTCAAAACTTCTACCCACGTAGGTTTCACTCTGTTCTCCTCAAGTCTAATTTAATGCCCAAGAATCTGATCCTTTTGATGGGACCATCTGTTTATTCTTCTGCCAACAGTAATCCAAACTCTTTGGCAGCTCCTTAAAATGTACTCAATGAATGCTGCCAAGTACAGTTGGAATGTGCTGTGGAGTTACAATCAGAAAGCAGCTACGGCACTGGGTATCTATCTGAAGCTTGGGACACCATTAGCAGCCAGAGAGTTGCACTGCATGATTGGTCTCAGGGAAAACCAGTTCACACACCAGTCAACAGCAAGGCCCACCCCCACCCCCAATCTTCTCATCAAATGTCAGCTAGAGGAGTTAAAGAAATAATTCAATATCTGCTCATTTAGTGTCTGTTCTCATTCTTTCTTTACACTCTTACTTCTCTAAAGCTCTTATAGATCTGCATCATCTCTGGTTTGCATCACAGAAACATATATTGCTTTCTACAGCATGTAGCGGAGGAAAAGTTACAGGGAGTGAGGGGAAGTGAAGTGTCTGAGTGAGTTATACCTCTGAAAAAAACTACCACCAACAAAAAAAGGTAATGAACCAGACTCCTGGGCTTGGAACTCAGGAGCAGGTTGTGTAAAACATCTAGAGGGCAGTCTTTCATAGGCCTCTGCAGAGGGAGAGACCAGCTCTCGTCATGGACATTGACATAATGCAGTATGCCTAGGAGGCCACAAGCCCTGTTCTTTTAAATATCATCATCAATCTCTATGCACTTCAATCTGAGACTCCACTACCAACCCCCCCAGCACTTATTTACAAATCTTTATATATTATAAATTAATTGTTCATTCCTATTAATGTCTGTCTCCCCCTTTAGACTGTAAGCTCATTATGGGTAGCGAATGTGTCTGCCAATCCTGTTGTACTGTCTCAAGTGCTTAGTACAGAGTAAATACTCAATAAATAATGACTGATAGTTCCCAGCGGCACTCACTGAGAACAACATGTAGATAAGGTGCTTTGATACATGGCCTAGGAGTAAAAGGCCCTGTCCCTGCTCTTGCCAACTATCTAATCGGGAATACAAGTGGTAAATTAGTAAGAACTGCTGTGTGCCTCAATTTTCCATCTGTAAAATGGGGTAATAACCTGCAACCTACCTCCTAGGGGTGTTGTGGGGAGCAAATTAAAATAACTAATGTAAGGTGCTTTGGCAGTGAAAGCGCCAAATAGAAACGAGAAGGAGTGTGGCCTAGTGGATGGAGCACGGGCCTGGGAATCGGAAGGACCTGAGTTCTAATCCCTACTCCGCTATTGTCTGCTGTGACCTTGGGCATGTCATTTAACTTCTCTGTGCCTCAGTTACCTCATCTGTAAAATGGGGATTAAGACTGTGAGCCCCATGTGGGACATGGACTCTATGGACTCTATCCAACCTGATTAGCCTGTATCTACTCCAGCACTTAGAACAGTGCCTCGAAGAAAGTAAGTGCTTAGCAAATACCTTAAAAAAGAATTAAAAAGCCCCAAAAGTCATCAGTTGAATGAATACATAAATAAGGAATAAGTAGATTCACTGACAAATGCTAAGATATCTGGCCTGACATGGAAAGCCAGGACCCATCAGGGAAAGTCTTGTGGCTAGATGGTGTTTTAGGAGATCTCTGAAGGAGGGAAAGACATGGAAAGATGGATTATGTGGGAAAGGAGTTCCATGAAGGAGGAAATTTGTGAGTAGGAAAGCTGTTGGGAGAGTCCCAAGCAAGAAATGGTTAAGTACGCTGGAAAGGAGCTAAGGCTGAAACTGGTTAATGTGCAGGAGAAAGTGATTATGTAAAAGAGACAGCTGATAGTTTTAGAGCCAAATAATCATTCAGTGGAATTTATTGAGCATTTACTATGCACTGATAACTATACTCATATACTTATATAATCATTTAAAAGAGTACAATGCAATGGAGTTGGTAGGCACAATTCCTGCCTTCAAGGAGCTTATGATTTATAGTGAGGGGAGGGAAGAAGGGGAGTCATCGTTTGGAGTCAGGGCTGAGGGTTAGGTGGCTGCAGAGATTTTCTGATCATTCTGTCGGGAACACAATTCTCCCTCTCTCTCCTCCCCCCCACACACCTCCCAATATTGTTTCCAGGTGCATTTTAAAGAAATGGAATCAAGAGTTTCAGATGAGGCCACCCTAGGCTTCCCAGCAGAGCGCAAGTCCAGTTGAAGCACGTGTGAATTGAGCATGTTCCCCACTTAAACCATGGGACTAATAGGTGTTACATCCTTTGATCCTGTTGGGGGGAGAATCCAGCTCACTGTTCATGATAGATCCTCAAAATTATGTATTCCGATTAAGTAATAGAGCAAACATGAGTCACATTTACCTGATGTTCTTCTCTGAAACTTTATCAAGTCTGAATTATGTGAAAGCTTAAGCTCAAAGTCTCCTAAAATATATTCTGACCATGTTTTTCCATGATCCCCGTGAGATTGAATGTAAAGGCATATCTGAGAAATGTACTTCAACAACACTCGATGCGTGGATTCAGCAGAACACAGAGTTTGAGGAGACTGTGGGGCATATGCAGGCACCGTAGATACGGTAAGTGCTACAAAAATACAAAGCCCGTGTTATAGGACAGCCAGGCTGACTATCCTCTAGACTCTAAGCTTGTTGTGGGCAGGGAAGGTATCTGTTATATTGCTATCTTGTACTCTCCCAGTTGCTTTTCACACAGTAAGCGCTCAATAGATATGATTGACTGACTGACTGAGATTGCTTTGATGGATAGAAAGTTTTAATCCCAGGAAACACCAAACAATATCCCAACAAGTCTGTGTGTTACTGTAGTCAAACTTCTTTGATATGGATTTCATTTAAAAATCCTCAATGAATAAGAGAGGATATTCTTTGTTGGGCACCTATTGAGTGCAAAGCACTCTTCTAAACCCTCAGGAAAGTACAACAGAAGCACAAGACATCTTGTGCTTGTGTGTTTAAATGTTTATGTCTCAGTTCCCGGTCCAGATCAACCATGTCATAGGCCCCTGGCTAACTGATTTTGCAACCTCCATGGAGTATTTGATGTAATGATATCATTGGCAAAGACTGTAAGCTCCTTGAGAGTGGCGACTGTGTCTACCAACTCTATAGAACCAGGGTGGTTTATTGGAAAGAGCATGGCTTGGGAGTCAGAGGTTGTGGGTTCTAATTCCAGCTCTGCCACTTGTCAGCTGTGTGACTTTGGGCAAGTCATTTCACTTCTCTGTGCCTCAGTTACCTCATCTGTAAAATAGGGATTAAGATTGTGAGCCCCATGTGGGAGAGGAACTGTGTCTATCTGATTAGCTTATATCTACCCCAGCACTTAGTACAGTGCTTGGCACACAGTAAATGCTTAAGAAGTACTATTTGAAAGAAAAAATCCTCAGCTGCAAGGAAGCCAGGGAAACAGTAGCAGCCTAGTGGGAGGCAGGGGAAGAGAGAGAGAGAGACAGAAGGATGCTGGGGAGTTTTTGGAAAGATGCTGAGGCCAGGTAAGAAGATTTGCTCAGCTGAGTCTGGATGGATGTGGAGGAGAAGCCCCAGTTGGCCCTACTCAGTGCTCTGGACAAGAGTAGACAACCTGTGAGGCTCCATTGTCTCCTTCTCCATATTGCCATTCCCTTCTCTTCCCACTGCTCCTCTTGCAAACTCCCTGTCTCCTCACTTTCCATCATCCTGCTCCAATATCCATCAACCAATCACCTGCAGAGTTGTCCCTGGAAACAGGCCAGAGCTGCAGGGAGGGGAGGGAATTCTGTTTCAGGAAAAGGAGGTTCCAAAGGGCCAGGATTGAGGGAGGTTTTTGGCAGGGGTGAGGGCTAAAGAAGAAACTCTCCTCATACTTCTGGAGGCCTCAGCCCAGAGTATTTGGGGGTCCACCTTTCACCCTCATCCCTGGGCTTTAACCCCATGTGTCTCTCCATTAATGTGGCCCGCCTAAGGATACAACGTGAAGAGAAGCTGCTTGGTGTAGTGGATAGAGCATGGGCCTGGTAGTCAGAAGGTCATGGGTTCTAATCCCAGCTCTGCCACTTGTCTGCTGTGTGACCTTTCACTTCACTGTGCCGCAGTCCTCATCTGTAAAATGGGGGTTGAGACCGTGAGCCCCACATGGGACAGGAACTGTGTCCACCTAAATTTGCTTGTATCCACCCCAGTGTTTAATACAGTGACTGGCACAAAGTAAGCGCTTAACAAATACCATCACTGTTACTATTATTATTAATTCCCAATCAGATTTCTGTTTTTAAAACCTCAGTGCTTAACAGCTGCACTTCTGTGAGAAAAGCACTTTCTGTATTTTTTAAAGGAACTTGGGCTCACAGTAGCTTCATGAATAAGGTGCACAGATGCCCTCTGACCCATTTTCTTCATGATCATGTCTAGCATCATTACCCTGAGACGTTCTGGACAGCTGATATATGCTTGTCATTTCTAGCTGAAGATGGAGCCATTGATAGTGAAGAGCTAACCATGTGCAAGTGTGGCTGAAAAGACCAATTAATCCTCAACCAACAGACCCTTCCAAATTGTGCAAAGGTACAGATCATTCTTTGGCATGCAGCAGAGCTGCTTTTTGCCACGTCTAGTGCTGTGATCGATTCTGTCTCTTTGACTTATTGCCTCCCTGAAATCTCTCCTCCAAAAGAACAACCTCATCCCTGACTGTTGCATGTGGTTGGTCTTTCCGTAGCATGTATGGCTTTAAATGAATTACTTTTCCATTTTTCCTCTGTGCGGTCTATTCATCCAAATCCAAAGATTTAAGACTATTTGAAGGCAGTTATTATTATTATTATTAAGACTATTATTATTTCTAGTTACACTCCTAAGGGGATTTTACAAAGAGAACGGTCATAATAATGAATTGACTTTCCTATTTTTCTTGAAGGCGTTAGTGAAATGATTGGGAATTGATGTATAACAATATTTCACCTACCTGTAAAAAAAGTAACTGATGGTCATTCCAATGGGCTCCAAAAAGTCATTTCACAATTTAGGGCCTATATTATTGCTGGGGTTTTAACGTGAATAAGGAAAATAGTCTTTATATAGCACCTTGTATATCCCCACAATGCTTTCGCATTATCTTATTTTATCCTCACAACATCCCTGAGAGATTGGAAGAGGCGCAGGCATCATTAGACCCATTTTACAGATAAAAAAAGTGAGGCCCAGTGAGGTTAAGTGACTTGCCCAAAAGGACACAGCATACCAGTGGCGAAGCTGAGACTAGGTCAAGGTCTGCTGTCCCCGGGACCCACACCCCAGTCAACTAGGCATTTTGGGCACAGTTTAAATTTCAATTCCTTTTACCACCTCTGTCGGTAGCTGTTCAAGCTAAAATAGTAAATGGGTAATTTTCCTTTATTCCCCTTTCCTTTCCCATATGACTGGCCTCACCATTAGTCAATCAATGGCTTTTATTGAGCACTTACTATGTGCAAAGCACTGTTCTAAGTGCTTATTAATAAAACATATTAGTTTCGTTAATAATCAGGACATTGGAACAACATGTCAATCATATCGTAAGCTCTTTCAGGTTAACTATCATGTCTACTAACTCTATTGTACTCTCCCAGAAGTTGAGTACAATGCTTTGCTTGGAATGAGCCCTCCAATACCATTGCTTAATTAAGGACTTCCCTTTTTCTTATTGGTAACAGTGAGTTCTTAGGGTTGGGAGGGGAGGGAAATGTAAACATGTAGAGTTAAAGTTTCTCATCTGGCCCTCAAATCCTCAAATCCCTCAAAATCTAAGGACATAAATTCTATGAGAGCAGGGACATTTCTTTTAATTCTGTTGAAAGGTCCCAACTCCTAATAACTGTGGTATTTGTTAAGCACCTACTATGTGCCAGGCACTGTACTAAGCCCTGAGGTAGATACAAGATAATCAGGGTGGACAGGGTCCCTGTCCCACATGGGGCTCAGAGGCTTAATCCCCATTTTACAGATGAGGAAACTGAGGCACAGAGAAGTTAAGTGACTTGCCTGTGTTCACACAGTAAAGAAGTGGCAGAGTCAAATTAGAACCCAGACCCTCTGTTTCCCAGGCCCATGTTCTTTCCACTAGTCCATGATGCTTCTCATATCTACCATGGTATTCTGCCTGAAAAATGTACTGAATAAATGCTGTTGATGATGATGAAGATGATATACAACATAACATGCTCTAGCCGGTATGCAGCAGTCCAAGTATTTCAAGAGAGTGAGGGTAGGCGAGGTTGTGACCAGTTTGGCTGAAACAGTCCCAATCCTAAATTATTTGTGTATTTTTTCTGAACTTTCCCCTGATAATGTATAAAAATCTGGGATTGTTCTGGCTTAACCAGGGCATATGGTCAGCCTCCACGGCGACCTTCTGGACACTAGCAGTTCTACCCAGGATCCCATTAATAACATATCACTAGTCAGCTTTGTATCTGTTCATGTTCTATTGTCCTATTTTGACCCTCTGATGACACCTGTGCAGTAACAAGGAAGATTGTTTAGCTTATTTTTCATGAAGTCCGGGTTGGAAAAAAAACTGTGGGAAAACATCTTTTCATTTAGCAAATAAAAGAGGAAAGGAGAAAGATGCACTTGCAATTTCTAAAGGTTTTGCAAACAATGGAGAGTTAAGAAAAAAAAAAAGCCCACTCCAAATTGGTGAATGAAAATAGCCTTTGAATGACAGATTAGAAAATGTATTGCATCAGTTCCATAAAAAAAGGTCTCCTGATGGAAAATAAATTTGCTCAATACCAAGGTTTTCAATTATTATTAAATAAACCATTTGAGTCCTGTCTTTCACTATTAAAGGTACCTCGCTCTCATTTGTTGAGATTCATAGTAAATTTAGTGGATTTATGAAAGTCTGGTTTATTCAAATATAGTGGTGTTCAGCAAGACTGAGAACTATTTTCCAATGTCTCATTATGTACATTCACACAAGAAAACACCATATTAAAAAAATATATCATTCTTAATGGCTTCATTGTAAGTGTCCTTTTAGTCACAATTTTTATTTAATATCTGAAAAGTTAACCCTTATTTTTCCTATTAAAGGCCCTGGTTGTAAAGAAAGGGGTTCTCAAATCAATTCTTCAAAAGTATTTTCCATGGTTTTTATATTATGAAATTTGAAAACAAGAATCCATTTCTCTATGGAGATTTTACTTTAGCAATCTTTTCAGTTTGGCAGGCTATTGATTTTCTGTGTCCGTTAAGCCTCCACAAAAAACCAAGTTCCAGAAGAAAGTGGATTAATTCAGAAGAAAACAGTAAATATTCCACAGATGAGGCTCCAAGAGGACTACTTTTCCACTACATGCTTTTCCCATTGGTATAAAACAGCCCTATTGTTCCAGGGCAGTGAGCAGCATCTACGCCAATGGTTCCCTGGTTCTGGGACAATGTTTGATGTGTTCCGGATCTTTGCAACACTTGCATTTGCCTCGTGCCCTCCTTGTCTTCCCTTCTGCTCCATCCCGGCATCTGCCTCAGTTGTATTGCCTCAGCTTTCATCCATTTCCAACTCGACACCACTCCTCCAAGCCAGCAGGACGGACTGCAGTCCCTGCCTCCGATAAATCTCCCGAAAAACACCCGCTGGGTCAAGTGTTGCCTTTAACCATTCCAGTAATCAACGCGCTTGTCGCTAATTACGTTATTCAGCCCCAAATCTCTCCGAACACCAGTCTGTCAGCTAAGCAGGGCAGGAGCAGCCTCTCAAGCAAATCACTGAGTGAGTACTTGAAGTTTGCTGCCTCAAAATACTGCTTAAATGTACCTACTGCAGGGACATGTTGCTTTTGGCAGAAAGGAACGAACCAGGTCATCAATCACGCGGGAGAATAGACAGTGCTGTTTGTCAATCTTTTGCAAATTGGGAAACAGTCCAGAGAGCCAGAAAGTTCAGCCCGGCTCCAGCTAATCTGCAGAAAATCCAGTCCACATGTCTCCCCTGTTGCTGCTGCTCCTTTCATCTATTCTTTATAAGGGCTCCATTGAACTTTAATTAATATGAAAAATTCAGGTTTTCATCTGATTTAATGCGACTGACACCACGCTGATACTAAATGTAGAACAAAGAGCAAGTATGACGAAAACAAAACCTGAAACCGGGCTCCTGCCACATTCCCATCTCACTCAATAGAATCAGCCTCAGCCTTTACGGAAGGTGTCAGAGGTTTCAGAGACTCCGTGAATGACGCTCTCTATGTCTCTTGCTGTTCAGGCTGATAGAGAGGGACACTTGAAGAATGGATGCACCCAGGGGGCCACGTGATTCAAGATCTGCCAAATGAAATTGAAACGTCTTTACCCTATACTGGTTCAAAGAGGACCACTATCGCCCTTTGATGAGATTTTGGTGGGGAAATAGATGTCTCCAAACAAGCAACTCACATAGAGAAAGGAAGTAAAGTGTGTTTGAATTAGAAAAAAACAATGTCCTCCACACTTGAACCAAATCCCAGAGCAAAGGTGTGAGTGGTTGGAAGCAACCCAAATGGTTCCTTGGGGGAAAGCCAAGATCCATTAATTGATGAAAAACCAAAACAAAAGAAAAAAACCTCTGGACTGTAAACTCGTTGTTAACAGGGAACAGGTACAGTGAATATGTCTACCAACTCTGCTATACTGTACTCTCCCAAGTACCAGAAGCAGCATGACCTAGTGGATAGAGCACAGGTATGGGAGTCAGAAGGACCTAGGTTCTAATCTTGGATCTGCCATTTGTCTGCTGTGTAATTTTGGGCAAGTCACTTAACTTCTCTCTGCCTCTGTTACCTCATTGGTAAAATGGGGATTAAGACTGTGAGCTCCATGTGGGACATGGACTGATCCAACCTATCTTGTAATTATCTTAGCACTTAGAACAGTGTCTGGCGCATAGTAAGTGCTCAGCGAATACCATATAAAGCATTTTGTACAGTGCCCTACACACAGTGAGCACTCAGTAAATACCACTTATTGATGGCACCAAAAAAGGTCTACTTATTCAGCACTTATGCTCACATATATAGCTAAGAATAGTTTTCTTGCAGTTGCATGTGTATCACTCTTCTTTCTCCTGTTAGGTTGTAAACTCATAGAGGGAAGACTATATTTTATCTATGTTCTATTTCCCCATAGGGTCCCCCACTCACAAGATAATACAAGTTGGTAGAAGTAATGTAAAGGATACATTGGTCATCTGAATGTCTTTAAGTGTAACCTTTTGGAATTAAAATTTCCTTGGTTGACTGATGTTCTCTAAGCCAGGGAGATCCACCAGAAATACCACTGCATTGGAAGAGAACAATTATAACATCTAATTTAGACAGTGAGTTTCCAGGGGACTTGGGGCTAATTATTTTTCTGGCCCCTAAAATGGGGATGATAAGGCTCATCCTCCCCCTTCAAAATATGGGACACTAGAGAGTCAGGTTCTTGAACTCTTTGAAAGAAAATTGCAGTACAAATCCAGGGAACCTAGAAGCAAAGCCTCATGAAAACTTTGACTTTTGTGCATTCAGAATAGAGCAAACTGAGCTGCTATTGTTCTATCTCCAGATTATTTTACGCGTTTCCCTTTAAAATCACTAGGTAGAAATTGAAAAGGATGGAGGTGGTCCTTGAACGTATTATACATATGTAGGCATAGACAGACACACACACACACACACACACACACACACACACACACACAGAGAAACATATAATAGATGAAATGGTACCCATATTTCAATGCTGGAAAGGTTCAGCACTAAAGTTAGGCACTGACAGCCGGAAAGAGGAACGAATGGCCATGTGACAAACTGCTAGGTGGCTGGGGGAAATTGGATCAAAACCATGGCTTTTGGTAACTGAGGAAGAAAGAGAAGTAACTGCGAAGACAAAGAGTCTCTGATCATGGCTATGAAAAGGAAATTTAGGTCTTGGCAGCTGTTGGGTTTCCAGGAGGGCTGGGAGAAGCTGGGGTTGGGCAGTTTTCGGTCATAGAGACAGCCGAGCTGAGCAGCTAAGGAGGCAGGGTCGACGAGATATCAGCTGAGTTCATGGGTGGTGCAAGAGTACCAGGGAAGCCCTTTGCAACTCTTTGTTTGCATCATCTTTGATGACCTGCATCAAATGTCAGTATTCTCAGCTCATCCCCCAACACACCCCCAAACCAAGCCAGCTTGCTGATAACCGCACTGCATATATTCGCAATTCTGATGTTCTTTCTCCTGGCCATCTATTTCTGTGCCGTTCACACTTGCTTTAGATGCATTTGTACTCACGTTGGAGACTGGCCCATTAGCATATTTAACACTTTAGAATAAGGAGAGCCAAACCTTGATCTAAATCTTTAAGATGTGCTATTAATAATTTTCCAGGCAAATCTCATTATTTCTCTAAGCTCTCAGAATAGTCCAGTGCTAAAGTAATTTACGACATGCACCAGCTGCTGGTCTGGTGCTTTAGGGTTTCAAACAAAGGCTGGAACCTCTTTACAGAAGTCAGCAGCTAAAAGGGAAGCAGCAGGAGTGAGGGGTAGAGATGAGGGGTGCTTTGAGAAAAAGGCTTTCCCCGAGTTTTTGTCTTTTTTGGCACCATTTACTGTGACCATGAAGTCTGTTTAAAAAGATAGCAACTGGGAAATGTAAAGGCAAGGGAAAAGGGGATTGCACAAGATGGGTGAACCCCAGTAGGTCAGAGGGAAAAGAGCGAAGAGAAGGAATACGGTCTCTTGGAAAGAGCAAAGGCCTGGAAGAAAGGAGAATGGGATTCTATGAATGGTGACCCTAGACAGAGACTTAAGACTCATTCATTCATTCAGTCATATTTATTGAGCACTTACTGTGTGCAGAGTACTGTACTAAGCACTTTGAAGGTGCAATTCAGCAACAGAGACAATCCCTGCCTACAATGGGCTCACAGTCTAGAATGGGGGAGACAGCCATAAAAACAAGTAAGTAGGCATTAATATAAATAAATAGAATTATAGATATGTACATATATATGCAAGTGCTGTGGGGCTGGGAGGGGGGTAGAGCAAAGGATCTGAGTTGGGGTGATGAAGAGGGGAGGGGGCTTAGTCTGGGAAGGCCTTTTGGAGGAGGTGAGCCTTCAGTGGGGCTTTGAAGGGAGGAAGTGTGATTGGTGGATTTGATAAGGCCAGAGGAAGGATGTGGGGCAGAGGTCGATGGTGAGACATGCATGAATGAGGCCCAGTTAGCATCAGGGAAGGGGAAGGTGCAGGTAGGGTTGGAGAAGGAGAGAAAGGAGGTGAGGTAGGAAGGGGCAAGGTGATGGAGAACATCAACTCGATCCCTCAGCCTATCTTTGCATAAAGGATATTTGTTCCTCTGGAACAAATCACCCAAGGAACACAATGGGGACGATCCCCCTTGATTTCTCTCAGACTTAATGAGATATGGAGAAAGTAGGAAATAATTTGCAAAATGCTTTGGATTTCTTGCGGAAAGTTCTTCTAGAAATGTGATAATCCATCTAGTTCAAGTTTTGGATTGGTTAACAGGACCCTCTTAACAGCAAGATTGAGCAAATGTGTTTTTCCCTCTGAACATGGGAAACCTCTATGTCCACTCTAATGCTTAAAACCCCAAGTCACTTGCACAACCTTTGCTCTCCTTTGATCATACTCTCAAATTCAGAGTTGGTCACTTAAAAGCTAAGCCTTTGATTCAAAGAAAATTTCCTCTTCATTAGCCAGACAGGCCATAGTCAGCCACTGCACTTTATAGATATAACATACACTCCCTGAAATATCTGCATTTTATAAATCTGCTTCAGAAACCTTCTCTGATCATGTAAAATACTCATTCATCATTAAGCTGGAACTTATGCTTAAAGCCCCCCAAAATTTTAATAGCTACAGATAGCATACCCTGTGTGACCTGCATTCAAGACCTCAGAAATGCTTTTCTTCTTGGAGATTTGTTAATGCACTGTGTTGTAGCTGCTAAATTATAGCAGCCCCTATTGTTAATATCTCTGATAAACTGATAGGAGGTTTAGAATACAAATCCTTTCTCTCCAGTCTTGTATTTTCTGCTCAGCCATCCTTGAAGTTAACTTCAAAGACTGTAAGCTGTTTGAGGGAAGAACTGTATTTCTTACACGACCTCTCCCAAGGCCCTGCAACAGGGCTCTGCACACGGAAGACACTCAATAAATGCTACTATTGAATGAAATTGAGAACCTCTATTGGGCTACAGAAAATATTACAAAACACAGGTTTGTCACGTGCACTATACACGCTGTGAAGGCATTTATTCATGTCAGATCATAACCAGCCTAACCTGATCTCTTCCAGCAGTCACTAATCAATCAGTCAATGGTATTTGAGTGCTGACTATGCGCAGAGCGCTGTACTAAATAGTTGGGTGAGTAGTGTACTAAGTACTAAGAGTACTTGGGAGAGTACTGATGACTTGACATGGTAACTAACACTGACCAGTGGGGTAGTGATCGAAATGAGCAGCAGTAATATATCAAGAACAGTGCTAATGTCTAGTGGTTCTGAGCTATTCATCACCAGTCATCATCACCGGTGCTATATATTGAGCACTTACTGTGTGCAGAGCACTGTCCTAAGCACTTGGAAGAGTATAACAGAGTTGGTGGGCACATTCCTTGTGCCCATATGAGCATGGTACTAAGCACTTGGGAGAAATCCACAGTCTAGTGGGGGAGACAGACATTAACATGAATACTTTATAACATGTAATGTCTAGAAAGGTACATATTCTGGGTGTTTTTGCTGGGTGAATGCGCCCATATATTTGTTTTGGTATGGATCTGTCCTTTTTTATAGTATTTATTAAGCACTTACTATGTGTCAAACACTGTTCTAAACACTGGGAAAGGTACAAGTTACCTAGGTCAGACATAGACCATGTCCCATATGCCATTCACAGTCTAAGTAGGAGGGAGAACAGGTATTTAATCCCCATTTTACAGTTGAGGGATCTGAGGCCTAGAGAAGTTAAGTGACTTGCCTAAGGTCACACAGTAAGCAACTGGCAGAAACGGGATTTGAACACAGGTCTTCTGACTCCAGGCCTGTGCTTTTACTACTAGGCTTTTCCTGTCCTTTGCTTAGACCAGGGAGATTCACCACCAGAGACTTCTGAGCAACACAGTGATCACAAACCTTACTGCACAGCAGGATCCTCTGTTTTACCATGACTGGGAAGTAGCTGGTCTCCTAGAGGAAGGACCTTAATGACGAGGGATGGGAGCCATCTGCAAGCCCCCGGTGCTGGCTGTGAATGATTTCTCTCCTGTCCGAGCTCTGCTGGAAGCCACAGAGCCCTGTGTGTACCAACAGGTCAAAGCCTGTGAATCGCTAGGGGGTTGCAGTGATGGAGGGAGAGTTTTCTCCCCTCATCTGTCAATCAATTAATCAGTCATCTTTGTTGAGCTCCTACTGCACGCTGAGCATGGTACTAAGCACTGGGGAGAAATCAACAGAGCTAATAGATACAATCCCTGTCTTCAAGGAACTTACAAGCCAGTGAGGCTGCTACAATAGAGTGAGTTTACAATCTCAATCTATCAGTCAAGCAGTGGTATTTATTGAGTACTTACTCTGTGCAGAGCATTGTTCTAAGGGCTTGGAAAAGCACAATACAACAGTCAGTAGCTGTGATTCCTGCCCAAAGGAGCTTACAATCTACAGGGAAATACAGGCATCAAAATAAATTGCAGAAAGGAAATAGCAGAGCACAAGGTTATGGGCATAGGTACTGTGGGGCTGAGCTGAGTATCAGTGGGTTGATGGACTGGATTAGGTGCTTACATGCTAATGTTCTGTAATTGGTCTAAACGATGACCTTCTTTACTTAAGTTTTCAAGAGAATCTTCTAATATATGTTGCGCTTGGAATGTACCTGCTAATTCTGTTGCATCATACTCTACCAAGTGCTTAATACAGTGCTCTGCACATAGGAAGTGCTCAATAGAGACCATTGATTGATGGATTCTTGGTCTGAATCTCTTCTTGGGACTCTGCTGGGGTGTTTCACATTATTAATAATGATAACCGTGGTATTTGTTATGTGCTCATACTACGTGCCTAGGACTGTGCTAGGCCCTAGGATAAATGCAATCAGATGGGATATATGGGACTCACAGTCCAAGTAGGAGGGAGAAGAGTTATTTAATCACCATTTTACAGATGAGAAAACTGAGGGACAGAGAAGTCAGTGACTTGCCCAATGGCACTAAATAGGCAAGTGATGGAGCTGGGATTAGAACCCTGGCCTCCCAGGGTCTTTCCTCTAGGCCATCCTACTCCTCATTTAATGAAAGGTAGGATTGTCCCAAAGGAAGCATGGAAGCTCGGATGGTCCTCTGGCTTGGGCAAGTGGCCCACTCAGAACCCAGGTGGATTTCCTTCTGCCTTTCATCACCCTTTCCTGTCTATTCCTCTCCTCCTCAGTACTCTCAAGCCCACTGTTTCATTTCTAAAGGACAAAAACGGCATTTAAAGCCCGTAAATTAGAGCAAGCCATTCTCTTCTCAATTCCCCACCTTGTGGGTTGGCAGAGAGCAAATTTCCCGATCTTCTTTAAGAAGGTCCTGCTGAGCTCCCGCTTTTAGTTAATTTTCTCAAGCAGCTCGAGGGTTTAAACTTTCCAGTTTCCATCATCCTCAATGAAATTGATATTTACAAGTCACATTACCTTCCTTCCATACAAACCTAGAAGCCTTGGGTTAAAGTTATTTACATATATGTTAATTAGATGTCAGGGAATCAGTGAATCTTATGGCAAATTCAAGCCTCAGCTACACCCTGTGGTTGGCTCTTGGTGTGGAGTTGGGGGTGGGGAGTGGTTCATTCTGTGGTCTGAATTTAGTGGAATGACACAATATTTGGCCATTTGTGTTACATCAGGCTTCAGTACCTAGAACAGTGCTTGGCACATAGAAAGCGGTGAACAAATACTATCATTATTATTATGCAACTGACTGAAATTTCTGGAGCTCAAAGTGGGACAAGGGGACCGGGAGGAAGAGAATTCCTGATTGTCAGTGATGGCAAGATTCTTAAAGGCAGGGATTGATGTCTTTTACTCTCTATGTGTTTACAGTCTATCCTCTAGACTGTAACCTTGTGGGTAGGGAATTTGTGTTATATTATTATACTGTACTCTCTCAAAGGTTTAGTACAGTGCTCTGCACACAGTAAGTACTCAATAAATACTATTGACTTGGTAAGGGCTAAACAAATACCATTAAAAAAAGGATTTTCCCTAGGTCTTGCTTTTTTATCTGTAACTAAAACATAGCCAGGACAGACCTGAGAGGATGTAAAGAATCGGAACTTTTGGCTGGGGATGGTAGATTGGGTTGACTAATGGTGAAGGATGTGGATTGGCCTCATACTTTGGCTTTTGGTTTAGGATCAACCTTTCCTGGACCTCTTGTGATAGTGGACACAGAGGATCTGGACCTTCACTGCTGAAAGTGGTATCATCCTCATCTCACAGGTAGGGCAATTCAGCAAGTAGGGTCTCAAACGCTTGATGTAATAGAGGTAATTTCTTTAATAATATCTCCTAGTTGTAACTTATTTTTGTGTCTGACTCTCTTGCTAGATTATAAACTCTTTTTAAGGGCAGGGATCATATCTACCAACTCAAGTGTATTCTCCCAAGTTCTTATAAATCAATCAATCAAGTGTATATATTGAGTGCTTACTATATGTAAATCACTGGACTAAACTCTTGAGAGAGTATGATATAACAGAGTTGATAAACACGTTCCTGCTTAGGTCAGTGCTCTACACCCAGTAGATACTCAATAAATAATGCTGATTGATACTGTGACAGGTAATTTTATGGTGTGGTTTATATTAAATAGTCTGATGTTTTACAAGAAGCCAGTTGTAAAATCAAGAAGTTATTAATTTCTAGCTCTATCTAGCAACGACCTTTCTGTTCCCATTTAAGTTTTTCCCAAACTGAATTCTACTAGAATCTGTGTATATATATAGAATATGGAATATATATATTTGGAATATGCTCACAGAAGTCAAAGATATAGAACCAGCCAGAGCTATTCTCTTGGACCAAAATCCGCCCACAGAACTTTTCATTTGCTCTGTTCAGCCTTTCTTTCTTCCTCTCTTTTCCCATTCCTTCCCTTGCTGTGAACCCCACAGAGCTGTTCCAACCACAGACTGGTCTTTGAAATCAATGGGAGCTCTGCTGGGGAGCAGAGCAAGCGGAGAAATGGGACGTTTGTAATTCTTGCCTCCATGCCTCGCAGCATTTGTAAAAAAAAATTCTGAATAGTGATTGGAGTACTTTATTTTAAATGCTGTAGTCTTGTTAGATCTTTACCACAGATATGCTCCTTGAATATCTGCCAGACAGATAATGATCACGTGGAGATTCCTACCCTGCCCCAAGGCCACCCATCCCCAGTGATACTGGTATGAAATGCCTGCTTCATCATGATTCTGAACTCCTAAGTTCAGGTCAGAGGATATCGATGCTGAAGCTTCTTAGCATACCCATTTCCATGAGCTCGGCCATAACGATCGTTAGCCATGCTATATTGTACTCTCCTCTGGACTTAGTACAGTGCTCGACATACGGTAAGTCCTCAATAAATATGATGGATTGATTGATTGTCTGTTCCAGTTGGCCAGGTAAAGGAAGAGGGGAAGGAGAGACGAAACATTCGATGCTGATCCTGTAGATGGTCCGTAGACATTGCCCAGCAACAACACCCAGTACATTTCTGGGTCACTGTAACCACTGTCAGCTTCCTTCCCATTTCTGGCACCTTCTTGTTGGTGCCTGATATTTGTTGTATTTGTATAAAAGCCTCAACACTCTGGTCCTAGAGGCTATCATAGCACTTAGTAAGCACTTAAAAAATATCACAGTTAATTCCAGTGCTGTTGTGTCCCCTTCCCAGGCCTTGGAAATCCCAGGTGTTACTTCCTAGCTGCAAAACTAGTAGGCAGAAGTCAAAAGAAGGGGAGACTGTTAGCTTTTTATGAGCAAGGAATGTGTTTGCCAACTTTGTTGTTTTGAATTCTTCCAAACACTCATTACAGTGCTGTCCACATAGTAAGCACTCAATAAATGCCACTGATTGATGGATTGGGAGGCTGGACACTTAAAAATGGCTGACAGAAAAGCTCCAGTACCATCTTTGTACTGGGTAAGGGGCAGACCAGCTGAAAACCAGACTATCCAGTATAAAACTGAATGAATGCCCTTGTTCTCAAGCCACCCTATCCTTGGTTTATGGAATCAATGAATCAGTGGTATTTATTGAGCACTTACTGTGTGCACAGTACTGTGCTTGGGAGAGTACAATACAACTGAGTTGGTAGACGCATTCCTTGTCCATAATGAGCTTACAGTATAGAAGAGCATGGGCCTGAAAGTCAGAGGACCTGAGTTCTAAACCCAGCTCTGCCAATTGTTTGCTGGGTGGCCTTGGGCAAGTCACTTACATTTTCTGTGCCTCAGTTTCCTCAATTGTAAAATGAGGATTGAATACATGCTCTCCCTCCTATTTAGACTATGAGCCCCATGCGGGACAGGGCTTATGTCTGACCTAATTAACTTGTACCTACCCCAGCATTTAGAACAATGTTTGACATATAGTAAGCACTTAACAAATACCATAAATTCCCCGCCACACACACACACTCCAAAAAAATACAAACCAAAAAAACCCAAAAGAACTAAGAGACAGCAAATGACAGAAACAAATTAACAGGTTTGCAGAGTGCTCAAACCAGTTGCCTGATTATTAGAATGAAAATAAAGTTAAATATGAAGGAGTAGAAGGGTGATTGTCAAGTTTTTTGAGTAATTTGACATTTAGTTTTGGACATATTCACCTAAATTGAGCAATGTTATTATTCCCGAGGGAGTACTGAAGAGTGCTCATTTCCTTTATTTCATTGATTGGGAAAACTGGGGAATGGGGCAAAGTGTCATGGGATGTGACATCGCTGAGGCATTTTCCAAGCATATACCGAAAGTTATGTTTCATGATGAGCCAAGCGCTCTTGAAATGTCAGTCTTTAAAATCAGTGGTTGTTTAAAAGGTTAGGATTTGGTTACTTATGTTGCATGGAACCATGTTTCTTCTTGGTCATTTACAGATGACTATAGGTGATCAATCTTTTCTCTGAACAAAGCTGATCTGCTACAAAAGGCACATTTATGGAAGCCTGAAAAGGCAATTCTTCCTCTCCATTAAAATCTGCCCGGGCTAGCTGTGTCCAAATAAAGCAAGAGGAGGACACAAAAATGAGTCTGTAGAGAAGCATGGAGCTGCTTTGATTCCATCCTTTACAACTTCAACTACCTGGGAGCCAAAAAAAGTTCTGGTGAGGAAAAACTCCATGCTCACTCCAAGATATTAACAGTGTCATTTGGCAAACGATGTCAGCGATATCATTGAATAGCAGAGAGAGTATTCATGGTGTCCATGAACCTGGAGATACCTACAGCAACATTTGTTGCTGATGTTCCAAAGAGAAATAATCATTTTAAAGAAAGATTGGCACCCAAATTTAATATCTCCTTTAGGTGTGCTAAATGCCCATTTTGTGCTATTGGGCCCCTCGAGCTAAAAACCAGGAAACGAAAGCCAGAACTTAGCTCATCACCACAGCTGGTTCTGTCCTGCCAGGAATACTTTAGTTAAAGGCCTTCACAATGACATAAATTTAAGGGGTGCTCTTGAAATGGTGTACTTGAAATGTCCTAATGATGATCAAAGACTTCTTGCTCCTTCAGGAAATCCTTAGATTTATTTTGATGAAATTCCCCTGCACACACTGGGCAGATTTCAAAGAGAAAGGAGTTCACATCCAGTGATCTTTCCTTTAGATACCATTTTACAGCTGGTATAGTCCAGGTGTATATTATACGGTTATCCTGCCTTACCAACAAATCTTGTCTGGAGAGGATGCAAAGTTTCAAGCAGGTCCTTTCGCCTCAAGAGGTCTTACCTTTCACTTCCTATATCTCATCCTAATCTTTCACATTAATAATAATAATAATGTTGGTATTTGTTAAGCGCTTACTATGTGCCGAGCACTGTTCTAAGCGCTGGGGTAGACACAGGGGAATCAGGTTGTCCCACGAGGGGCTCACAGTCTTAATCCCCATTTTACAGATGAGGTAACTGAGGCACCGAGAAGTTAAGTGACTTGCCCAAAGTCACACAGCTGACAAGTGGCCGAGCTGGGATTCGAAAATATCTTGTTCTTGCACTTTTAAGGCCTTCTTCGTCTCAACATAGACTTAGTTGGACAAAAGTATTGAAGCTGAGCACAGGTGAGGGAAAAAATCTCTCATGTGTCTAAACTGCATATAAATCATATGGTAGGCAGATTACTTTGCAGTGTCTTTCTACCATGCTGTGAGAATTTGAGTGCTATTCCGCACTCTTTTCTTGGCATTCCTACTGTTTAGGGAGGTGATGGATATTGCTTTTTTTCTCTCACTCTCTCCAGATCCAAAGAGATACCTTAGGACCCTAAGTGTACATCAGAATTTCTATCTATTTACCTAGAGCTTTCCTGAAAACTAATAAGTATCAAGCATCGATGGGCTGGGAGGAAGGAGAATCTGGTAGGTTTGCAGGTCTGGTTATCATCCTAATCAACCTCACGGGGCAGATATTGATTAATAATTATGATTAATAAGTATTAATATTTATTGAGCACTTACTGTGTGCAGAACATCATATTAAGCATTTGGGAGAGTACAATATAACAGAGTCTGTAGACATGTTCCCTGCCCACAATGAGTTTACAGTCTAAAGGGGGAGAGAGAGTGTTGATTACCTACTTGTGACGAATTTAAGTGATTTGTAAAGACAAGGATTCTATTTTTCATTCATTTTGCTTAATTCTTTTGTAACTATATTTACGTAGAAGTTATTTGTAACTGATTTAAAGTCACTCAAAGATCATTAACCTGGAAACCATTTTTGACACCTCAAAATTTTAAAAAACCCTGAGGTTTTTAGTTTGCTGTATTTTAATTGAATTGTGGTTTTAAAAATTCCTGGACTCTATTGCCAATCTTTGAAAGGAGGACTATGGTAAATACAAAGTAAAATCACTATCATGTCTTTAAAAATTCAGAGGTAAGCCCTTCTTGTTGTTGAAAAGTTAATCAACTTCTGGGTGAGCCAGCAAAAAGAAGGGAAGTTGTAAAGGCAACATAGTAGCATTTTCTAAAGGAACAACCAGTCAAGCCTCTTGAACACTCTACGTCTTCTATGTGACCTTGGGCAAGTCACTTAACCACTCTGTGCCTCATTTACCTCATCTGTAAAATGGGGTTTAAGACTATGAGTCCCATGTGAGATAGGGACTGCATCCAATCCGATTACCTTATATCTACCCCAGCTCTTAGTACAGTACCTGGCACATAATAAACGTTTAATAAATACCATAAAAATAAGCAAATAAAACCATTCTACAAAACCACTAGGTCCATGTTTCCCCACTCCTCAAGAACCTCAAGTGGTTGCCCATTCATGTCTGCATTAAACTGAAACTCTTTATCATCAGATTTAAAACACTCAGTAACCTTGCCCCCCTCTAACTTACCTTGCTGTTCTTCTGTTACAACCCAGCCAGCAGACTTTGCCCCTCTAATACTAAGTCACTTCATTTCTCTATGCCTCAGGTACCACATCTGTAAAATGAGATTGAGTGTGAGCTCCATGTGAGTCAGGGACCGTGTCCAACCTGATTAGGTTGTATTGACCCCAGCTCTTAGAATAGTGCTTGACAACTAGTAAGCGCTTAACCAATACCATTATTATCATTATTATCATTCTTTATACTTAAGACAGACCTAGAATGTTATAGGTCCCTATATCCCACAGAGAACAGCTCCACCAATGTGACCTTTATGCCGTACTTGGCAACGAGTGACGAGAGAGGGCCTCAAAAAATGAAGTCCTTGTAATGCAGCCCAACCATTGGCAAGGAAACAGAACTGATCACATCATACTTTTGACACATAGGGTATGTGAAGAGAATTTATTTCAAGACACCAAAACGGTTGCTCTCTGGCAGGGGTAAGCAGGTTTTTTTTCAGTAGTGGGCCACATGACCAGAAATCCATATGTGGGCAGGCCACATTATTTTTTTATTAATAAGTCTGGTGAAGTATATACCCTGTTAGCTATTCAAAAATATGGATTTTTTTAGTGGTGATAAAGTTTTTTTAAAAAGAAAAGAAAAATTCCTCCAACTCAGGCTGCATTACATTATTTAAGGTCATGATGTAATTGTAGGGGAATTAGCAGTTCAAAATTATGTAATTAATTACATTCCTCTTCACTTACAATTACTCACTGATTTAAGCCTGATAGCACAACACCTGGCTGCAGTCAGCTGCTGAATGGTTATGTTGGGCAGTTGGCTAGATCCTACTGACCAAGTAATTCATGTATGCCAGCCAAAACCAAAAAAATTACTAAAAATCTCAGGCAGGCCACTTGCCTTAATCAAATGGGTTGTATGTGGGCCACTGATCATATGTTAGATATCCTTGTTCTAATTAACCAATCACTCAATGGTACTGATTGAGCACTGAACACTTACTATATGCAGAGCACTGTATTAAGCACTTGGGTGAGTACAATGCAACAGAATTAGTAGACATGTTCCCAGCCTGAGGTGAGCTGAAGTGAGATAACAGTGAACAGGATGGAGGGAAGAAACTGCACAAACAGCAGTGGGTTCCTGGGGAACAGGGATTGCTAAATTGTACTCTCCCAAGCACTTAGTAAAGTGCTCTACACACCATAAGGCCTCAGTAAATATTTTTGATGTTTTGTTTCTTTACATACCCCTAAACACCAGGTTGGAGGGGCACCCACGGATATTTGAAGGAGGTAAATTCAAATGAAGTTATAGGAGAAGCAATAGGAGAGCAACACAGCCTAGAGAAGCAGTGTAGCTCAATGGAAAGAGCACAGGCTTGAGAGTCAGAGGTCGTGGGTTCAAATCCCAGCTCTGTCACTTGGCAGTTGTGTGACTGTGAGCAAGTCACTTAACTTCTCTGTGCCTCAGTTACCTCATCTGTAAAATGGGGATTAAGACTGTGAGCTTCACGTGGGACAACCTGATTACACTATATTTACCCCAGCACTTAGAACAGTGCTCTGCACATAGTAAGTGCTTAACAAATACCAACATTATTAATATTATTATTATTATCATTTTTATTAGTGGAAAGAGTATGGTCCTGGGAGTCAGAGGACCTGGGTTCTAATCTGTTATTCTAGAAAGTAGTAGGGGCAGAAATTGTTGAAGAATAGGTTGGATAAACAGAATGCAGGTGAACTAGAGAAGGTAGAAGCTTGATCAAGCGATGGTATTTATTGAGCACTTTCTCTGTGAAGAGCACTGTACTAAGCACTTGAGAGAGTACAATATAATGAAGTTGGTAGATACGTTCCCTGCCCACAGTACATACCTAATAGTTTTTTGGATTTCAAGGAGAACCACCTTCAGGAACTTTGGAAATCTTTGAGGTCAGTAATGCAGGAAAATTTACGAGGCTGGATGGTGCAGTTGTCAACCAAACAATCAAGATATCTACCATATAGTGTGCAGGGCACTGTAGTAAACTGAGAGAGTAGAAAGGAATAGACACGAGTGGTCTGTCCTAGTAAGTTTTGTTTTAATTTTACTCTCCCCCTAGACCGTGAGCCCCTTGTGGACAGGGATTAGCTCTCTTTATTGCTGCATTTTACTTTCTAAGTGCTTAGTACAGTGCTCTACCTACTGTAAGTGCTCAATAAATACAATTGAATGAATGAATTAATATTCATAAGATTTCAATCATTCATTCATGCAATGGTATTACTGAGCCTAATGTTTATAAAGCACTGTGCTGAGCTTGGGGAAAAAGTACAAGAAAGGAAAACTTAAATGGAGTCCCTGGATCTCAAGAGGCTTGAGGGGCTGCTGAGAGATTTCTAAGACTCCACCTCAAAATGTTGCTGATGATTTTTATAACTTCCTCTTCACTTCTTCCTCTTTTGTCTCCATTCCTCCTACAGAAATACCATTTAATAATTATGGTATTTGTTAAGCACTTACTTTGTGCCAAGCACTGTTCTAAGCTTGAAGTAGATAAAAGGTAATCAGGTTGTCCCACGTAGGGCTCACAGTCTTAATTCACATTTTACAGAAGAGGTATCTGAGGCACAGAGAAGTTAAGTGGCTTGCCCAAAGTCACACAGTTGACAAATGACAGAAGGGGAATAGAACACATGTCCTCTGACTCCCAAGCTTGGGCTTTTTCCACTAAGTCACGTTGCAGTTAGCGAACCTTAGTCCAACTGCATTGTCTAAAAAAAGAATTCCACTATAAATCTCTAGGACTATAAATAGTCCATTACTTACATGTTAATTAAAATTCTTCTCATGAAATCTTTTTCTAATTATTGCTTTCTAATACATTTCTGAAAATCAGGCTTGTTGGTTTCAAATTTCCTTCTATAATCTTTTTGCCAGATACTTTGCCACAGACCTTAACACATTTATAGGAAGTGGACCATTTTGCTAAACTGTTTTATGTCATGATCCTGTTAATAATATTTACACAGGACAAATAGACTCTATCAATATTTATTTTGGGGGGGTGCAATGTTCTAATATATCAGAGAATTTTTTTTTAGCCACCTGAGATTTTCTGCTATGAATTACGAAAATATTTATAAAAATGGAAATAGAGCTTACTTTAAAGAAAGGAATAAAAAATGCCAATCTGTAGTGGGATAAATATCCCATTAAAAAAAATCTAAACATAAAATATATGCGATGATTCTTGAGTGATCTCAGAATTTAATGTAACCCCAATTTACTGAGACAAGTACCCATACTATGTACAATGCTCCACATAATCCCCAATTTGATTCTTGATTTTACACATCAAGGAATCACACTGAAAAAGTCTTTCCCAAGTTTAACAAGGGGAAAAATCCTGACCTTGTCTGACACTGTTTGCCATTAAAAATGAAAAGAGGGGAAATTGTGTTCTCCTTGGGGCTCACTCCCTCCTATACAGAAATAGCAACTTTTAAACAAAAGGTACATTATCCCTGCACTATAAAGCATTAAGAGGGATTGTAACAACAGGAAAAACTCTGGTAGAATTAGATCCCTAGCAATACCATATTGCACAATATTTCCAAGTTAAGTCATAGTATACCACACTGAACTTTTCGGGTTATTGATTTTCTGTACGTTCTTGTTAGGAAGGTTTAATCGCTGTTCTAGAGAGCTCTGAATGGAAAAACTAAGGCCTGAGAAAGTAACTTTTAAGTCCTACTAATTAAAAGCCCTCTCCCTGAGTGGTGGGCTAAAGCCTCCTTTGCCTTTTCTGAAAGTGCCTGCTGCACCATTAATGAATTCTAAGGCTTTCCAGCTTTTGTTGACATTATTTTGGCAGGAAATTAAAGTTTAAATAATAATGAAATGTTTTCACCCCTGGAACAATGTATAGATTTATCCTCTAGACTGTAAGGTTGCTGTGGGCAGGGAATTGGTCTCTTGTATTGTTGTGCTCTATTCTCCCAAGGACTTAATATAATGCTCTGCACATAGAAGATGCTCAATAAATATGATGGGTTGATTGATATGGGAAAAAATTAGCAGTCCTATCAGTAACAAACAGTGGCCTTGGTGGCTTTAACCAATTAGTCACCTTTCTTCCTGCAAAGAACTAACTCAGTGCACAGGGAGATTCTGGTTCAGTATGGCTTTGTCTGCACAATAAAGAGGAAGTTGAGGGTTGAGCAATTATCCAGTTGATTCACTATAGATCGCTAAAACAGTCAGTGAGTAAGTGCTGGGGAGAATAAAATATAACAATATAACAGATACATTCCCTGTCCACAGTGAGCTTATGGTCAAGAGGGGGAGACAGATATTAATATTAATAAATAAAATTATGGGTATGTACATACGTGTTATGGGGCTGGAATTACAACAGAATTAGTAGACGTGATCCCTGCCCCCAAGGAACTTCCAATCTATAACACGGCACATGCCTATTTGTAGACCTATGCCAATTTTGTGTGATCTACAGCCTCTCCAAGGGGACACCCCCTATAAGCTTCCTCGCTTGCTCCAGAGGAACTGCTTTCCACTCCTATACCCGTGTGACTCTAATTATTTATTATGGTATTTATTAAATGCTTACTTTCTGTCAGGCACTGTGCTAAGCACTGGGGTAGATACAAGATAATCAAACAAGACACAGTCCCTGTCTCACATGGGGCTCACAGTCTAGGTAGAAGAAGAACAGGTATTAAATCCTCATTTTACAGTTGAGGAAACTAAAGCACAGAGAAGTTAAGTGACTTAGCCAAGACAAACGGTGGAGCCAACATTAGAACTCAGGTCCTCTGACTTCCAGCAGTCCTGTGTTCTTTCCACTAATCCTTACAGCTTCTCTAAATCATTCTTTCTCTAATAATGATGATAATAAAAATAATCGTAATAACTGTAGTCATATTTGTAGCAGTAATAGTAGTAATTTTAGTGTTTGTTAAGTATTTACTATGTGTCAAACACTGCTCTAAGCACTGGAGTAAGTACAATTCAGTCGTGTCTGAGAGAGGCCTTGTCCCACATAAAGCTCACTGTCTAAGAGGAAGGAAGAATAGGCACTTCATCCACATTTTACAGTTGAGGAAACTGAGGCCCAGAAAAATTAAGTGACTTGCCTAAGGTCTCACAATCATATACCAGGCATATGGCAGAGTCAGGACTGGAACCCAAGTCTCCTGATTCAAGGTCCAGTACTCCTTTGACTAGGCCATACTGTTTATTAACCCAACAAAGAAAGAATATAGTGGAGTTTTAAAATAGAGAAAAAGGAGAGAAGAAATTGCATTTTTGTGATAGAGCTTTAGTTCCTTCTTGAATCTACTGTCTTCAGTAGATTGTACCTGCGATTTCTGATGAGTAATTACCCTTTTTTTTGTCCTCCGAGGTAAACATTTCTTAAATGCTTTTTTTTTTTTTTTAACACACTGGCTGTAGGATACCCATCCATCTCATTTTCAAGTGGACAGATCATTTCCAGATGGTCTGTCCCCTGCCTGGGACCGATACAAAACTAGGTACTTTTATATCTCTTTGTTTTTCATTTATTTCCAGTACTGCAGTTCATGCTGCTTTGTTGAATGGCTCAGAAGTGGCACTAGGCTGCCACCGAGGGGCAGTGTGGTCTGGTGGAAAGAGCGCAGGACTGGGAGTCAGGAGTCCTGGGTTCTAATTTGCCTCCACTACCTACCTGCCTGTCATATGACTCTGGGCAAGTCACTCAACTTCTCTGACCTTCAGTTTCGACATCCTTATTCTCTAAGCTTCCTGGTGGGAGATTATGACATGTTTCAACAGACCCTAGTGGGAACACAACTGATCACCGAAAGCATTTAATTATCTGGAGATAATTACCCACCTCATAGTCATCATTAACACACCTTTATGGTATTACCCTGGGGAATTCACAAAGCTCCTGTTCATCCCCCAAGATCTGAGCTCTGTGAGTCAGTGGTGGGAATGCAATGATTTTAACAAAAAGCAGCATAGCCTAGTGGAAAGACCACAGGCCTGAGAGTCAGAAGACCTGGGTTCTAATCCTAGCTCTGCCACTTGCCAGCTGTGTGACCTTGGGCAAGTCACTTAACTTCTGTAGACCTCAGTTTCCTTATCTGTAAAATGAGGATTGAATATCTCTTCTGCCTCCGACTTAGAATATGCGCCCCATGTGGGACAGGAACTTTTGATTAACTTTTATCTACCTCAGAGCTAGAACAGTGCTTGACACATAGTAAGTGCTCAACAAATACCATAATGACAATAATAATTTAATAGCACCCATGAAGACAAAAGCTTTATTGTGGGCAAATTTGACTATCAGTAACATATCAGTAACTGTCTGCTTTCATTTTCCTTTGCTGGCTCTTTGTACTCAGAAGTCCAGAAAATTTAACACCAAGCTTCTCTTTGAATCACTTGAGTTGCACGAACCTCTCTATGACATACAAAATGAACTGCCGAATGCTTTTTATGTGATCTTTGGGAAAAGTGCCGGAAGAGAGAAACGTCCATGGTACATTAGCCATGTAAAGTGCGTTTAATCAGATGGAATTGATTTGTTTAAGTCACAGTTACATTTTAAACGAGATACACTCTGAATTAAACAAATATTCAAGTTGCAATCACCCTTTCTGTCTGTACCCTGACTTTTTCTCAATGTAAAGAACTCCGAAGAAATGCCATGGGATGTCAAAGACTACCCCATAATTACCATTTTCAAGGAGAAAGATGAGATTGCCGATTATGGAGCCTTCCAGGGTATCTCACTTATTTCCTCTGCCTGCTTCTGTCAGGCTACTGAAGGATACCCTTAAATGCACACGGCCTGAATTGCTCTGTGGCTTCAGATTCAAATGCAATCCAGAGAATATTCTCTTTGCCACATGCCAGAGACAGAAGGGCAGGGAGTGACCCCCAACACCTGTTAACTGTTTTCATGGCTCAGACAAAAACACCGACACCATCGGTAGACTGAGGCTGTGATGACTGGTAAGTAAATACGGCTGTCCTGAGATGGGCATGGTTGGGAAAATCAGGGCTAACCGTACCCTGCTGACTTCGTCACCACTGTTCAAACGGGGCTGTTCTGTTGGCCATCCTGCTCCCCTACTTGAGCTGGTACTGGTGCCATCTCCGCCGATGCACCTGATGCTGCTTCTGAGGGTTCTAATCCTGGCTTGCCATATGCCAGCTGTGTGACCTTGGGCAAGTCACTTCACTTCTCTGTGCCTCCTTTACCTCATCTGTAAAAACGGGATTAAGAATGTGAGCCCCTAGGGGGACAGGGACTGTGTCCAACCTGATTGATTTATATCTACCCCAGTGCTTAGAGCAGTGTTTGGCCAAAAGTAAGCTCTCAACAAGTACTATTATTTTTAATAGAGGAAGTTCTATCCCATCAGAGGGCAGCTTCCCATCAGAACAGGAAACCTCGCCTGCAATTCTGGGTTGGATCCTTTCTCTTAGTGACAGTGAGAGGCAGAAATGCAAAAGCTAGAGGGCTCCTGGCGCCACCCACAGCAAACCAAATTACAGTTTCAAAGGGAAGGTGGTTGTGACACTCTGAAAGGGGACATGCTGCAACAAAACATTCTAAAAGCTTCTCTGAGATCAATAAGGCCATTAGGCAAAGGAAGTTGAGATGATATTTTGGTGTTCTGACTATTAAATGAAAAACCCTTTAAACAGACTGTACAGCCATTGATTTGGGCTTTTTCTTTTTTTTTTTTTTGTTAGAAGACAAAGCAACTAAGCACCAGCTGTTCCTTGGCCAGGAAAACTGTGGGGAACCTAACTCTGTAGTAAATGACCAACATCCTGGGGTAGGTTAAGGCTCCTACAGCCTGCCATGTCAGCACAGTTGGTCATTTACGAACCAGTGGGGGTTTGTTACAAGTTTGTTTATCTTTCAATAGAACCACCTGCCTGGAGGTTGAATTGTCTGGGTTATAAATAGAGAAGCAGCATGCCAAATAGTGTGAACATTAAACAGGAGAGGATGCTGGAGGAGGAGAAAGTCAAGTCCCAGAATCTCCCATTTTATCAAATCCAGAGAAGCAGCGTAGCCTAGTGGATACAGCATGGTCCTGGAAGTCAGAAGGACCTGGGTTCTAACGCCGGTTCTTTCACTTGTCTGCTGGGTGACCTTGGGAAAATCACTTAACTTCTCTGTGTCTCAGTTACCTTATCTGTAAAATGGGAATTAAGACTGTGAGCCCCACATGGAGAGGGGCTGTGTCTAACCTGATTACCTTGTATCTACTCCAGCTCTTACTATAGTGCCTGGCACATAGTAAGCGCTTAACAAATACCATTTTTAAAAAAAGGTTGGTAACTTGGGAAAGTAATTTTTTTTGTTGTTCCCCATAGCAACTGGGCTGAGATCCATAGGCTCATAGACATGCAAATCTGGGCAGGGGGCAGGGAACACCACCTGTCTCTTTGCTTTTGGGTCCAACCAGAGTAGCAGGGCATCTCTTCTTTTCTGATTAGATCTCCAGAGAGGGAAACTCTACCACCTCCAGAGATGGTCCATTCCCTTGTTCTATGAGTCTTAATGTCTCTCTCCCCATCTAGACTCTAAGCTTATTGTGAGCAGGGAATGAATCCACCAGCTCTTTTGTATTGTACTTGCCCAATCGTTTAGCACAGTGCTCCACACACGTACGTGCTCAGTAAATGTCACTGATTAATTGATTGAGTCTGCTATTCCAGAAGCGCTTCCTAAATCCAGCAGAAATCACTCCCACTTCAGTTAAACCCCTGTTCTCTCCTTCCGGCCTCAGTGGACACGAAACACAGTTGGTCAGCCTCTTCCTCAGAAAACTAAAAGGAGTTTTGCCCAGTGGGTAGAACACAGGCCTGGGAGTCAGAAGGACCTGGTTTCTAATCCTGGCTCTGACACTTGTTTGCTGTGTAACCTTGGGAATGTAGTCCCTCAACTTGTCTGTACCTCAGTTACCTCACCTGTAGGATCATGAGCCCTATGTCCTACATAGTTAGATTGTATCTGTCCCAATGCTTAGTATAGTGCCTGGCACATAGTAAGAGCTTAACAAATACCATAAAGCAGAACAAAACACATCCTTTCTATGCTTGGCAGGCACTTAATCATTCCTTGCCACCTCACCCCCGGATTAAATAAGTAGCCACAGGATTTATTGAGCACATAGTTGCTGTGACTCACTTTACTGAGTGACAGGGAAAGTTCAACAGAAACAGTGGGCACATTCCCTGCTCACCAGGAGTTTACAATCTAAATATCACAAATTTGATTTAATTTCCTGATTTTTCACAATTTAATTATCGTTGGTTATCCTTCTCTGGACCATCTCCAGTTCCTGGCACACACAGTCCTTCAAAATGGACTAACCCATTAGGAGCAGAGTGGAACTATAAGTTTCCAAAACCTGCATTCTATGACTCCAGTCTAAATTAGTCTTTTCAGAAGTAACTCTGCATTCAGATTGAGCTTCCAGTTGACACTGGACCACCCTTCCCCCCACTACCCAACAATTTTTTTTAATATACAGGAACTAATTTCTGTTTCTTCTTCCTGTGCTTGTGTCATCTTTATTCTTGCACTCATCCTTATTGACTTCATCCAGCTTTTATAATTTTTTCCACTTATTTAGGTCACCCACCCAATTTAATACCTATAAATGGTTTTTGAACATGATCTGGAGTCATCAATTAAGATATTGAGTAGAACCAGTCTCAAGAGGGCTGGATTCAGTTTCCCAGAGAAAAGGAAAGTCCATTTCCAACCACCTCTCCAGGGGAAGAAATACTTCAAAACTGACTTTGTAGTTCCCGCCTCTGGGCCCATGATTCCTCCCTGGCTCAGCAAGAACTGTTTTTAACACTGCAGTCGCAGTGATGAGGGGATAGGGATGGGGAATGCTGTCATGATGTCCACAGCAGGTCCCTCTGACATTTAGGGGAGGGGCATAGTATTGTGGAAAGAGCCCAGGCCTGGGAGTCAGAGGACTGGGTTTCTAACCCCAGCTCCTCCATTTGCCTGGTGTGTGACCTTGGGCAAATCACTTAACTTGTCTGTGCCTCTGTCTCCTCTTCTGTAAATGAGGATTCAATATGTGTTCTTCCTCTTTCTTAGATTGTTAGCTCTATGTGGGGCAGGCAGCATCTGAACTGATTATCTTATATTTTCCTCAGCATTTAGAACAGTGCTTGATGCACAGTAAACATTGAACAAATATTACAATTATTATTTAGGGGGCATCAAGGGGAACTGATCCATTTGCACTTAAACCAGGACAGTTTCCTGTGGGAGATCAGTTACTATATCCCTTACCATATCGGCACTGAGTCAGTCATGAGTATCCTTTGGGGGTGACCCACTGGCCAGATACACACATTGAATGATAGCTTATTCAAGAACAAACTTTACCGGTCCACCAATGAGGTGAGTCTTATTTCTTACTCTTGGTAATGATGGTATTTATTAAGCACTTTCTATGTACCAAACAGTTTGCTAAATGCTGGAATAATCTCATCTGTAGTTTAAAGTCTAAGAGGGTGAGCAAACAGGTATTTTATCCCCTGTTTTACAGATGAAGAAGCTGAAGCGTGGAGAAGTTGTCACTTACTTAAAATTTACAGTGGTACATTTGCTCTGTGAACTGAATACACCTTTCCTGGCTATAAGGCTCTTCTTTTAGAGATCCTTAGGCTAACTCTACTGAATATTAATACTGGTATTACTTAGAGCATGCTTTCACTTCAAGATGATGCCATAATTTTTACCTTGGCCTATATACAACCCTTTCTCTCTCTCTCTGTGTGTGAGAAACACTGTATTATGAGTATAGCAGAGTTAGAAGACACTATCTCTATCTTCAAAGAACTTACAAGCTAACAAGAGAGATAAGACACGGATAGGAGGAAGCAGAAAATTGAATGATGAATTTGTGGGTGAATAAGCAGTTAAACTTTCACCCACCTCCATAGCACTTACATATATATCTATATGTAATTTATCTTAATGTCTGTCTCCCCATCTAATCTGAAAGCTCCTTGTGGGTAGGCTTTCTTGTACCAATTCTACCTTATTATCCTCTCCCAAAGGCTTAGGACACTGACTCTGCATACAGTAAACACTCAGTAAACACCACTGGAGGAGGTAGGATTTCAGTGGGACTTTGAAGATGGAGAGAGTATTAGCTAAGACAACAGATCTATTTGTCTAATAGTAAATAGATCTGATGTCATTATCTAATGCTACATAGATCTATTCTCATTATCTAATGTTAATCACAACCCATCTCTTTAGCATAGATAATGGCAGATCTATTAGCATGAGAATACATCTTCTGCTAAATAGAATGTGACAGATAACATTTTGTAAATTAGTACTAATGGGATGTACACAAAAATCAAATTCAAAATTTTTCATTATTGCTATATATCTAGATTGCTATTTGACCAAGTAACTATTTATTATGAACATCGCTGTTTAATATATTGGTATAGTTCTGACCAGTTTTTAGATCTTAGTAATGCACTGATGCACTTTACAGAATTTCCTATGGGTAGGTGCTCTTTTGCTTAATACCCCGCTTTCACGGAACCAGTTAACAGCAAAACACAGAATTCAGTACTCGTGGTACAATGCAGTGGTGATTGGGTCTCATCGTCACTCACTTAAATGGTTGAAGATAGTTGTAAATTCAAGCCACTGTTGTCCACCTCAGGATAATTCATTGTTTTACTGGGAGGTGTCAGATTTTTGCATTGTACAAAACCTCGAGTCTGAGCTGAACACCACAGAATAAAAGCGGGAATCCAGGGGGCTTTTTGTGCAAACAACTCAATCATGGCTAATGATTGGGGAACCGTGGAAAAATTCATAGTTGCTCCAGACATTTTCCAATCTCCCACAGAAGTTATAGGCACAGGAATTTAGATTTAATACTGAGAGGCAGCAGTAAAGAGGAACAGGAAGCTAAATCCAATTTTTCACAGTTCAATAATTAAATAAGCTTTCTTGAGCTTGAGCACATGAGCTTGGACCTAAATACTTCAGTTCAGCCAAGTGGACTAAAGCAAACAGCACTCTAGAGGGAGCAGAGACAGTAGATAAACCAAGCCCTGCCTCTCTTGGATTACTGAAGCTCTGTCTGACTTGCTTAGTTCCTCCCAGACTCCTATTTGCTGAGCATATCTCCGTCTCAGAAGACCCAATCTGGGAAATGCAGCCCTTCAGGACTGTGGGATATATAGCCCCTAAAAAGGAGAGGGGGAAAAAAGGAACGGGCTTTTTACTTCTTCTATCCCCTTTGGTCAGAATTTGACCTCATACTGACCTGAAAGTGCAAACAACCAAACTCAGCCAATGGGAAAGGCAGGGGCAGGTCATTTTCAGTGTGTGTTTGAGAACTGGTCCATTTGTGTCAACGAACTCCTGTTTCGTTTCAACTTCCAGAAATAAACTGCTCACATCCTAGGTGAAAGGAGGGAGGGAATTTGAGGGGGTAGTGGAAAATAGAGTGGTAAAACTGAAAAACTGATAGGTGGTAGCAGTTTCAGGCTTATGCATCAGGGGCTCCTCTTTTCCTACTTACCCAGAGGCTCCCAGTAGCCCGCTCTCCTTTCTGCCACGTCGTTATTAATTATCCCTTCCTTACAGTAAAGGCCTGGCTTAGTGAAAAGAGCACAGGGTTGGGAGGTAGGAGGCAATGTCTGTCTCCCCCTGATGAATGTATGTCGATCTCTGTTCAGTGTCTGTCTTCCCATGGCCTTCTTCTGAGGTCTCCCGGAAAAAATACACTTATTCCTTTCTTATGCACAGTGTGAATTCTTCTGTTTTTCCTTATTTTTGATGCAAGTTTTGAAGTATCTGTATATCTGTAAGTGTATTCACATGATAGTGGCTGCCTCATCAAAACAATGAATGATTGCCATGCAATTCCTTGTCAGCGTGGCTCAGGGGAAAGAGCTTGGGCTTGGGAGCCAGAGGTCATGGGTTCGAATCCCGGCTCTGCCACTTGTCAGCTGTGTGACTGTGGGCAAGTCACTTAACTTCTCTGTGCCTCAGTTCCCTCATTTGTAAAATGGGGATTAACTGTGAGCCTCACGTGGGACAACCTGATCACCCTGTATCTTCCCCAGTGCTTAGAACAGTGCTCTGCACATAGTAAGTGCTTAACAAATACCAACATTATTAATTCTTCATTTGGGAATTTGGTCCTTGTTTTTTGAATGATTTGTATACCCTTAGCCTGTCTTCCTTAAACTATAAACTAAATCCCTCTGGACTGTAAGCTTCTTGTGAGCAGGGATCGTGTCCACAAACTCCACTATATTGTACTCTCCCAAGCATTTAGTACAGTGCTCTGCATACAATAACTGCTCAATAAATAACGTTGGTTGATTGATAAACTCTTAGAGGGCAGCAATCACAACTATTTAACTTGTTTAATAAAACTTTAGCCCAGTCATAAATCTGGCTCCACCAATTATCAGTTGTGTGACTTTGGGCAAGTTACTTAACTTCTCTGGGCCTCAGTTACCTCATCTGTAAAATGGGAATTAAGACTTTGAGCCCCACCTGGAACAACCTGATAACCTTGCATCTCCCCCAGCACTTAGAACAGTGCTTGGCACATAATAAGTGCTAAACAAATGCCATTATTATTATTATCTGAATAAAAAAATTGAGTTTTTAGAGGCCCACCTAGTGTTTAACATTCAATAAGGAAAGCAATTATCTTTATCAGAAGGTAAACTTGGATAATCTTTGCTTTCAATACTAACTAGAGTGACTGCAGTGTTTATGCAGAAAACAAAGTGGGTAGAAACCAAACTTGTTGGTCACAAATGGGTTTATCACCTTCTGCACGGTTGAAATGGAATTGCATGGCAATCATTCATTGTTTTGATGAGGCAGCCACCATCATGTGAATACACTTACAGATATACAGATACTTCAAATCTTGCATCAAAAAGAAGGAAAAACAGAATTTTCATTTCCCTTGGCAATACATAGATGTATTTGTTGCCATAGCAGCAGCTGATGGACTAGTTTATTCATTAGTTTTAGGACAATAAGCAGCTGGCAAAACAAGTGGACATAAACTCTTCAACACCTAGAGAGGGCATCAATCAATGAATCAATTAATGGCATTTATTGAGCACATAATCTGTGTATAATGCTGAACTAAGTGCTTCAGTGAGTACAATACAATTTGCAAACACACACCCTGCTCTCAAGGAGACTACCGTCTTGCAGAGGAGGCAAGACACCAAAAGAAATTGCAAGTACTGGAAGCCACTGAGTATAAGGATATGGCTATAGGGGCTTAGGGGGTGGACTAAGGGCATAGGTAATGTAGATAGGAGAGAAAAATAGAGTGGGGGGGAGATGAGAGTTTAATCACTGCATCCCAAAGATCATAATCTGTTTACCCTGAGCTTCATGTAGAATGCAGTCAATCCTTTCACTTCCAAACAATAGCAAAACCTTACGATTTAGGGGTTAAATTGCTTTTAACTCTAGCTTTTAGGTTGGTGGTGGAATCAGTGAGGAGACTGACACTTACCTAGAGGATTTACTACCACGATATAATGATTATTTCTGGTCTGTTTTTCTGGTATCAAAATCGTCAATGTGATTTTCTCATATTAAGGAAAGTATAATACAAATGGAAGAAAAAGGGTAAAAAAAGAGCAGTAATTTAGAAGAAAAGCACCTCGGCAGGGAATCAACAGATATGATTGAAAATTAGATGGACATTGGAATAGAAATTTCAAAATAGGTGAGTTTAACACTGGATCTGAAACATGGAGAAAATAGGCTTTTGAGGACTAACCTTCATTACATACTTTAGTTTGACATTAAGTTGTCAACAAGATACGATCTCTTTTTGATAGACATGTCAACATTTCACTGACTTGAAACAAAAAAAAAAAAAAGAATAGATTGTTAGACAAAGCGATGAACAATTTTTTAACCTGGATTTCAGTTGCAAGTCTTGTAATTTTTAAAAGAGAAGGAAGAATGACATCTAATTGAATTTATTATCCCTTCTGTTAAGGCATTCTTGAGAAAGGTCACGAGATAACTTTCAGGAGATAATTCTGGAGTCTCGAAGCATTAATAGCTGGGGTTGTGGTGATGAAGTTTTGCTGTGTTCTTGGTGTTGGTGATGGGGAATTGTCACCCTTACACTTGAATTTTCAGCCTTTATTCACCCTCCTTCAGCACTATAGCACTTTTGTACATACCTGTAATTTATTTATATTAATGTCTGTCTCCCCCTCTATTCATTCAATCTTATTTATTGAGCACTTACAGTGTGCACAGCACTGTACTAAGCTCTTGGGAGAGTGCAATACAACAATAAACTGAACATTCCCTGCCTATAATGACCTTATAGGCTCGTACAGAGCTTACAGTTAGCTCCTTGAAGTCAGGGAGCATGTCTACCAACTCTGTTATTTTATACTTTCCCATGTAATTAGTACAATGCTCTGCACGTGATAAGCACTTGATAAATACCACTGATTGATGGATTGTGTTAGAGAGGCACATTTATTAGACGGTGCTGTTGTTGAACATTGAAGGAATGCTACTGGACCCCATTCTTCCTCATATTTGAGATGCTCCTGTCAGTCAGTCAGGGAACAATAGTATGAACTGGATGAGCAGGAGCAGGGAAGGAGGAAACCAGCAATCAGGGGGCAAAGGAGAGGATGACAACTTGATGAGCAAGATGAAAGTGCCCTGACAATTTGATAAATCCACAAAGTGCTGGGTGGATAATTGAGGAGATTCAGGTGCCATGGAATACTGACTGTCCCCCCCAGCCCAGACCCTATTCTACCTTGTTCTTGGGCAGGGATTTTCTCTACCTGTTGCCAAATTGTACATTCCAAGAGCTTAGTACAGTGCTCTGCACACAGTAAGCGCTCAATAAATACAAATGAATGAATGAATGTTCTAGTACTGGCACATTAGCTCTTCTGTTACTTGTGTAGCAAGGCTGTAGTCATCCCTGGTCAAAATGGGAGCTGATTTACACTTGCTCTTTTTCCTCTACAACCCAGCCTTGACACTCCACTCATCTAAGTACCATGCCTCGATCTTGTTTCTCTCACTGTCGACCCCTTTCTCACACCCTCCCTCCCTCCCTCCTGGAACTCCTTTTCTGTCCCCACTTCACATCTGGGAGAACACTACTCTCCCAAGATCAAAGCCCTACTAAAATTGCATTTCCTCCAGGAAGCCTTCCTTGAGTAATCTCTCATCTTTTCACTCTACTTCCCTCCTGACTTACCAATTAAGCACTTAAGTGCTCATCCTATGCCCCCTACACAGCATGGACTTTTTTTATAGACTGTAGTAAACACTGGGGTAAAAATAAGCTAACCAAGTTAGATGGCGTCCATGTCCCACATGAGGCTCACAGTTTTAATCCCCATTTTATAGATGAGGTAACTGAAGCACAGAGAAGTTAAGTGACTTGCCCAAGGTCACACAGCAGATAAGTGGCGGAGCTGGAATTAGAACTCAGATCCATTTACCTCCCAGGTACATTTTGCTTCTCTTAGCTGTAATTTATTTTAATATCTGCCCTCTTGCTAGACTATAAGCAACTTGAGTAGCAGCAGTAATAGTATTTATTAAGTGCTGACTGTCCTAAGCACTGGGAAAGAATATATGAGTGGGAATTCAACATTGATTTAGTCCCTTAAAGTGTTCACAATCTACCATTATCGGTTCGGGAGTGGAAGGAAAACTGGAGTCAAACACAACAGCAGCAGTGATCCTATCTACTAACAGTACAGTACTCTGCTTAAAGTAAGCATTTGATAAACTCCACTGGTGGATGGATAAGAATGCAAATGGAAAAGCCATATAAGCCTGCTTCTCCCTTATTTAGAAAGCGGTAAATTCTGCTTTGGGGAAGGACAAGGGGCGAAGATGGTGCAAACACATTCAGTCATCATTATGGTGGAGTTAACAGCATCATTAGCATTTACGGAGAGCCTTTTATGTGAAGAGCACTGTCTTAGGACCTTGGGGACATACAGGATAAGTAGAAATCCTGATCTTTGACCTTGAGAAACTTACAATCTAATTGGGCATTAACAAATCACACTGTCCAATAAGTTTAAGAGTAAGAACTAAGAGTAATATAAATAAAGGATATCAATAGTTGTACACCTGAGAGTAAATGTGACATGGATGGGGTGGGCTGACCATGACCACATTGTTTACCATCCCCTAGCTTGTAAACTCTTCTAGACCATAATAAGCTCATTGTGAGCAGGGGTTGTGCCTATCACCTCGACTATGTTCTACTCTCCCAAATGCTTAGAACAGTGTTCTGCACACAGTAAGTGCTCAGGAAGTACAATTGATTTACGGAGATAGCTTATTAAGAGGACTTTAAAGGTAGGAAATGATGAGGTGTGTCAGAGTTGAACAGGGAAAGAGTCAATCTACAGGGGAAAAGGTGGGAACAGTGGGTGGGAGCCTAGGCTAAGGTGGCGTTGAGAACTTAATTCAAAAAGACTGTGGGCTTCGATGGAATAATAATGGTATTTGTTAAGTGCTTCCTATGTGCCAAGCACTGTTCTAAGCACTGGGGTAGATTCAAGGTAACAGGTTGTCCTACGTGAGATTCACAGTTTTAATCCCCATTTTACAGATAAGGTAACTAAGGCACAGAGAAGTTAAGTAACTTGCCCAAGATCACACAGCAGACAAGTGCCAGATCCAGATTAGAACCCACGTCTTCTGACTCCCAAGCCTGTTGTCTTTCCACTAAGAATGTGAGCTGGGCTTTTGCAAGAGCAAAAGACAGCAACGTAAGGAGACCACTGGAGACAGCGGATCGCCAAGATCCACCCTTTCCTGTCCTCCTTGCTGGTACAGTCTCTCATAATATCCTGACTGGATTATTGCATCATCCTCCTTTCTGATCTCCAACTTCCTGTCTCTCCCCGCTTCAGTCTATACTTCACTCCACTGCCCGGAGTATTTTTCTACAGAAACGCTCTGGGTATGTCTGTCTGCTCCTCAAAAATCTCCAGTGGTTTGCCCATCAACCTTCGCATGAAGCAAAAACTCCTCACTATTGTCTTCAAAGCTCTCCATCACCTGGCCCCCGCCTACCTCACCTCCCTTCTCTCTGTCTACAGCCCACCCCGTACACTCCGCTCCTCTGCCGGTAACCTCCTCACTGGACCTCGTTCTCGCCTGTCCCACTGTCAACCCCTGGCCCACGTCCCACCTCTGACCTGGAATGACCTCCCTCCTCACATCTGCTAAACTAACTCTCTAACTCTCTTCAAAGCCCTACTGAGGGCTCATCTCCTCCAGGAGGCCTTCCCAGACTGAACCCTTAGTACAGTACTCTGCACACAATTAGAGCTCAATAAATATAGTTGATTGATCGACAAAGGAGATTTGAAATAATATTACTTGACAAAAATACCATATACAAGAATTCTAAGAGGTTCTTGGATGGAGAGCACTGGTAAGAAGTTAAAGTGTGGGCAGATGTTTCAACTGTTTCAGGTCACCAGGGGATTATTTAGTGCCAAAAAACACCCAGGGAATGATTTGACTTGGGCTCTAGAGGCCCATTTGGTTCACTCATGAATATGGAATGAGCTCTATGTTTCTTGTGGTAATTGTGAGGAGTTAAAATACTCAGCATAATTTCAAATAATGGTGCTCCACATGGAATACTTTGTCTTTTTTTTAAACCTCTGAATAACACACAATGCAAAATGGATGAAGCATAAGACCATTTCTGGCTTTTTCTTACAAACAGATATGGTTGCACACAGCAAGCCAGGAATATATATAATTGGTATTTGATGGAGCTCTTATCCCTCCTTTTCAGGTTCCTTTAAAAAATATTTGAAAAAGTTTGGTATTTAGTGTTATTTAAAAAGTACATATGCCTCATCCAAAGTGATATTTTCATTAACAACATACTGGATGTCTTCATGTAATTTTGGGCAAATCAGAATACCAGTCACACAGGAAGAGCAAATATTAATGGGGCTACATCCTGTGTCATGATGCTTGGCTCCTCATTTATTTAACAAATCCTATCAGTATATTTAAAAAGGGGAGGGAAAAGGAAGAATTTTTTTAAAAAAATCGATTCATCTCCTTGATGATGTGAGAAATGAGCCTAATGTATGGAAGCAGTGAGGCCTACTGGAATAAAAAAAGTCTGGGAGTCAGAGAATCTGGGCTCTCTAATGGGCTCCACCACATATCTGTTGTGTGAACTTGGGCAAGTTACTTAACTTCTCTGTGCTCAATTCCCTCATCTGCAAAATGAGGATTCAATACCTATTCTTCCTCCTACTTAGACTCTGAGCCCCAAGTGGGACCTGATTATCTTATATGTACCCCAGTGTTTAGTGTGGTACTTGGCACAAAGTAAGCACTTAAATACCATTATTACATAATAATCGTATAATAATGATAATAATGTGTAAGTAAGAGAAATGCTCTGAGGACAATGACATCTTTGCCCAAAGTTCTCCAAATTGTTTTCATTCATTGTATCGCAAGCTCTTTGAGGGCAGAGACCATAGCTGATTCTTCTTCTTTAATTCCCCAATCCATAAGACCGGACTCTGCATCCAGTAGGTGTTTTAACAAATACTACTGGTGACTGAATGACTTTTTGGAAACACATTAACTCTTTCAGGCCAAAAGTTTAGTTTTGCATTACAATCTCTTGAGAAGCAGTGTGGTCTAGTGGGAAGAGCACAGAACTGGGGGTCAGGAGAAATAAATCCTAATCCAGGCTCAATTACTTACCTGCTGTGTGATCTTGGGCAAGTCACTTAACTTCTCTGTCCCTCAGTTTCCTCATCTGAGAAATGGGAATCAAATACCGGTTGTTCTCTTTCTTTTAGACTGAGTCCCATGTGATGGGGCTGTGGTCGATCTGTTAGAATTATATCTACTCCAGAGCTTAGCACAGTACTTGGCATATAGTAAGTGATTAACAAATCCTTCAATTTAGTAATAATAATGATAATAATCATAATATTACATATGACCTGGACATTTTGGGCAATAATAGTATAGAGGTCAAATCCCAAGGGACTTAATCCAGTTCAGATCTGGTTTATTTCACTTTGCTAAATGACTCCTCCAGGAGGCCTCCCGTTATCAATCCCCACCTTTTCATCTTATGTATTTATCTGTTTGTTTACCTGTTACTGGCTGACCTTTTTGATTACTCTATTTACTATTTTACAGATAGCTTAGTTGACATCTCTTGATTTAGCCATTAGCTAATGGGCTCCTCAAGGACAGGTACTGTCACACTGCTATATCCCCCCTCAAGAACCTAGTAAGGGGTTACGTAAGCCCATTAAAAGGCCACTCCACAGGGATAATGGGATCAAACACTCCCTCAGTTGTCTGAGATAGGATCCCAATCTCCCTCACTCCAGGTCTCTGACAAGACCCCAGACTTCCCAAACAGGGCTGAAAAAACCCCAGATGGCAGCTTGGTGAACTGTTTGTTATCTGAAGTCTGTCTCTCCCAGTCTGAAGCCTGTCTTTCCCAGTCTTTTTTCCCTCCTGTAAAATCCCTGCCATCGTTTTGCCCCCATCCTCAAAATGTAAATACTTGAGGACACTTGCGAGTAGGCCCTTAGGAAATCTGTTCTTCTTGGTTCTGGTGATAATGACAATGATAATGATGACTTAATAATAATAATGTTGGTATTTGTTAAGCGTTTACTATGTGCAGAGCACTGTTCTAAGCGCTGGGGTAAACAGAGGGGAATCAGGTTGTCCCACGTGGGGCTCACAATCTTAATCCCCATTTTACAGATGAGGGAACTGAGGCACAGAGAAGCTAAGTGACTTGCCCACAGTCACATAGCTGACAAGTGGCAGAGCTGGGATTCGAACTCATGAGCCCTGACTCCAAAGCCCGTGCTCTTTCCACTGTGCCACGCTGCTTCTCAATATCAATGACTTGATATCAATATCAATGACTTGATACTATGGGCAAAGTACCTGACATTTTTTAAGATTTGGTGTCAATTTTAGGTGGGCCTAGAAAGAGGAAGCTGAGAATTGGGGGAAGAGAGAAGAGGAGGCAGACAAGAAATTTCTGCTTTCTTCTTGCATTTCCACTCTAAAGAGGGCACCCTATTGAGGACTCAAGCCTTGCTAATAGGAATTGGAAAATTTATGTTCCATCAGTTTTGCATTTAACCAAGGTTTTCATAAATGCGTACTTACCTGCACTCTGTATAGAGGCTCACATAGAGAGACAAATGCTCATACTGCAGCCCAATACAAAATGCTCATCTTTGGCTTTCAGAATGCCTCAGTAGGGCTGCTAATTCTCTGCTGGGGCATTTTCTGTGGAACGGATTTGAGGATCTCCAAGCATTGCCATGGTTTACAGGAGATAGTCTGCCTTTTAGTGTAAATAAAGTTGAGAGGAGTGCAACTATGTTTCAACTTTTTGGTATAGAAAGGAAACAGTGAGTTTCTTTCAACTTCAATTGCTCTTCTCGGGGAAGTTTTTATTTAACTTAATAGAAGAGAGTGAAGCTGGCAGGAACTTTCCAGACCAAAGGGAAAAAAGGAGAATAGGAAAAGAGTAAGTAAAAGCCATTTCAACTTTGATTTTTTTTTTAAAAGAGATTTAACCTGGCTCTTTCTTTTTCAATTTGTATTTTCATTGACCGACCGATTGTGGTATATGTCATAAAGGGGAATACAAGTATCAGTAAAATGGGTAAAGAAATGACATACAAATCTAAAGAGAAAAGACAAGAAATTGAATGAAATGAAATATGCATTTCAAACCACTGTTGTAAATAATATATCTTATAGGGAATGTCCAATGGCATTCTAATGGATAAAAATAACAGCACAGTGTGCACTGAGGTCTGTACATTTCTCTGCTGCCAAGCATCTGTCTGTATTCTCAAGGAGCAAAACCCCTAACAAAAGAATGGGCTAAGTAATGCACCTTAAATGCTCGCTCTTTATGTGGTATGGATTGTGCATTATGTAAAGACCTACAGCATATGTACTTACTCTGCATGCCTACATATTTGATTTTTTAGTGGAATAAAGGAAACCAACCTTTATGGAGCTGCAAGACATCCCCAGGGTGGGTTCATAACTATAGGAAACACAAAGAAAGACCCACACCAGCCTCTGTTCTGAAGGGGAAAATTAAGACACGGTGTTCTCGGAAAGTTTAAATAATGGCATACAAATTGTTTACTTTCCTGGGCTTAATTCATGCAATCAACAAGACAGAGAAAATGAAAGGAGAAAAGGTTGTATACTGTGTTTCTTGCTGTATAGTTGTCTCAACTTAATGAGCCTCCTGGATTCTAGCTAGCATCCTGAATATCACCAGGGGTGATTATAGCTTGTAAAAAGTAGACCAGAAAAAGACGAGCTTGCCTATGTCTTGGGCTGTAATTAAAGCCATAAGCCATCAGATAGCAAAGAGGCCAGCTGCAGCATTTCAAACCTCTCCTTCCCTGGCATTAAAAATAGATTACAGCCCAAAACGTGCACCAAAAATAATCCCGATAAAAAAATTTGCACATTTGATTACTATAATTGATTTTTCTTCCAGATATGAATAAATGACCCAGGCTAAATGCCAGTTCCTTGCAAAGAATTTCATTTAAGCTTCAGCGAATTGAAAAGGCTCAACCAGACTCAACATTTCCAACTTCCTAGCAAGTAGCAGAAAATCTACCTGACAGTTGCTATGGAAACATGAACAGGAAGAGTGAACCACCAGCCTATAAATCCACAGAGAAACCTTTCTTAATTGGAAGGCCTTTAACCCACACATTTTTCTCATAGCTGCAGAGCTTATTTCTAAAGAGATTATTAAATTCCTCAATTGACTTATGAAGGATGCTTCCCACTATATTACTGTGCTTTGGGTTGCTCCTTCTTTATATCTGTTTCCAAAATTACAAAGCAGACCAGGGATGATAAAAGTTAACACAGATGTTTCAATGAAAAATCCATATGATGTTCTGAAAATAACTTCAGTGGAAATGCTGCACTAAAAGAATTCTGATACAAGACCTGCTATAGACATGTTTGTTTCGAAGATACGGACATTTAAGTCAAAAAACTTTCTCCCTCTCCCTGCCCTAATTCAGAAATTCCTCACTGATTGCATTAATCAATGTTAAAATAAATTTACCTGGCCCGAAAATGAGTAAATGAGGTGTTAGGATATATCCGGCTGATACCTATTCTTGACATACTTGAAGCACTATTTAAAATTGAAAGTAAATACTGACTCCTATGCAACTTATTAAACATGAAGCCCATTAATGTATCCTCCGTCACGGCAGTGAATTGGAGGGAATTCATATGTTAATTTGTCCAGAACAAATTTAAATGTATAACAGTACTTAGTATAGTGCTTGGCACATAGTAAGCACTTGAAAAACACCACAAACCGCAAAATAAACTCAGAAATCCCAGAGTTCAATTTCTTGATTCTTTTTCCCCATGTTATGGGATGTTGAACACCTCAATTAACCATCCCATGAATCTGCTTCTTTTTCCAAGAAACTGTGGTCAAACACTGTGAACATAGACGACTTCCTTGGATGACCACTGTTACTATTCACGAGGTTTTCACCCTGAAAGAGGAATGAGTAACTTGGGGCAAAATTTTATGAGAAGCAGCATGGCCTAGTGGAAATCACATGAGTCTAAGAGTCAGAGGACCTAGGTTCTAACCCTGGCTCCTCCACTTGTCGGCTGTGTGGACTTTGGAAAGTCATTTAACTTTATGCCTCAGTTATCTCATCTGTAAAATGAGGATTAAGACTGGGAACCCCTTGTGGACATGGGCTGTGTCCAACCTGATTAGACTGTGTCTAACCCACTGCTTATTATAGTGCCTGGCACACAGGAAGTGCTAAAGAAATACCATTCAAATAATAAACACTGGGGTATGTGCCTTTTCTCACAAGGGTAGGAAAGGGGCAAATTTCATTTGGGAATCCCCTAGTTTCCAAAACCTGTGGCTCAGAACTGCAACTGGTCCTGTGTATAGCTCATAATGATAATAATAATAAAATAATAATAAAAGCATAGTATCTAATAAGTAGACACTGTGGTGCTAAGTACTGAGATTCATACAGGATAATCAGATTGAAAACAGCTCCTGCCCCACATGGGATTCCCAATATAAGGGGGAGGAAGGACTGGTGTCTTATCCTCATTTTCCAGATGGGAACTGAGGCCCAGAGTAATTGACAGGCCCAAGGTCCCACGGCAGGTGGAGTTGTGATTAGAACCGAGGTCCTCTGACTCCATAGATTGTGATCTTTCCACTGGGCAATATTGCTTCTCATGCTTGTGTGGAGTAGTTCAATCTGTAGACTGTCCCTGCTGTAGAGTTACTTGAAATGGGGAGTGGAGTGGAAAGAGAGTTGGACTGCCCACTTTGCCCAAGACTGAGCCCTGCCTATCTTTCTGTGGCCAGGTCTGGGTTCATTCTAAGCTCTACCTGGTCCATACCTAGGATGGAGCCGGTACCAGTCCTTCAGAAATACCCACCAACAACAAAAGTTAGTGCTAAAACATTTTGTGATTCTCTATATTATGCAAGTTTTCTAATATGTTGCCAGCTCTTTAAATGGTGGGCTCTTTCATGCAGGCAAACCTCCAGGAATGTGGGTGTTTTATCTTCCTGTTCTTTATTTTCTTTTTGAATTTCTAGCACTCATGAATGAGGCATCGGTACTAGCCAGGCAAAGCACAGACTATTATAGTTATTACTTCCCCTTTACGGAACTACAACCATGTATTAAGTATTGTAAAGCACAGAGTTATAGGTGCCCCTACCCAGTGGATTTCCAATCTAAATTGTAGTTAAATCTACATGTACGCAATGGATATTGTTCAGTGCACCATTTTCTCCTTGAGAAGCTTGCAGTGTGGATTTTGAAGTAGGGGAAATTTCCTTCTCCCCTCTACCCTTTCTCTGCCACCCCTCCACTATCTCTCCTACTGCACCTCCCTTCCATCTCCCAAACTTTCTCTCTCTCCCTCTCTCTCTGTCAGTTGGCATGAAATGGCTTAATAGCTGAGACTCTAGCACTTGGGGCTTGCTCAGTCTGCTGAATGTTTGGGTGGACCGCACACGTTTTTTGAATGGAGAGGGAAAGCAAGTTATCCATCCACTGGCCCCAATTACCCTAACAATCCTCCTCCTGGAGAGACAGTTCATTGGAGCAACAATTTTCTGGGTCCATCTCTCAATCATGGTATCTGTTTCCATCAGTTTCTGAGTCACTATCAATTTCGATTCTCTGTCCGCCATCTCCAACAAGAGGTGGCTGGTAGAAATGAGATCGGTGCAGGAAACAGTTTCCGTCTCCAAACTCTTTTAAAGAAGAAACAGCGAAATGGACTTTAGCCTTCAGTTTCTCTCCATTCCCTCTCCAATGAAGGAGGTGAGGATAAAGATAAGGCCCTGGAAACACATCAGGTTGTTCAGATGGATATTTAGAAAAGTTAATGAGCCAGATTTTCTCAGTACCTAAGCTTCTTCCTGGTCCCTAAGGTAGATGTGTAGGAAAGTTACATTAATTATTTCAGACATTCAGTATGTTTGAGAAAATTACCACTTCAGTGTCATAGATACAGAGAAATCTCCGTTATCCGTGGTAATGGGATCAGGGAGAGTATAAACAACTGAAATCTACAGGCACTTACAAAATCTTATCTTAACCAATAGCCTCATCTCTTTCCCCACCAAAACTTTCCAATGTGGCGTAGTGGATAGACTACAGGCTCAGGAGTCAGAAGGACCTGGATTCTAATCCTGGCTCTGCCACTTGTCTGCTGGGTGATCCTGGGCAAGTCACTAAACTTTCAGATTAATTACAAAAATTAACCCTGAAAAAGTGACAGTATGTATAATGTTATAGTTGGTACAATAGAGGCACTCAGGTCCTAGACCTTGAAGTTTTAGGATTGAGTCTCATCCTTTGTTTTCGAGGAGAGATTCCATTTTATTCACTTATTGCTGAACGATTCATAGTATTTATTAAATGTTTACTGGGTGTAGAGCACTTTACTAAGCACTTGAGAAGTGCAACAGCAATAAAAGATTCAATTCCAGCCCTGATTACTATAATAATGATACTATCTATGGTATTTCATAAATTTTTACTGTACGTCAAGCATTGTACCAAGTGCTTAGTACAGTGTTTTGCACACAATAAGTGCTCAATTAATACGATTGGATGAATTGAATCGAAGTGCAGAGACCCAAGATACCAGATTGGATGCACTCCCTCTTCCACATGAGGCTCACAGTCGACGTTGGAGGGAGAACAGCTATCAAATTCCCAATTTACAGATGTGGCAACTGAGATCTAAAGACTTGCCCAAGGTCACACAGCAGACAAATAACAGAGCCAAGATTAGAACCTAGGTCTTCTGACTCCCGGGCCCACGCTGTTTTCACTAGGCCATATTGATCCCTTCAGTGAAGGTACACACCAATGGGAGATGGAGATTCCAAGTCATTTCCTGAGAACAGGAAGCAGGCACTGGAAAGATGGATATGAAGAAAAGGAAGTGTTAATTAGTAGAGGATGTAAGTTGGTGTGTACACAGTGCGTTAGGTAGCTGGAGTAGGGGAGAGGAGAGTGAGACATTAATGCTGAGGTGATGCCCAAGTAGTGAGGGGTTTGAGTGGGAGGATGGGATCTGAGGAGATGAAAAATTAATGTGGAATACCCAACATCAAAATGTATTGGAATCTCTTCATTTCTTGCTCCTTTTTCCCACTCTAACATCCAGGGTCAGTACGTTCTTCCTCATTCGGCCCTGAATTCCATCTTATTCTCATTCATTTGTATCTAGTCCTTCCAGGCAATAGAGAACAACCCAAACTTCATTCAACTGCCCTTTATAGGCTGTCTACATTTGAACAGTGATATTACATTGTCTCCTCTCAACCATCTCTTCAATATAATAGCAATGGGTAGGGGGGAACAAACATTAGCTGGGCTAGCAGTGTGGGAAGGACCCAAGACTGAATAATTTTTATTAGCTTCTTTCAACAGGCACCTGGACCCCAAATCCTGTTAATTACCAACCTAGTGCCTCCTGCTCATTGAAGACTAATTATAAGGCAAGTTTGAAGTGTCTAAGTTCAGCCACCTTCTTTTTTAGCTCAAATAAATGAAAAAGTAGCAACTCTGCATTTTAATTTGGAAATCTTAATTCAAATAGAGCTAGAGGAAGTTTTCCAAAATTGGGAAATTTAAGAGATGGGAGACTTCTTGGGGTGCTTGGGGAGGAGGTGGGGAGTGGGGAATCACATGTGACTGGAAACAGCTTATCCTGAAAAGCGATATTAAAGTTTTAATGAAATCAATGCACCAAGTGCCGAATCCATCTGGGAATCAATGCACTAGGGAACCATTATGTTGTGGCTCACAGTCAGTATCTTCCTGCTTGCTCAGATGGGGCACACCTGCTACTGACAGGTAAGCAAACCTGAGATACATCCAAAGTAGAGCAAACTGCATTAATGGGAGAGGAAATCAAAGAGTCACCCTTAATTTGAGCAAGTATGAGTCAAAAATCAAAGTCTTCTTGTTGCACGCATATGTAAATTCCCTTATGTTACCCTTTAGAATTCTCCTCCTCACAGACGTTCATAGTAATCAAAATACAAAAATCAATGTATCAGGCAGTTGTATTTATGGGGCACTTACTATGTTCTGAAAGGCCCTTGGGAGAGTATAGCAAAATTGGTACAATTGATCCTTGCCAATCAAAAGTATTTATTGAAGCACTTACTGAGAAGCAATGTGGTCTAGTGGAAAGAACATGGTCCCAGGAGTCAGAGGTCCTGGGTTCCAATCTAGGATCCACCACAGGACCTTGAGCAAGTCACTTCACTTCTCCGTGCCTGAGTTACTTCATCTACAACAAGGCAGATTAAGACTGTGAGCTCTAATATCTTATATCTAACTAGTGCTTAGTACAGTGCCTGGTATATAGTAAGCGTTTAACAAATACCAATATTATTATTATTATCGATCAGTGGTATTTTATTGAACACACTGTGTGCAAAGCACTGTACCAAATGCTTGTACTGAACTAAGGGTTTGGGAGCAAACAAGAGTTAGTTGATCCGATCCCAGCCCTGGAGGAGTTTACAGTCTAGTAGGAGTGACAGACATTAATATAAATTACAAGTAGGGGGAAGCAACCAAGTTTAAAGTTGGGTCCAGAAGTACTACTGGGCTTGGTGGCTGGATGGTGAGGGGAGGTACCCAGATGTTTAGGTGATGCAAGACTGTTCAAGTGCCAGTTGATGAGGGGCTATAAGGTTAAGAGATTAATCAGATCTTCCCCCTCTAAACTGTAAGCTCATTGTGTGCAGGGAATATGTCTACCAATTCTACTATATTACTATATTGTACTCTCTCAAAGTGGCTTAGTACAGTGCTCTGATTTATTGATTGTTTGGGGAAGGCCTCCTAGATCTTTGACTTACGAAAGGGTTTGAAGAGGGGGAAATGGGGATTTAAAAAATGTGAGCCCCATGTGGGACAATCTGATATCTATCTACCTCAGTTCTTAGAACAGTGCTCTGCACATAGTAAGCGCTTAACAAATACCATTATTATTATGATTATTATGGGGAGATTAGTAGACTACATGGTGTAAAGGGGGAGCAAGTTCCAGGCAGGAATGTTCTCAGGGGTTTCTTCCCCTAAGAATCTTACAATCTATTTGGGGTGATAAACATTAAAATACATTTGAGACAGAAGGAAGAAAGAAATGGGGATACATACTTGTGTCAATGCTTAAGTAATGGGGTATGTCAGATTCAAAAAAAGGGCTATGGGAGAGTATTTAAGTGTTTATGTGCAGCAGAAGAAATTGTGGGAATAGAAACTGGGGACTCTGATCTTCCTCCTACAACCTGCTCCTATGCACAGGCTCTTGTGACGCAGTTGAACCCAGATCACCTCCGTGCTAGACTGTTTAAGGGTCCTGAGGATTTATTGTTTGTTTCTTATGATCTTTGTTTAGCACTTACTATGTGCCAGACACTGTACTAAGCATTGGGGTAGATGCAGCTAATCAGGTTAGAAACAGTCCATGTCCAATATGGGGCTCACAGTCTTAATTTCCATTTTACAGATGAGGTAACTGAGGTGCAGAGAAGTGAAGTGACTTGCCCCAGATCACACAGCAGAAAAATGGCAGAGCCAGGATTAGAAACTAGGTCCTCCTGACTCCTAGACCCATATTCTATCCACTAGGCTATGCTCATTTTCTTCTTCATTTCTCACCTTTCTATAATAAAACAAATACAAATTCAAAAAGAGCCAGAGAAATGACTTTGGCCCAGCATGGAACAGCCAAATAGTTGAAGGGTGAAAATTCAAAATTGCTTATGGATAGAAAATAAAAGGTAACTAACTGCCTACCAAGCTATATTTTCATCAAGCCACATCTCAAACCATAAGTGAGCAGGTGAACCAAATACAAAAATGTGGTTGATGGCTCAATTTTCAGGAGACATTTTCATATTCCACAATTTAGGGGTAGATGCTCTACCTGAACCCAGCATGGAATTCACAGCTTCTGAGATGCTTAGAGAAGGGAAGGGTCTTTAAAACGTGAAAAGAGCTCAAAGACAGAAACTAAAAAATGGGCAAGAAGATGCCAAATACTTTTCTTCCCTTCCTCTCATAGGTATGTATCTGACTTTTGTCCCAGCCCCACCACTCCCATAATTTCCCCAAGTTCTTCTGTTCTTCATTGTTTTCTTGGAATGCACCTATTTCCTAAAATTCCTCCCCTGAGCTATAGAAATGAAAAATTTGACCCCATTTGAATTTCAATAGGTCTAGTATGCTGGGTCTTACACTTAAATGCTGGATACCATTTTCCAACCAGCACCCATTTTCCTTTGTGTCCCTCTCACATCATTGTCTGGAGCCATTTCTGCAGCTTAATTCTAGTTGAAGGGAAATATTTTTAAGAAGAACTAGGATGGTTTTGTTCTCAGGATGCTACTCCATCAAGGTAAAGCTCAAGTCCTTTACATATTCATAACAATGCTGCTCCTGCTCTGAACTTTTAATAAATACAAAATAGAAACATATATTATGTTCCCCTTGGATAATTTCCATCTCCTTAAATTGGTTTGGAATTTCACTGCAGCTTTTGTTGGAGAAAACAAATATAAATACTTCATTGTAGTCTTGAAAAAAAAATAAAATAGAAATGCTTTAGTCCCCAAAATGAAGATCACAGAGAGTTTGTGAGGTTTGCCCTGCTCTCACAATGCATCCATCCATCAATCATTCAATCGCATTTACGGAGTTTCTTTTGGATGCAGAGCACTAATAACATCAGAGAGAATGCCAAAAACAAAAGATATGGTACCTCTCCTCTAAGGGATTACAAGGGACTCAATCAATTAATGGTATTTATCAAGCACTCATTTTGTGCATACTACCGAACTAAACTCTTGGGAGAGATTAATGCAATGAAACAGGCTACCCTCTCGGAGCTCACTGTTAGTGGAGGAGTTTCTAGCAAAGAGTGAAGCAAATGGCACTGCCCGAGAAACACAATTATTTATTGAGCATTTATTCTATGCAAAGCAATTAGACTGTAAGAGCCATGTGGGACAAAAACTGTTTCAAACCTGTTTTTCTTGAATCTAACCCAGCGTTCAGCACAGTATCTGGGACATAAAAGTGTTTAAGTACCATAAAAAATGTACTAAGCACTGGGAGAGTGCAATAGAGATATTAGACACAAACCCTGCTCTCAAGGAGCTTACATTCTCCGCTAGTGCTCTGGGTCCAAAATTTAATTTTTAGCAGAATTATTACTTTCTCAAGAATCATTGATTTTTCTAATTTTATTCAGACTCATCACCTGTAATCAATCCATCAGTGGTATTTATTGAGCACATACTGCATACAGAGCACTGAATGAAGTTGTGGGAGAATACAATAAAAAAAGTCTATAGACATGATCCTCAAAAATCTACAGTCTACTTGCGGGGTGGCGGGGATTAAGTGAATGACACAGTATTAAGGACTGGAAGAGAATACACAGGTGAGAACTAGACAAGGTCTCTGTCCCCGGGGGGTTCCCAATCTAATAGGGAATTATCATTTTACCTGAATTATCTCGAAGTGGAAGGATTTTAAAGAGGGTCTGCCAACCAGTTTAACAGAAGAAAACCTCATGTCTGCTTGTGCTATGTCATCATCCCAGAAATTCCCAGCAATGCTCAGCCACCCCTAATTCCATCACCAGATCATTATAGGCATGGAATATTTCTGCCAACTCTGTTGTACTGTACTCTCCCAAGTGCTCAGTACAGTGCTTTGCATAAATACCACTGAATGACTGAATGGAAGCACTGCTGTTACTGAAAAATAATTCTAGCTCATGTCCTCATGGCACTAAGACATTCTTTTCCACTACCAACTATTGGAGTCTGAGACGAGAGATGGACATTAAAATAAATATCAGGGGAAGCAGCAGGGTTTGAGGGTATCGACAGAAGTGCTCTGGGACTAGGGATGGAGTTAGTATCCAAATGCTAAAGTAGTACGGATCCAAGACCCAAGTGTTTAAGGTTATAGAGCACTGGCCTGAGTGCCAAAAGGACCTGGGTTCTTATCCCAGCTCTGTCACTTGTCCTCTGTGTGGCCTTGGGCAAGTCATTTCAATTTTCTGTGCCTCAGTTACCTCATCTGTAAAATGGGGATTAAGACTGTGAGCCCATGTGGGACAGGGACTGTGTCTAACCTGATTAGCTTGTATCTACTGCAGTGCTTGGAACAGTCCCTGGCACACAGTAAGCGCTTAACAAATACCTTTTTTTTTAAAAAAAAGAAAACAAATCTACTTCTCTGGATTAAGACCTGGCACAAGCATCTGATAGTACTTTTAACTTTCATAGATAGCACATAGTACACTCCTTTTCCATGACCTATAGAGTCACTTGGACAGGCTGTTTGCTGATTTACCTCTTCACAGTGTTACCTGGACAGGGAAAATAGTTTTTTTCCCCTTTCTTATGGAAATTATTCCCACAGTCAGCATCATCAATATTCATGAAGTATCACATCAATTAACAAACTGAATAATCTGGAACAAAAATTTAATGCATGAAAAGCCACAAATATCTAGGAAGCTGTTAATAAGGCTGTGTTTGAGGTAATCACACACAAATTTAATTTTAAATGTGTTTTCCTTTAAGGAAGGTGTATCAATGTTAATTTAAGAATTTAATTTGAATTCATATTTTAAATAAAATTAATTATAAAAGGTCTTTTGGAAAAGTGTGTTCCTGGTGCTTTCTGGCCACAGGACAGTTTGATTTTGCTATATAGCCTGGTCCATTTGCTCCAGGGCCCCTTAAATACCATAGAGTGGTTAAGCAGTTTATTCACTAGTAGCTAAGAGTTTTTCTACTTAACTTTTGGATTATGTAGCAGATTTCATACAACACTATCACAACAATAATATACTTTCAGAACAAATCTTCAGCCCCTTCAAAATTGCTTGCCTACGCTGTTCCTTTATTTTCACTTCACAATGGAATCTTATTCCGAGTAAGAAAACGAGTGTTCAAATAACGTTAAGCAATTTCATACTTTGTTTTTTCCTGTCCTGCAGCCACATTCAGATGAAGTTAAGGCACCTTGCAGGTTCATCATCCCAGTCATTTTTCTACGTAAGTATCCGTAGTCCTAAATTGATGCCAAAATTGACTCTGGTCCTAATTGACTGTCCAAAAACTGCATACTTAATAGGTAGCCATCCCTGCCAGATGACTTCATTAGTCTTCTTTCAACTCTTCCAAATATCTGATTATACAGGGTTTGCCAAATTCACTTCATGGAAAAAGGTGTCATCTACAAATTGTATATATCCCTGGATTTGATTAATATCTTTTAATTAGCAAGGCTCACTGGTCTTAGTTCACCAATGAGCACTATTTATCACACTTCAGAAGCGAATCTCCTCAAACACAATCATGTTGATTTCCATGAAATCTCTATTTAGGTGTAAAGCTATTTTTATTTATTTATTTAAAGTTCCTAAGTCCTCATCAGAAAATGTATGGGCGTGGGATTTCACACACTGACCTACTCCAGGGTGGCAAGACTAGGTTGGGAAGCACCAAGCAGGAAGTGACACATTCTTTGCCCACAAAGCACTTACACTCTTACAATGAAGACAAGCAAAGAAAAAAATCTTCAAATAAAATAATCAAGAAAAATAGCTGATTTGGGACTTAAATAAATATAAAAGAAAGTGCAGATGGTGGGTATTATTAGCTTTGTAAACCTCGCTTTTGCTTTATATTCTCCTCTCCTCCAACTTTTTCATTAGACATCTTAGCTTTCATGTATATAACTGTGTTTCCTATTGATTATTTAACTGCTTACATTGTATGATTTTCATCTATTCTTTTTATTCGTCAATTTGTAACCATTTGTCAATTATAATAATGTCTGTCTTCCCCTCTATACTATAAACTCATTTTGTTTTTTAAATGGTATTTGTTAAATGCTTACTATATGCCAATCTCAGTACTAAGTGCTAGGGTAGAGACAAGCTAATCAAGTTGGACACAGTCCCTATCCCATGTTCATTCATTCATTCAATAGTATTTATTGAGCGCTTACTATGTGCAGAGCACTGTACTAAGCGCTTGGGATGAACAAGTCGGCAACAGATAGAGACAGTCCCTGCCGTTTGACGGGCTTACAGTCTAATCGGGGGGATGGACAGACTAGAACAATGGCAATAAACAGCGTCAAGGGGAAGAACATCTCGTAAAAATAATGGCAACTAAATAGAATCAAGGAGATGTAAAATTCATTAACAAAATAAATAGGGTAACGAAAATATATACAGGTGAGCGGACGAGTACAGTGCTGAGGGGATGGGAAGGGAGAGGTGGAGGAGCAGAGGGAAAAGGGGAAAATGAGGCTTTAGCTGCAGAGAGGTCCATGTGAGGCTCACAGTCTTAATCCCCACTTTGCAGATGAAGTAACTGAGGCCCAGATAAGTCAAGGGACTTCTCTAAAGTCACATAGCAGGCAAATGGTGAAACCAAGATTAGAACCCAGGTCCACTGCCTCACAGGCCCATGTTCTTTCCACTAGAGTATCTTGGTCTAGGTCCAAGAAAAATAGCAAGGTAGAACAAAGTTTAGAACTACAGTCCTCTGATTTGCCCAATTAAATTTTTTCTTCATTTTTCTTTTCTCCATTTCAATGCTCCATTTTGCTTTTAAACACTAGATAATTTCTAAATAAATGCTCCAATTTAAGGATGCATCCTAGCCTACTCTTACCTGCACTCCTAGTTTCAATGTAATACTAATTATTACATTATTATTACATTACAATATAGAGAAGCAGCGTGGCTCAGTGGAAAGAGCCCAGGCTTCAGAGTCAGAGGTCATGGGTTCGAATCCCGGCTCTACCACTTGGCAGCTGTGTGACTGTGGGCTAGTCACTTAACTTCTCTGTGCTTGTTACCTCATCTGTAAAATGGGGATTAACTGTGAGCCTCACGTGGGCCAACCTGATTACCCTGTATCTACCCCAGAGCTTAGAACAGTGCTCTGCACATAATAATAATAAAAAAGTTGGTATTTGTTAAGCGCTTACTATGTGCAGAGCACTGTTCTAAGCGCTGGGGTAGATACAGGGTAATCAGGTTGGCCCACGAGAAGCTCACAGTTAATCCCCATTTTACAGATGAGGTAACTGAGGCACAGAGAAGTTAAGTGACTAGCCCACCGTCACACAGCTGACAAGTGGCAGAGCCGGGGAGTCATAAGCGCTTAACAAATACCAACATTATAATTATTATTATAATGGAGGGATTTATAAAGCACTTAATTTCTGCCAAGTACTGGGGTAGGTATAAAATAATCAGATTGGACATACTCCTTGTCCCACATAGGGTTCACAGTCTAACAGAGATTAGGTATCATCCTCATTTTACAGATGAGGAAACTGAGGAAGAGAAAAGTTAAGTGACTTGCCCAAAGTCACAAAGCAGGCAAGTGGCAGAGCTGTGACTGAACCTCCAGATCTCATGATTTCCAATTCCGTTCTCTTTCCACCTGGGCAGACTGGCTCAGTTTCAAGGCAAAGACTTCACCTTTGTTTAGAACACAGGTTTGAAATCTAGTGAAAGTGGCTTTCTTTAATCCTCAGCAAAAATGGTTTAGAGCAGAAACTCCACTCCAGTGGCTCCCTACCACCTTCCTGTTTCAAATTCTGACGGTGGTGAAGTTCTCTACCAGATGGTTAGTCTAAACCTGCTTGTCTACTCTCCTCTTCCATGATAACCCAGCCCACCCCTCTCTTCCAGCTAAGTTTCCCTTCTTATATCCTTCAAATATCTCCCCTCTCTGAGCCCTTATTTAAACATGCCCTCCAAATGGACCAACTTCCCTGTACCTCATTAAACTTTTTTTTTTCCTTTTGTATTTGCTAAACACTTACCATGTGCCAGGCACTATACTAAGATCTGGGCTAGGTACAAGTGAATCATGTTGAACACAGTCCCTGTCCCACATAGCTCTCATGGTTTTTAATTCCCATTTTACAGATGAGGTAACTGAGGCACAGAGAAGCTAAGTGACTTCTCCAAAATCACACGGCAGACAAGCGATAGAGCTGGCATTAGAACCCAGGTCTTTCTGAATCCCAGGCCTGTGCTCAGACCATGCTACTTCCCAATTATATTCATACTTGTGGTTTATTTTTTTATATTTATGTCTCTCTTCCCCTCTAGACTGTAAGCTCATTGTGGGCAGGGAATGTGTCTACTAACTGTGTTGTATTCTATTTTAAGGGGTCAGTTCAGTGCTCTGCACTTAGTAGCACTCAAATACCATTGATTAAACTCCTTCCCATTTTAAGATCTCAGCTCCTGCTCCTTCTGCTCCAAGTATCTTTCCCCAATAACATTCAAATTTCTACCTTCAATTCATTTTTCTATTTCTAGATGCACATATTAATGTTTCTTTTACAATAATTTGTCTACACAGGTATACTGTAAATGCCTTAGGGGTAAAGATGTTCGTTATTCATAGGTTATTCACTGCTGCCTGATAGTGCTATGTCAATACATAGTGTATCAATCCAGGGCAAATGTGTTTTCAAATGGATATTATGGTGCATAATTACTTTATGATATACATCTGTTTGAGATTAACCCCAGGCACTGAGCCAATCCACCACTTGAGGACTGAACCTACAATGAAAGTCTCTGAAGCCAAGTTCTGCTCCTCCCTCCCTTAGGAACACTATTTCATTTACACCTTCCTGACAGACAGACCGAATTTACCAGTTTCTCTACCTCACTAGATTATACACTCCTCCCACTAGATTGTAAACTCCTTGAGGGCCGGAATCGAGTATGGATTTTTTCATATTGTACACTTCCGAGGGCTTATTTCGGGGCTTGCACATGGCAAGCCCTCAGTAAATACGTACGATTAATTTAGATCTCCTGTTTGACCCTGGTAATGCCTATTTGGTAGGAGTACTTTTGATTCTAGCTCTTTTTCTTCCTCTTTATCCCACTACTGTGGCCAGAAAAGGGAAAAGAGGCTAAGATAGAAACTGGACATTCCAAAACTGCTTAAAAAATAGTAATCACAATAATTTTTTGTGTGTTTACTATGAGTCACTGTACTAAATGAGAACATCAGGTCCCTTATGCGTCCTACCTGATTAACTTATATTTACCCCAGTGCTTAGAACAGTGCTTGGCACATAGTAAGTGGTTAACAAGTACAATTATTATCATTATTACTAATAATAATGATAAAGTCTGTCCCTTGTTGAGCTGTGAGGTTTCTTCCTTGCAGTTCTTGGTGCTGATCTGGCTTTTGCCTCCTTGTTTCAGGAAAGAGCATGGGATTGGAAGTCAGGAGACCCTGGTCTGAGACCCACTTCTGCCACAGGCCTGCTGTGTGACCTTGACCAAGTCACTTAACCTCTTTAGGCCTCTGTTTCCTTTACATTAAAATGGGAATAAAATCGATTGGGAGCCCCCTCTGGGACTCTGATTGTGTCAGACCTCAATACCTTGAGTCCATCCCAGGGCTTATCTCATAGAAATCACCCACTTGGTAATTTTTATCATTGTTTGAGATCTTTCTAAATCTCCTTCCAAAGAACCATTTCTTTCCTGATTACTTTGTGCCAGTTTGATCTCCCCGCAGCTACCGACTTCCAGCTTTCAAGCATACTCGACTGAGGTTTTGTTTCACTATATCCTTTAAAATGTTTCCTCTGTGATATCTCACTGACCCAAAGTGTGAACACAACAATAGTATCAGAAAGGGTGACATTTCCATGGGCATGAGTGATCTTCAATGATAACAGCCTATTAAGAAGAATGGAAAGATTTCACACCTTCCTCTACTCCTTGTTTGGCTTCCTGTGTTAAATCAGCTGGTGCCTGGTTATTCTAGGCATGGCAAAAAAAAAAATAAAAAATGATTGCATCGAAAATATCCAGAGATGATTCTAGTTTAAGAGTATTTTTGAGAGCTGAATTCTCTAGCAAATCTGGTAGTGTTGACCCCACTATCATCTTTAGGAGAGGGAAATATTGTAGATAGAAACCAACCAAACAAAACCCACCAGGAAGAGAGATTTAAAGTACATGACACATAATCCTAAATCAAGTTCAAAACCGGACATTAAATAACCTATTGTCCATAAAGGAGAGGAGAGAAAACAGATGAAATCATAACGCATACTGTGAAAAAAGAATCCAAGCCAAGAAGTAGTTGCAAACAGAGATGCTGAACAATAACTACTATAAATACATACATAATTTTGTCATCCACTGTTTTACTTTTAGTTCTATTCCCTCTCAAATTGTTCTTGTGCATCTGCATAAGACAAAACCACACTGGGTCTCTTAAATCACATGCAGCTTTGAAAAAAAACACACTTTGTGATGCAATTTAGGAAGTATTTAAATTTTATTTAAATTTGCTTAAAGACAGTTTTATTTCCCAGCTTTTGGAAGAAGGGAACATACTTCCAATAACCCAACCACTCTTATATTTTCCAAGACTTCACTGAATGCTAATTAAACTCAGAAATCATGTTAGAAGAATTTAAATTCCATGCACACTCACTACCCCACGACTTCAGATATTTTGAAAGAGTATCATCGGATTCTGGCAGGTGTCAGTGAAAATTAGCTAGAAAGGTTTTTGGATTTGGGGTTTTTTTTTGGATTGTTTTTCATAACATTTTTGCCTCATTTCCAACAGTTTTTCTCCTGAATATATTCAGGAAGTTGGATATCTCTGTCTCAGAAACAAGTTTATATAGCTCTGGTTTGAATCTTCAGATTTTAGCAGTAAAAATCACATGATGCAAAGTGAAGGGGTTTTTTTTTTGGATGGAAAACTTTCCCTCCATTAGCTTCTTGAGATTCTCCTCAGTCTTAAACCAGGACTGTTTTCGTTGAATATTTTCAATTGCATTGAATACCTCCATGGGACACCATTCTATCAGGATGGTTTCCCCCAGTCCATAGATAAGGAAAAAATGGCACAAAGTATGTGTGTGCTGGTCTAGGTTACAGTCAATTGATCGGTGGTATTTACTGAGCACTTACTGTGTGCAGAGCACTGCAGTTCTTGGGAGAGTACAAGAGAGTAAGTTGGTAGAAACAATCCCTGCCCTTAAGGAGCCGAATGGTCACCAGTGGAAATTTTTTAGGTGCAGAACCTCAGTGTTTGCTTTGTCAAAGCTAAATATCAGACATGTCCACCCATAGAAACTCTACCCTGGAGGTCTGCCCTGAGTAATCCCTGCTGTTGACAGTCCTGGTTACTACATACATTTCCTTGATAGATCCTGTTCAAAGCAACTGTTTTTCTTATGAATGACTTGAGCTCATGGTGGGCAGGGAATGTATGTGTTATATTATTATATCACACTCTCCCAAGCACTTAGTACAGTGCTCTGCACACAGTAAGGACTCAGTAAATATGATGATAATGATGATGATGGTGTTTAAGTGCTTACTATATGCCAAGCACTGTTTTAAGCACTGGAGTAGATACAATGATGCTCACCAAGGGGATAATTCATTTCTAGCAGCTCTAGGATGTGAAACACTAGCACGGCCAAGGATTCAGGTACATCAGCTTCTTGGGAAATGCCAGTCAAGGAATGAGGGTGAAGCCACAATCAACAATGGCTCCAGAGAAATAGGCATTTAGAACAGGTTGGTGACAGAGGTTGAAGCCCAGGCAGCCTTGCCAAGATTTTAAACATCTGGAGTTGATATTCAGTTCCATGAAGAAGGCCTGGTGGGGGTAGGTCTGGAGGTTAGGAGTCAGAAATTGACGTGAAGGTTTTTTGGCTGAGTGGAGGGATGAAACGTGAGTGATTTTCTGGTGTCTGCAGGGCGTTTATGGAGTGAACTTGAAGAGCTTTTTATTTCCTCAAGAATAACATTTTCCTTCCCCCCAGTTCTTTCTTTTTAAGATAACAACCTTCTGTTAAGATATCTACAATGACCTAAAAAAAACCCTTCTGTCGGTAGATTCCCTTCACCTACCGGCTTCTACTAGAAATTTCCTTTGAATTACTCAGGTGACATAAATGAGTCTTCAGCATGAACAAAAAAACACGCAATGCAATTTTCAGGGGAGTACATTACTCTCTCTGGATATGCAGAGATAAAATGTAGCTTTTTGAGTCCACAGTGAACTCCTCGTACAATTTTCTCATCGTCTTAATCTTTCCAATACCAAGATTCATACAGGAATCCCTGTTTATGAAAAACAAAGCCTCTCTGAAGAGCAATACAATTATCATCGTGACATTTATTAAGTGCTTATTATATGACGAACACCGAATTGGTCAATCAATCAAGAGTATTCAGTGGGTGCTTACTGTGAACAGAGCACAGTACTAGACACTTGGGAGACTACAGTACAACAGAGTTGATAGACACATTCCCTGCTCACAAGGCACTTACAGTCTAGAGGGATGGAAAAGATAAGAAATGATAGCCAACAGCAATCACGCAGAGAATAAGGACTATGAAACCAAACTATTCCCTAAGTGCAAACATCAATTCGATCATTGGTATTTAGAGATCTTACGGTGCGCTGAATACTGTACTAAGCATCTGTAGGTCCATCCATTTACTAAACAATTCAGAGCTGGTGATACCTAACCGTTTCTTTTTTCAGTTTCACTTACCTTTGCAGTGAGTCCACAGGGTAAAGGGTGTATTAAAAGTGATGTGCTGGTGGATTAAATGTCTATTCTCATAAGCATGATTATCTTTACTGGTGTACATACAGAACACCACATATATTGCACACCACTAATGACAGTTGTAACTATATCTATCAATCTAAATGCATAGTTCAATTGGCCAGCCAAGTAATTGTACCAGGAGGTCTACACTGCTCCTTTCAGAAGTTGCACCATATTCTCAATGAAACCCTTGACCCACTACTGGCTTCGAAAGATAAGATTCATGACTGCAGCCAAGAGTCTGAATATACTGGTAATGTATAGCTAACTGTAAAGGATCATTAGGAAGATCCTTCATTGCCTAATGGCTGGTAGTGATGATAATGATGATGATAATAATTATAACAATTATGGTACTAATTAAGGCTTAGTGGAAAGAGCACAGGCTTGGTAGTCAAAGGTCGTGGCTTCTAATCCCGGCTCTGCCACTTGTCAGCTGTGTGACCTTGGGCAAGTCACTTAACTTCTATGTGCCTCAGTTACCTCATCTGTAAAAATGGGGATTAAAACATGTGAGCCCCAGATGGGACAATCTGATTACCCTGTATCTACCCTAATGCTTAGAACAGTGCTCAGCACACAATAAGTGCTTAACAAATACTATTATTATCATTATTATTAAGGATTTATGTGTCAGTAATGGTTCTAATTGCCTGGGTAGATAGAAGAGACTAAGGTTGGTTCCAGGCCCTGTTCCACATTGTCTCACCGTTCATATAAAGTGGGAGGGAGAACAGTTATGTAATCCCTATTTCACAGGTAAGGAAACTGAAGCACAGAGAATTTAAGTGACAGGCCCAAGGTCACGCAGCAGGCCAGTAGTGGAGTCGGGAATAAAACTCTGGAGTCAGGAATAAAACTCAGGTCCTCTGATTCCCAGACCTGTGCTCTTTCCGCTGACACAGGACTATGCACTCTGGAATATCCTATAAATACTAATTGATTGACTGTACCCATTCACTTCAACCCTTAATGAGGTGACCAACTAAGTATCTCTGGAGTCGCATGTCTTTTACTTTCCGGAATTTTGGGAATGAAATAAATGAGTCATCTCACTGGAGACAAATACGATATGAGGATCTTCTTCTCTCCAACTCCTTGCTACCTTTTTCTGCTCAAGCAAAACACAGAAGTCAGATTATAAGTTTCAGTTCAATCAAAACCTGCACACAAGCCACAAAGGAACAAACAAGATTTATGATGCTTAAGGAGATATAGTCTATAAAAATAAAATTACTTGAAAAATGCATTTGCTTCAAGTTAAATGTAAATTGAATATACTCTAATCTATTCAGAATTTATCTAGTGCTTCACACCATAGCACCTAGAAATTCAACACAATTTTTTAGCATTTATATAGCACTTTATATTTTCACAGTGCTTAAAAATCACTTTGCTTAGCTATTGCTGACAAACTCTAGGAGTTGGGCTATGAAGATCAGCTCCATTTTACAAAAGAGAAAACTGATAATAATAATAATAATGATGGTATTTGTTAAGCACTTACTATGTACCAAACAATGTTCTAAGCGCTGGGGTAGGTACAAGATAATTAGATTGTCCCACATGGGACTCACAGTCTTAATTCCCATTTTACAGATGAAGTAACTGAGGCACAGAAAAGTTAAGTGACTTGCCCAAAGTCACACATCTGACAAGTTGTGGAGCTGGGATTAGAACTCACAACCTCTGACTCCCAAGCCCATGGTCTTTCCACTAAGGCACGCTACTTCAACTGATGCAGAGTGTTTACCTCTAAGACCACCAGGCAGGGTTGCCCCATGCCCAAGGGTAGACTTTGATCTTGTAGCTCCAATTCCCACATTCCCACATCAATCCTGAACAAGAAGTCTCCCATTCACTAAAGTGGAGTGAATTCTCCCTCTTAGACTGTGAGACCTGCATGGGATATGGACTGAGTTGAAACTTTCTTGTCTATCTCCCCCTCTAAACTTGTAGGCTCGTTAAGGGCAGGGAATGAGTCTGCTAATTAAGTTGCATTCTCCTGAATGCTCAATACAGGGCTCTACTAGTAGTAAATGGTCAATAAATATGATTGATTGACTTGTTGTTGTTGTCTAATGCTGTCGAGTCATGTCCGACCCATAGCAATGCCATGGACACATCTCTCCCAGAACTCCCCACCTCCATCTGCAATCATTCAGGTAGTGGGGTTTTCTCGTAAAAATATGGAAGCAGTTACCATTTCCTCCTTCCATGCAGTAAACCTGAGTCTCCACCCTCACTCTCTCCCATGCTGCTGCTGCCCAGCACAGGTGAGTTTTAACTTGCAGCAGATTGCCTTCCTCTTGTTAGCCACTGCCCAAGTTGCAGTGGAATGGATTTGCCTCTGCTTGACTCTCCCTCTCATAGTCGAGACCTTGTAGAGTACTGGAGACTCTCTAGATGCACCATGAGAGGTGATTGATGACTATCTGACACTTACTACAGAGCTTGGCACATTCAGTCCATCAGTGGCATTTATTGAGCACTTATTGTGTACAGAAAATTGTGCTAAGTGCTCGCGAGAGTATAATAAAAAGAGTAGAGACAGATGATCCTGCCCACAAGAAGCTAACTAGACTAAAAGGAGACAGAGGATGAAAATAAATTACAGATGGATAGGATCAGAACCATTGATTTAGGTATCAGACTCGGCCTTTCCTAAAGGCTCTTCCAAGGATGAGCTGTGGAGAATGGGGGATGAATGATGAGTATGATTACCATTATCCTAATCACCAGTTTCCAGGCAGCTTGAGCTTAGTACAGTGTTCTGTACAGTAAGAGCTCAAAAAATACAATTGAAATGAGTGAATGATTTGTTCTTAATTCCATGTGTTAAATTCTCAGAGCACCGATGTCTTTTATTATTGATCAATTCAGGACCTCAATTCCTAGTTTGAGCAAAGTTAAAATGGCAAAGACACCCGAAAGCCATGAGACCTCTTTTTCTTTTGAGACTCCTCCTACGGAGCGTGAAGGGCGGCTAACCTGTGATATCTTGATTCCTTTCACCACTTGCAACAGGGATCATCCAAAAGTAAGGAAAACACAATTGGGAGAGTAGTTAATGATATTTATTGAGTGCTTACTGTGTGGCAGAGCACTGTACTTAAGCGCTTGGGAAAGCACAATATAACAATGAACAGATACATTCCCACCCACAATGAGGTTACAGTCTAGAGAGCATTCTACTCCAAAATTCCTCCCAGAGCATTCTGCCTCCACAAAGGGTCACTGTGGATCCTAGGTCACTGGAGCTCTCCTGTGGGGCCAATATATGCCAGCACGGGACCACCTTTGACCTAAAGGACAACCTCCAGGGTGAATCGAGGCTCTGGAAAGCACAAAGCTAAGTGCCTTAGTGGCTCTTTGGTTCTGATACCCATGTAAGATTTTTCCCTGCAAACTCGATGGAAGACAGCCCAGAAAAATGGAGCATGTATGGCATTTTGGAAGCCAAAGAACACTAGGATAGGAAAGCCAGGTAACAATGAAAAAGCAGACTGATCGGGGAGGCACAGATGGCGACCGTAATCCCAGCCAGCTCAACGGCACATCGGGTGTGACAAAATCCAGGTAAACGCGGGCTGGGTTGACTGCTAAATTGGATGGAGAGGTAAAAGTGGGGAGGAAAGTCAGAATGATTCTAAATTAGAGAAAAGTGCTAACCGTTTTGCTGCCTGGCAGGGCGTCAATGTGGCATCTGCCTTGGAGGGCGGAGCTTGGCTCTCTCTCTACCCTGGGGATGGCCCTGTGCAAAGGGATCAGGTCTATCAGGCAGATGTGAACTTTCTTCCTGCTGGCATGGAGGTTGACACCCATCCTTTGTCAGAGACCCCGTGATAGGTGATGTATGAGTGGTGTATATGACCCCGTTTCTGCCAGTGAAGGGTAGGGCAGCTTCTCTGGGGATATGTCTCAGAGGTGGATCTGCAGACAAAAGAGGCCATTGTCCAAAGGGATTGGGGATAAGTAAAATAAATTCAGTTCTCCTGAAACACAGGTGTTCTGCTTTTGTGAAGGGAAGATTGTGCACAGGGGAGAAGCACAATCAAATGGAAAGAGCATGGAACTGGGTTCTAGGCCCAGCTCTGCTACTGGCCTGCTGAAAGATCTTGGGCTTCCCCCTGGATGATGCTACTTATGCAATTACTGGGTGGCAAACACTGTGCTAAGCACTGGGGTAGATTCAAGATAATCAGACCAAATACAGTCCCTGGCTCACAGTCTCAGAGATTGGGGGAGAAGGTATTTTATCCCCATTTTACAGATGAGAAAATTGAGGTGCAGGAAGATTTAGTAACTTGCCTGAGGTCATGCAGCAACTAAGAAGCAGAATCCAGATCTGGAACCCAGATCTCCTGACCTTCATTCATTTATTCAATCGTATGTTTGAGTGCTTACTGTGTGCAGAGCAGAGTACCAAGCACTTGGGAGAATACAGTATAACAATAAATAGACATGTTTCCTGCCCACAAGAGCTTAAGCCACTAAACGCTTGGGAGAGTACAATAAAGTCAGTAGACATGATCCCTGATCTCAAGGAGCTTTAAAATCTAGCGGAGGAGTTTACAGGCTAGCAGAACTTGGAATTTCTGATGTGGATTTCAAAACCGTGGGGGGAGGCCAAAGAGGGAAAGTGATATGAGAAGCATCTGCAGCAGCGTGCAAATCCAATGCAGAGATTCTGCAAGTCCTTTCTTTGCTGATTTTCCTTTTTTTTTTCAAACAAAAAGATCAAGGATATCTCCTCCTGCCATGCCATTCAGCCTCTTCTCCAGAAACTGGAGCTAGGATTTCATCCAATTTAAACCCTGGAAACTACTAAGAAAACAAAAGGATGCTTTTACTGCCGCTAATGGATTGCTTAAGTGAAAGAGTTCAGTTTAAAAACAGAAGCGAGAATGAGCATAAGCATCTGCTAACCAAAGAACAGATTTAGATTCCTAGCAACAACACTGGTCAGTCAGCTAATCAAGAGCACATGTCGTGTGTCCATTATATCAGGGGTCAGACAGTCTTCAAGGCACCAGAATAGGCTCCTAATCTAGGTGAATCAAAGGAGGAATTCTAAGAGGATAGGCAACCACCTGACTTAGGTGATTTAGTTTTAACCCTGCTGGAGACAGGGGACTGGACCAGATGACCTACTGAGAAGCAGCATGGCATAGTGGATAGAGCACGGACTTAGGAAATCGGAAGGTCATGGGTTGTAACCCCGGCTCCACCACTAGTCTAACCGTGTGACCTTGGGCAAGTCACTTTGACTTCTCTGGGCCTCAGTTACCTCATCTGTAAAATGGGGAATGAGACTGTGAGGCCCACCTGGGACAGGGACTGCATCCAACCCGATTTGCTTGTCTTCCAACCCAGCACTTAGTAAGATCCTGGAACATGGTAGTTGCTTAACAGAATACCATTATTATTATTATTATTATTACTGAGGACTCTGCAGGTCTAGAATTCTATGATCTGGGAAGTGAAGGGCAAACTGGAAACAGGAGAATTAATGGACTGCTCCTCCTTCACTGTTATCAGCACATTAATCCACCACACAAAAAAACCGCTCTCCCCTAGCCCAACTTTGTATGTGTGTATGTTTGTTGTCTTTCTCCCCCAATTTAAGACAGTGAGTCCGTTGTTGGGCAGGAATTGCCTCTATCTGTTGCCGAATTGGACATTCCAAGGGCTTAGTTACAGGCGGTGTGTACATAGACAGCGCTCAATAAATACAACTGAAATGAATGAATGAATGAATGCATGCATACTTCTTAAGCTCAAGTCCGCTTCATCACTCCCAGCTAACAGTCAGGGGTGAAACCCATTGCTGTCTCACCACATGGCTTGCTAATCAGTGCCTATTATACTGTAAAGAGCTGCTCTGATGTGCCTCTTAAAATTTTACCATTGACACCACCTACCATCTGACACCATACAATTAGCCTTGCACTTTTCAGAGCCTTGGTAGCGGCAGTAACCCGGCATCGGAAAAGATCGTTATCCAAGATTCTGCGCGGCCTGCTGACATTCAGAATCCCTATGCCCTGGTCCATCTGAAGGATAAACTGATGTTCCCCCACATTCCAGAAATGCATTTCTCAGGCGTTTTTCCCCCTGCACCAACTCAGCTTTCCTGGTCACCTAATCCACCAACCAGCACCATCACAAGAAAAGAAAAAAAAAGCCAAACTGCTAAACCTTTCCAAATAGCAAAAAAAAAAAATGTATACATATGTGTATACATTTATTCTGCTGTCCTGGGAGAGTATTCATATACACCTGCATCAAGTAAACAGTGAGGCAAATGTCTTTGTCAGGTTGCAATTTTCCAAACTGGCAGAGTGGTGATTCTTTTTTTTTTCAGCTCAATTGAGAGTCCTTCTGCTCCCTTTTTTGAGAGAATTTGGGCTACAATTTGAAATATGGTCCTACACACAGAAGCAGCATGGTCTATTGGAAAGAGCATGAGCTTTGGATTCAGAGGACCTGGATCTCTACTCTGCCATCGTACTTGCTTGTGTGACCTTGGGCAAATCACTCGATTTCCCTGTGCCTCAGTTCCCTCATTTGCAAAATGCCAAATCGATATCTGTTCTCCCTTCTTCTTCCTGTGTGGGAATTGATTATTCGGTATCTACCCTAGCACTTAATTCATTGCTTGGTGCATAGTAAGCACTTAACCGATTCCCCATAATAAATGGGGCAGCTATAAATTAATGCTTTATAGGATTTGGGGTCGGGGGCAGACCCACAGCACTTACGCACATATTAATCAATCCATCACTGGTATTTACTAAGAAGAGCTTACTATGCACAGAGCACTGTACTAAGTACTGGGGTGAGTACAGTACAATAGAATTAGCAGACATATCCCCTCCCAACAATGAGTTTAGAGGCTAGATGGGGAGGCAGGCATTACTAAAAGTAATTAATAATATATAATTTAAAGATACATACCTATGTGCTGTGGGGTTGCGTGGAGGGGGACAAATATCAAATTATCCAAAGGTCACAGATCCAAATGCATAGATGACACAGAAGGGAAAGCAGCAGGGGAAAAGAGGGCCTAACCAGGGGAAGGCCTTTTGAAGATGTGGCATCTTTAATTTACTTAAATGTCCTGTCTACCCCTCTAGACTGTTGAACTTTTGAGGGCAGGGAATGTGTCTACTGACTCATATATTATTATCATTATTATTATTATATTGTACTCTACCAAGAGCTTAGTACAGTTCTCTGCACATAGTGAGTGCTAAAAAGTATCATTGGCTGACTGATGGATTGATTGCTCAGCACTGGGCAGGCCCAAAATGTGATAAAGTGCCAATCCTGAGGTACTGACTGAAGCTTGTTAGAGATCATGTCATTGATGTAGCCAGGTCTGGCAGCAAAGTTTTGCAGGAGAAATTCTTTTTTTAATAATAATAGTGGTATTGGTTAAGCACTTACTGTGTGCCAGGCACTGTACTGAGCACTGGGGTAGAAACAAGCAAAACAGGTTGGACACAGTCCCTATACCACATGGAGCTCACAGTCTCATTGCCCATTTTACAGATGAGGTAACTGAGGCCCAGAGAGTGACTTGCCTAAGGTTCTATAGCAGACAAGTTGTGGAGCCAAGATTAGAACCCATAACCTTCTGAGTCCCAGGCCTTTGCTCTATCCACTACGCTATGGTGCTCCTCTATATGCAACTCAAGTTCTACTGGCTATGGAAATGTATTGGTGAGCGGTGAGGCCGCAGGGTCAGTGTGGATCTTGGGGTCCAAAGTTCTCTCAGAGCCCTGTGACTTTTTCCAGATCAATGTCTGCCTGCCTGAACTCTCAGGAGTAGGCTAAGCTGGATTTGGGTTAAACTCCCCAGCCCTCTCCTCCGGCCATGAGATGGCAAAGAGCTGAACCTGTGAGACGTCACTGGTTTTAATGAGGTTTCTTTCCACTCCCGATTCTGCTTCAGTTGAGAAACCAGGAGGGCTGCCATGCCACGTGAACAGCTTTTGTTGAACTTCCAGCTGGAACTACCGGACCCCAAATCTCCCAATAAGCCAATGCTCATGCTATTTCTAGTCCTGTTTTGCATGAGATTTGGCTAAAGCTCCTGGGATTTGTGATTCCGGTCTGAACCAAACTAACTAGGTGCCTTCTGAGACAATCCCTTAAGCAGTCTCTCTGCCTTTCCACATTTCTGATAATAACGCAGTAAGTTTTGCTTTCATTAAACCTTCAAAGTTTGACCATTCCCCCCCCCCACCAAACATATATGCTTACACATAGCCCCCATTAAAAGATTGCTTCTGATTAGATATTTTAATCTCCATGGTTGTCTCTGGGAATGTACGTCGACATACACTCCCACCTATTTTTGGTATACATGGATGAAACATACACATAATCACACTCGATAACATTAAAATTTGTTTTAAAGGGAACCTTTCAAAGTACATCAAAACAAAATGTAAAATAGAGGGACTTTTTTTTAAAAAAAGTCAACACGTCTAATAACTGGCTCGATAACCATCACAAGCTGCTGTACCTAAGTGACCAACTGCTCCAGGAAGACAGATGGAATCTCTATGGGGGTCATGACTCTCTTGTAAAGGAAGTTGGAATCTCTTATGTGCAGAATCTTGGCACAGTGGAGGATAAGATTGGGGCACTGCACTGGAAAATACTGGTGACTGTAAAAGAAATAACAACATTCTCAGGTTTTCTCCTCTTTTGTTCTCTCTATTTTTCCTTCCCTTCTTCCTGTCTAGAACACATTTGAATGTGAGCAAAAACAGGATCACAGCTTAGCATTCTGGAAGCCGTTTGAATATATATGTTTGCTGTAATATGTGTATGCATACATGTGAATCATTATTATTATAGAATACATAGAGCAGAAACAAAAGACTACCTCTTCACTTAGTGCAGTGCTTGGCACATAATAAGGACTTAACAAATATCACAATTATTACTTTTATTCATATTCATAAGGTTTTGAAGGAATCTAGAAATTGATTTTAAGATTTTGGATGAATAGCAAAAATTCTGAACAGAAAATGGAAGTGACAGAGAGAAGGTTGATATCCTGGGAGAAACAATGGGTATGTGGAGTATAAATTCCATTTTTACACTGTATATTTTTTAAAGTTGAGCATAAATGTACACATATAAAAGAACATATAACAGTTGAACATCTAACATCTAACATACCTTTGGATACGTTAGGAAGGATCATTTCAAATATAAGACATTTTGTAGTTGACAAATTAATTGATTTTTTTCCTTAAAAAGCAAATTATATTGCAATTACAATCTTTTAAAGCCTTTGGAAGTAACATTTTCATTTAATGAAAATGGCCAAATCTGTATCGCCTTATTTTTTAGAACAGTTTTAATGCGATAAACAAAAAATATTGCTTTTCTCCAGAACCCATAATTGCATTTTCCTGTCTGAGGAGTAGCCGAGAATGCATTTCAAAAAGAGAAAAATGCTCTTTGACCAGAATGCTTTTGATGTTTTCCGTGGGGGAAAAAAAATCACTGATCATATTTTTAGCTTTCTGACTCAAATGATTTCTAGTTATTTCAAATTAATTTGAAGTTAAGGTGTTAAATGTAAAAGCATTTATGAAAAGAGCTAATGCTATTTATCTGCTATAAGGGATATGATCCGTAAAAGAGTTAGGCGGCTTGTTTCCCCAGGCTGTACAGTGATTTAAAAGCACTAGGCACGATGCTGATTAACTTACACTTGACCCTTTTGGCAAATAATTTAAGCACAATTCCAATAATTGACAATGACTGCAAATTGTTAGCACAAACTAACTTATTTTAGAAAAACTCATCAGGCAAAGGAACCAGTAGTATTATTGAGCTTAGTTTTCTAAATGGTGTTTTTAGCTCACACATTAATCTTAATCCAAGATACGACATTTCTCCTTGCTCCTGCTCTACATTGCAAAAGGGAGCTTCTTCAGACCCTGAAACAGGATCCTGCTGAGAAGGAAATGTGAAAAGTAGGCTCAAGCAAATAGAGATTTTCTTTTCAGGATAAAAAGGAATGTTGATGCATTAGTGCTCTGGTGACTTATCTACCAGTTACATAATACACTTTTTACCCACCTCCTACAGAACACTGTGGTGAATTCTGGGAAGCAGCAATACGATGTGCATTCTACAAAAATACAAGGACGATTTTAGTTTGAATCCACTAAGTTGAAACTCAGTACGTGACATTAAAATAAAAGCATTACGGAACCACTTAAAGAGAGATTTGGAAAATGGCCCTGCATAAAGCTGGAATGCCAAAGCGACACTCATCTGAAGATTTAAGAAACTCTCATCTACCAATTTGTTTCACCATGTATCATAGAAAATATGACCTCCATGGAAAATGAAAGCACTTTGGCCTTACCTGCTAAATTAAATAGTCAAGCAGGGTTCTATCGAGAATCTCTACAAACTCTTCTCTGTTCAGTTTTCTCTCAGGTCTGCAATGGGGATTGCTTTTCTAGAACAGGAACAGTTTCTTCCACTTTTAATTCAGTGAAAGTAGGAATGGCTGTTTAAGCTACTCACACATGAGGTGAGAAACAGGAAAGGAACCTGTGAGAATGCAGATACGATCTAGCAGAGTTAAAACCTAGGAGAGCACATAGAATTTGAATGCTGATCAGAAAGAAAATGAGATATTTGACTGACTCATTTTGACAGCCTTCTCAGAGAAATACAGGAGGGAGGGTTTCATCTCTATAGGGTTTCAATGAAAAAAAAACCACCCACAAAATTTTAAATGCCTTCAGTTAAAATAAAAGTTTATTGTTTTAAAGGTGAGTGCATTATGTGCTTTAAAAAATAGTTCTTAGATTTTAAGACATTTAAAGCACATATTCAGATACTTCTATAGCTTAACTTTCATAACCACCTACTCTCTCTTTCACACTTCTGCCATCCTGAGCCTTTTCTTTTCCCTGACAAGCTTTGTTCAAACTGTACTTGAACTTTTTCCCAAGCAAACTTTTTCCCAAGAAGATTTTCAGTAATAAATGCTCGAAAAAGCAGAACCTGCAAATGTGATTTCATATGTCATGTACTCCTGCATTGTACACTTGATGACTTTTATTGAGTGCTTATTGTGAGCAGAGCACTTTATTAAGCGCTTGGAAGAGTATAATAAAGTTAGATGATCCCTTACCTCATCCCTGCCCTCAAGGAGCTTACAATGCAGTGAAGGAGACAAGACATTAAAATCAATTAAGCTGGGGGGAGTGACAGAATTTAAGGATATGTACAGAAGCGCTCTGGAGGTGGGAGAAGGGTGAGTATCAAAGGGCACAGGTGATGCAGAAGAGAGGGAAAATGGAGTGGGGAGATTTTAACTTTTCTTCTCTCCAACTCACAGTAGGCAACTGGAAGGTTCTAGACAGAGGAGCAAATTTTGCTCCTCTAATACCCTCCTAAATTATCTATATGACCACTCTTCTGTCCAGCTATATAAAACTACCCCTATCCCAGCAGAGTCTTGTGGAAAGAGCATGAGCTGAGGAGTCAGAGGACCTGGGTTGAATTCCTGGTTCTGCTACCTTCCTGCTCTGTGACCTTAGTTCCCTCATTTGTTAAATGGGGATTCAATACCTGTGCTCTCTCCTACTTAGAATGTGAGCCACATGTGGGATAACGACTGCGTCTGATCTGATTACCTTGTATCTACCACAGCGCTTAGTACAGTTCTTGGCAGATAGACAGTGATTAACAAATACTATTATTTTTTTTATGGTATTTGTTACACACTTAATATATAGAGACACTATACTAGACGCTGAGATAGATACGTGATAATCAGGTTGAGAACAGTCCATGTCCCACATGGGGTTAGTCTTAATCCCCATTTTACAGATAAATTAACTGAAGCCCAAGGTCACACCACAGACAGATGGTGGAGCTGGGATTAGAAGCCAGGTCCTTCTAATTCCCAGACCCATGCTCTACCCATTAGGCCATACTGCTTCCCCATTATTAAGCTTAGAAGTGTATCTTCCCTCCAGGGCTCTGCATTTCAGGATTTAACAATAAACTGTTAAGGACTTATGTGCCAAGCAAACACTGGGGTAGATCAGATATAGTTTTTGTCCCACTTGGGGCAAACTGTCTAAGAGAACCCATTTTAGATTTAAGTATGAAGAGGGACAACGGAGAAAATTACAGTGAAGGAAAAGGGATATGGAATGGGAAAGAGGGAAGATGTTGAGGGAAGAGCCAAGGAACAGAACAGGGTGCTGGGAAAATGTGAAGTGAGGAGGGAAGCCAAGCAAAGAAGAAAAAGTGGTTCACTGTGGGCCTGACATCAATGAGATATGGAGTTAAGAAACCAAGTTGTCTTTCATGCAAAATGTAACTAACTTCCCCATTTGCAATATGAACGTATTTGAAAAATGTTTTTTAACGAGACAAATGTTATTCCCATATGCCTTAGAGGCTAAAGCAAGTGGAAAGGGCTTCAGTGACAGAAAAGGAGAGCAGCTTGTGAGCAGGGATCATGTCTACCAAATGGATTGTACTCTCACCAGTGCTTAGTACAGAGCTCTGTATACAATAAGCACTCAATATATACCCTTGATTGATGGATAAGTAAGAGGTTCATGGTATGAGAATGGCATGGATCCAAAGGAGATTATAAAGTTTCCTTTTCTAAACATCTATGAAAGACAACTGCCACAATCTGTCAAAACTGATTCATGTGCTTGAAATCAGGGGGCTGAGCTACTGATCTTTTGACGTTCTTTTCAGGGTTAAAATTCAGTGGTAACCATTCTTTTATAAAGATCAGAAGAAATTCTCCTACCCCATCTCATCCCTAACTGCTGCTATAACAGGTTTAACTGTGCTAGAACTGTCTTGCTCTTCTTTCTGCCCTATTCACTCCCTACTAGAACAGGTCTTTTGAATCAGATAGAGACTCCTACCTGCACCTTCCCACAAATTCTCCCTTGTTCCCCTGCCCTTAAAGCTGCAGATAACACTGTGATTCTGTATATACCACACAATAATAATAATAATTGTGATATTTGTTAAATACTTACTATGTGCCAGGCACTGTACTAAGCGCTGGGGTAGATACAAGCAAATCGGGTTGGACACCATCCCCTGTTTCACATGGGGCTCACGGTCTCAATCCCCATTTTACAGAGAAGTGAAGTGACTTGCCCAAGGTCACAAAGCAGACAAGTGGAGGAGCCGGGATTAGAACCCAGGTCCTTCTGGCTCCCAGGCCCATGGTCTATCCATTACACCATGCTGCTCCTCAGTGCTTTAGTACAGTGGCTGCTACATAGTAAGTGCTTGACAAATACCACAGTTATTATCGGTAAACCTACTAGCTACAGATACATCTATTCTAATAGGAATTGTCATGGATTGCATGTTAAGAAATCTCCATCCTCCGCTTGACTCCTCTTGAACACTTGAAAAGTCCCCTTTAACACATGACAAGTCACACACTTGGAGTGGCTTTGTCAGAGAATGAACGAGTCCTGTATTGGCAAAGCACTTATAACTCACCCCCAAAGCCCAAGCCGTACAATACTGGCAATGTGTGACCTCAGAACTCCCAGGTCCTGAGATTTTAGCCTGTTATTTCAGTCCACTGAGCCATGTGGCCTTACTGCTCAAGTGGACAAACTAGCAGAAAAGCCATTTTAGAAGGAACTGGCTTGGATCTCAGGAAGCCGGTGAAACTTCTCTAATTTATCTCACTATCCCTAATCACCAATGGCCAGGAGTCGATAGGATGGGTTCTCAAGAATCCCAAACTGGCTGCTGACTTAAAGGAACATGCAGGAAATCTCAGGGTACAGAAACAACCTCCGCTCCAAACAAAAACTCCTCACTTTAGGCTTCAAGGCTCTACATCACCTTTACCTTGAGTACTTTTATTCGTATCTTTTACTGAGCCTTCCTACCTCTCCTCCCTTCTCTCTTTCTACTGCCCACCCCGCACGCTCCGCTCCTCTGCCGCCCATCTCCTCACCGTCCCTCGGTCTCACCTATCCTGCCATCGACCCCTGGGCCACGTCTTCCCGCGGTCCTGGAACGCCCTCCCTCCTCACCTCCGCCAAACTAATTCTCTTCCCCTCTTCAAAACCCTACTTAAAACTCACCTCCTCCAAGAGGCCTTCCCAGACTGAGCTCCCCTTCTCCCTCTACTCCCTCTACCCCCCTCCCTTCAACTCTCCGCAGCTTAACCCTCTTTCCCCCCATTTCCCTCTGCTTCTCCCCCTCTACCTTCCCATCCCCTCAGCACTGTACTCGTCTGCTCAACTGTATATATTTTCATTACCCTATTTATTTTGTTAATGAAATGCACATCGCCTTGATTCTATTTAGTTGCCATTGTTCTTATGAGATGTTCTTCCCCTTGACTCTATTTATTGCCATTGTTCTTGTCTGTCTGTCTCCCCCGATTAGACTGTAAGCCTGTCAAACGGCAGGGACTGTCTCTATCTGTTGCCGACTTGTTCATTCCAAGTACTTAGTACAGTGCTCTGCACATAGTAAGCGCTCAATAAAAACTATTGAATGAATAAATGAATGAATAAAAGAGTTCAGTAAAATAATGAAAATCTCTGAGTCCAGATCTATTCCCTGAATATATGAAGATGACATTTCACAATAGGTACCTAAGTGAGGCTGCTCTTATGATTGAGGGTGAATAAAATTTTAAACGAATGCAAAAAAATAATTGAGCATTTTTTATTTTAAACTGACAACTCTAACATACCCTTGAATGTGGATTTTGAAGAATATGAAAAGAACTAATGAATATGGGAATTTAGAATCCTGCATTTGAAATAACTGAGAAGGCCACCATGCATCTGGCCATTTTGGTGCCTTGGACATCTTTTCACTGATGTGATGCATTAATCCACTAGTACTAGTGTTCTATTGTATTCTCCCAACCAAACATTTTTCTCCAAAAATATTTTGAACATTAAAATGGCATCACCCTGGAATAACTATGATGGGTCAAGTTAATACTTAATGATTTGAGGGTATTTGTATTGAAGTGGAAATGGGCTCACATTCTCATTTGATCTCATGGACGAAATGGTGTGACGCTAGGAAAAGTTTGGTTTTCCAAGCAGGACCCAAGGCTGTACTGCATATAAAAAATGTTGTACAGCTTGAAATCCCTACATTGGCTCATTTCATTGCACAGTCCAGGATGAGGAATACTGGCAGATTAAAAATTCAGGAGAAAATTGATTCAGTTATCATTTAAAATGTGCACATTGGTACAAGTAAACATATGTTTCTCTTTCCCCCCTTTTTTTTGCACAGTAAAGAAGTTTTAGGTAACAAAATGTGTTGCCTCAAGATAAGAGTATTATCTAAAACATATTTCTCTCAGTTGAATTGTCTCTTATTAGTTCTGATGAAGCTCTTACAGAGTTTTTGATTCTATTGATTTTTTAAGCATACTGAAGAACACAAGATACCAAAATTGGAATATGTGCTGCTAATTTATGATGTTTAACCATGATGGGGATAAAGTAAAACCCTGGGAGATTCATCTTGTTACTGTGAACTAGTTTTCAATGTTTATTCTCTCACTCGTGCCATTAGTAATCCATTTCAACTTCCAGTACCATCTTTGCCACTAACTTAGCATTACAAAGCAGCATTTGTAGTGAAACAAAAAAGAATTATACTTAGGTTCATTCAGCACCTTGTTTAATGAACTCAGTCATGTAAAACTAATTCAAAGATCCTTCAAGGCCTTCAGAATAAACAGTAATTTTGTTTTGAAGTAATTGTGAGGAGGAACAAAACATTTTCTCAATCCAGGATACACACTGTATTGAAATAAACATAAATATGTACTATTAACTATTACTCAGGAAAAAAAATAATGATTTCACTCTTTTTCCTCATCCTCCTTCATCAGATCCATTAGGAATGGTAATAATTGGCTGAAGCACACACCATTATCATTGTCCTCTGAATTTTTAGACTATTAATCCCTTGAGGGTCATAGACTATGTTTAATTCCCAGCTATGTATTCTTTCCCAGTGCTTAATAGAATGCTCAACACAAAGTAGGTGCTTAATAAATACTATTCCTAAAGTAATAATTCTGGTGGTATTTGATAAGCGCTTATTATGTGCCAGGCACTCTGCTAAGCGCAGGGTTCAAAACAAGCAAACCGGGTCGACTCTCTCCCACATGGGACTCACAGTCTCAATCTCCATTGACAGATGAGGTCACTGAGGCCCGGAGAAGTGAAGTGACTTGTCCAGGGTCACACAGCAAAGTGATGGAGCCAGGAATAGAACTCAGGTCCATCTGACTTCCAGCTCCATGCTCTATTCAGTAGGCCATACTGCTCCTTTACCACTGCTCTTATTCTGAATGGATGCTCACCCAAAATGGGTAAGTAGGTCTTGAGTGAGGCAGTTAGCAAATTATATTATTTGAGTTCAGTCTCCCCTTTCTTTCCCACAATTCCCCACAACACACACTCTTAATGTCCTCTGGGGCTTTAACCATGCCAGATCTTAATGCCGCTGTGGATGTCCCCAAGTGTCATCCATTCTTCCTCAGAAAGCCTCTTTCTCCCTACTGCACTGTAACGTCCACCAGTATTTCACAAAATAAATGGTACTGATTAAGCACTTACTACAAGGTGAACACTGTTCTAACCAAATCTCCACTAAAATGGAGAACAGTATGAACAGTTACAGGGTTATAGTAAACTTCTTTATGTTACAGTGATTCTGTGCCAAGCCCCATTCTAAGCTCGAAGATAGATACAGGATAATCAAATCAGACACTCTGTCTGTATCACACAAGGCCAACAGCCTAAGGGAGAGGGAGGAAAAAAAACCTTTAATCTCTATTTTACAGATGAGGAAACTGAGGCCCAGAGTCAAGTGACATTCCCAAGATGTCACGGCATGAAAGTGGTGGAGCTAGGATTCTCCTTCCCCCTTAAATGGCGAGTCCTATGTGGGACAGGGACTGTTTTACAATCTGATTATCCTGCATCTACCCAAACACTTATTCCTCAACAAATACCCCAATTATCATAATTATTACTATTGTTAACCTGGAGATGTGATACCTTTAAACTCATGTCCCTACACTTTTCACTCACAGAGCAATTATTTTTTCCAAGAAATTGTATGTCAGACTTTGTTTCCTCTCATCTCCTCACCCTCAAAGAATCACAATGCAAATAACTTAAAAACTTAGGGAAGTATGAAGAGCCCACCGAGAGGTAGTGAGATCTAGAAGACAGACACCAAGTCTTTAGTGCATTGAAGCATTCATGAAAACCAGAAAAATAGCACTTCAAAAAAACTTTTTTCTATCACCTCTTTAAATTAGAACAGAGTAGGCAGCCATTAACCTGAACAAAGTCAAACTATCAAGTTAACGACTTTTCAGACAGAAAGTGAAGCTCAAGTCCAATTAAAAAAAAATGGCTGAAGGCAACATCAAGGAATGAAATGGAAAACAAAAATAAAAGCGGGTTTGCCATCAAAGTATAGTAATGAGCACACTACACAACATTATTTAAATTCCGTAAGTTGAATTTCAGGCCTGTTTCTTTCTTATTCCTTCTTCAATATCCATATGCTATTATCTGATGAGACAAAGTTGGGATTTTGGGGACTTCTCTTCATTGGATGTGAGAAAAATTGTGATGATGCTTGTTCAGTGCATTTGCCAAGTGTTTACGTTGCACTGAGCCCTACCGTTTGTTTGGTGGACGTTATTATCTATTAATGTCTGTCTCCCCATTTAGACTGTAAGCTCCTCACAGACAGGGAACATGTGTAACAACTCTATTTCACTGGACTCTCAATGCATCCAGGCCCTCTCCCCAAGTTCCCTCATTCTCTCTTTTGGTCAACAACCGCTTCTCTAAATCCCATTTCTTCCCTCTAAACCAACCTGGAGTATGGTGTAGCGGGTAGAGCCAGGGCCTGGGAGTCAGAAGGCTATGGGTTTAGCCCCAGCTCCTCCACTTGTCTGCTGTGTGACCTTGGGCAAGCCACTTAACTTATTTGTGCCTCAGTTACCTCATCTCTAAAATGGGGAATAAGACTGTGAGCCCCACCTGGGACAGGGACTGTGTAAAACCTGATTTGCTAGTATCCACCCCAGCGCTTAGTACATTTTCGTTACCCTATTTATTTTGTTAATGAATTGTACATCGCCTTGATTCTATTTAGTTGCCATTGTTTTTACGAGATGTTCTTCCCCTTGACGCTGTTTAGTGCCATTGTTCTTGTCTGTCCGTCTCCCCCGATTAGACTGTAAGCCCGTCAAACGGCAGGGACTGTCTCTATCTGTTGCCGACTTGTTCATCCCAAGCGCTTAGTACAGTGCTCTGCACATAGTAAGCGCTCAATAAATACTATTGAATGAATACAATGCTTGGCACATTGTAAGCACTAAACGAATACCATAATTATCATTCTTCTTATTATTATTATTATTGCTCTTATCATCTCCTTCCTTTAGCAGAGAGGCAAAAGAGGAGAGAGCTCTTCCTGACCTACATTATAAGGAAATTGTTCCCAGTTACTGGTGCCTAAGAGAAAATCTGCACAGAGACTAGCTAACTGCAGGGTTGCCTGCATCTTCCCCGTAAGTACAGAATGAACGGATGGCGTATATGCCACATGACTGGGGAAGGGGACCATGCTGAAGGAGAGAAGCAGGAAGAAGTTTGGGAATCGCTTCCAGAATCACTGAAGCATACGCAAGATGGAACCACAGCTGCTGGGCTCGGAGTTCAGCGAATCTCATTTTAACGGGTCACTAAGCTGGGCCTACCTAGAAATGACAGCAGCAACAACAGATCTTACACAATGCATTGATTTTCTCTGAACAAAGCAGCATGACAAGACTGAGGAGCAGTTAACCTCTCCTCAGTGGGACTGGTGTCTTTAACCAGGAAACAAGGCGTAGTACGAGATCACCAGATTGAAGAATTCAAACTGGCCTGGGATTCTGTGTTGGTGTGAGTCTAGATTTCTCAGGCATTCTTCAGAAATCAACTGTCCCTCAGTGGACCTCTATGACTATTGGTAGAAAATGACTTTATGTGCTTATCACCAACTTATCTACAGAAATGGCGTGGACTAGTGGAAAGGGTTCAAGCTGGGAGTCAGGGGATCTGGGTTCTAACCTGGATCCACCACTTGCTTGCTGGGTGACCTTGAGCAAGTCACTTAACTTTTCAGGGCCTGTATCCTCATTTATAAAATAGGGATTAAATACCATTCACCCTCCCCCTTAGACTGTGAGACTCATGTGAGGCAAGGACTGTGTCTAAGATCATCTTGCATTAATCATTAGTATTATGTTATTTGTTAAGTGCTTACTATATGCCAAGTACTATACTAAGCACTGGGGTAGATACAAGATAATCAGGTCTCAAACAGATCCTGCTTCATTGGGAGCGCACAGTCTAGAACAGGTATTGAATTCCTATTTTACAGGAGAGAAAACTGAGGCACAACAAAGTGAAGCGACATGCACAAGGTCACACAGCAGGCAAGTGGGGGATCCAGGATTAGAACCAAGTCCTCTGACTCCCAGGCCTGTTCCCTTTACACTAGGGCATGCTGCCCCCAGGGGCCCTGCTGTTTGAGCAAGGAGGAGCCAGGGCTGGTAAAGACAGTTCCACAAATGGCTTAGTATGCAAAATCACCTTACTACTTCCTTTCAATAACCCAGAATTGTTGCCTGTGAATCTATAATCTCTCACCTTGACTATTAAAGTTTCATTTTTGCTGGGCTCCTAAGTGTCATCCTTATTTCCTCATGTATTCAAAATGCCTCCCTGTAAAACACATTTCTCTTCCTCTCAGTTCGGGCTCTTTTCCTCTTTGAATCACTCCACTGACACCTGCTTACCTAAGATATAAAAATTCCACATGTCATTTTTAGCCTAACTGCCTTCATCTCTGGGCTCATTTCTTCTAACTCTTCATTTCTACTTTTCTCTCCACCCTAACCTGTCACCTTAATACTCCCTGGATATCCTTATGGACTCATGAACATTCTTCCCTTTATATTTCCTCATGCACTTTTGCAAATAATTTCTCTTTTCCCACATCAAGCATAATGTTAATAGTGTCAGGCTCCAATATTCACACAATCTCTCTGAAATGAAACCATCCATTGCATAGAGGAGTTTGAGTTTCAACTGCAAAGCCTACATAAGCCAGTGGCCTAACTTGGTCCATGTATTTCCACCTGAAACTATATTCAGAATTCACAAACGCACTGGTTTGTACTCACCCACCTTACTTTTTTGACTCTATGCTGAAAGATGGGACATACAGGGAGTTCCCCTATATCACTGGAGTTTTGTCCTGAAAGAAACTTGGGTTCCAGGAAAATCAATATAATAACCATCGATTCAGTGGGAATTCATGGATGAGTGCCATTTTTTATAAAAAGTCCTATGTTATTACTCTATCCATCAGTGGTATTTATTGAGCATTACTGTAGGTTGAGCATTGTAATAATAATAATAATGCTCATCTGCTCATTTGTATATATTTTTATTACCCTATTTATTTTGTTAATGAGCTGTACTATTAATTGCTATTGTTTTTGTCTGTCTGTCTCTCCCAATTATTCATTCATTCATTCAATAGTATTTATTGAGCGCTTACTATGTGCAGAGCACTGTACTAAGCGCTTGGAATGTACAAGTTGGCAACAGATAGAGACAGTCCCTGCCGTTTGACGGCCTTACAGTCTAATCGGGGGATTGGGCTGGGATTGTCTCTATCTGTTGCCGAATTGTACTTTCCAAGCGCTTAGTACAGTGCTCTGCCCATAGTAAGTGCTCAATAAATACTATTGAATGAATGAATGTTGGTATTTGTTAAGCGCTTACTATGTGCTGAGCATTCTTCTAAGCACTGGGGTAGATTCAGGGTAAACAGGTTGTCCCACGTGAGGCTCACAGTCTTAATCCCCATTTTACAGATGAGGTAACTGAGGCACTGAGAAGTAAAGTGACTTGCCCAAAGTCACTCAGCTGACAAGTGGCAGAGCCGGGATTAGAACCCATGATCTCTGACTCCTAAGCCCGTGCTCTTTCCACTGAGCCACACTGCTTCTCTAGAGTACAATACAACAGAACCACACTCCCTACCTACAATGAGTTTATAATCTAGCCATTTAAAGTCTGTTGACTAAACTAGGAAATATGAATACAGAGCACACAGGGAAGAATCAATCCATGGTATTTACTGAGCACTTACTGTGTGCAGAGTGAGCACTCCACTAAGTATTTGGGAGATATTGAATACACTTACTGAACGCAGAGCAGTGCTCTAAGTGTTTAGAAGAGAGTACTACTTCCAGATTTCCCCTACCAAAGACCTGGGTTCTAATTCTAGCTCTGCCACATGTCTACTATGTGATTTTGGGCAAGTCATTTAACCTCTTTATGCCTCAGTTACCTCACATGAAAAATGAAAATTAAGACTGTGAGCTCTATGCGGAACAGGAATTAAGTCCAATCTGGTTAGCTTGTATCTATCCCAGTGTTTAGAACAGTGCTTGGCACATAGTAAGGGGCTAAGAAATATCATCACCATCATCATCATCAACATGTCTGTCTGCTCCTCTAATAACAATAATAATAATGATGGTATTTGTTAAACGCTATGGACCAAGCATTGTTCTAAGCACTGGGGTAGATACAAGCTAATCAGGTTATCCCATGTGGGGCTCACAGTCTTAATCCCCATTTTACAGATGAGGGACCTAAGGCACAGAGAAGTTAAGTGACTTGCCCAAAGTCACACAGCTGACAAGTGGCTGATTCAGGATTAGAACCCATGACCCCTGACTCCCAGGGCCGGGTTCTTTCCACTAAGCCACACTGCTTCTCTAGGTTATAAGCTCCATGCTGGCAGAGAACCTTTTGTACTGAACTCTCCTGAGTGCTCTGCATACAGTAAGGGCTTAATAAATACCATCAATTGAATGATTACAATAGGAAGAAGCAAGGGAAAAATCCAAATTCCACCAGCCTCTAACAGGAAACAAGAAAGCAGTTTCTACTCCTGGGTTAGAAAAGTTGCTGGGTGTTTTAAGTACATATAAGAGCCTCTAGGAGATAAGGAAAAGGAAATGACATTTAAACAAATACACCGTAGCTTGTTGTGGACAGGAAACTTGTCTACCAACTCTGCTTTATTATTCTTCCCCAAGCACTTAGTACAGTGCTCTGCACACAGTATTTGCTCAATAAATACAATTGATAGATTGAAATAAAAGGAGAAAGGGTTAGGTATTATCCTGACTTTTAACATTCCTGTTGGTAGTTCAGTATGCTTTCTTGGTACTAATATACCTTGCTTATCTCCCCTGCCCCTGCCCACTTTGGCCAAAGACCTATCCACTGACGCTGTGCTATTCTCCCCCCGGTTTTATCAATCAGAACGTTTCCCTCTTCCAGAAAGGCGCTCCCAGGGCACAGCTAATCCGTGACTTCGATGCAGTTTTGTGAGCTGACCTTTAGCCTTACTGAGATAACTTTCTCAGAATTTCCACATAGGGCTGGATGGAAAAGTTCTGGGAAAGACTGGACTATTTTTGACCTCACTGCCTCCACCTCAAAGGTGGCTGTCTGGAGAGGAGAAGCTCGAATTTGGATATATAATTCATAGGAACATTAGCCATCTTTAAGGATGAAAGATACTGCTCTAATCCCCAGGTTTTAAGAAACAGACTTCCATGAGCTTCAAATTAAGTTCGGTATTCCAACTTCTAACACAGCCAAATAGTTCTGAAAATCATAAATGGAAAAAGCCTGTCATTTCACCCATAAATCTGTCCTTGAATGGGATGTTGCTGCACTCACGGAATAATCATGAACCAAGGATCACTTTAGTTAACTGAATTCATTCCACCTCCACACTTGGGTGAAGAAGCCTCATTTTGTTCCACTCCACGGTTTTACAAGGAGTCGTACAAGTGACACTTCCAACTCAGCTATACCAATGGAAGCATGCAGAATCGCCTCCCTGGGCTCATTGGCATTTTAGGCTGAACCAATTAAGCTACTTCACATCAACAGGCCTTTCAGTCCCCTTAAGCCTTTTTGATTCCCCCTCCTCTTGAACCTGCCAAATGGAAAGTTGCCTGTGGTGAGTCAACTTTGACGACACCGGACTCCTCGGGTCCCGTTAATCAGCGGATGATCCAGAGGGTCTGGACCTCTCTTTAGGCCGGGACACCCAACTGAATGTGCCTGTTCTTCCAACTCATTTCTTTGATCTAGCCTCCATACTCTTTCTCCTGATTTTCCAAATTGCAATTTTAGACTTTGCGAGTTTAGAATTACAATCGATACAACTGTGGGATTCGTTAAGCACTTACTGCATGTCAAGCACTGGGATGAGTGCTGGGGTAGATACACAGATGATAAGATCAGCCACAGTTCCTCTTCCCCACGGGGCTCACAGTCCAAGGAGGAAGGTGAACAGGGATTTATTTAATCCTCACTTTACATGCTCATTTTAAATGCATCTTCATTTTATAGATGATGAAATCGAAGCCCAGAGAAGTAGGCTGACTTACCCAATGTCGCCCAGCAGACCAGGGGCAGAGTGGGGTTTGGAACCCAAGTTCTCTGACTCCCAAGGCCCCTGCTTCTTTTCACTAGGCTTATGCTAGGCTGTGTCGCCTTTCTCCGTAGCTTACAGCTTCAAGAGTCCCAGACCCCAGGCTGCTATCACCTTCACCTCACTGTTTGGTATATTGGTGTGTTTGGGCCTGGGTAGGAGTAGTGTGGAGAAGGTGGTAGAGGTGGCCAAACCACTCCAAAACCTATCAGCTGATGGGTGAGCGTGCAGGTGTGGCGTCTCAAGATGAGACACATTTTGACAGCAAGACACAGCTGCGTCCCCTTCCTCAAATTTGCCCTCACTATGGCTGACAGTCACAATACTCATCAGATTTGCTCCCTACTTGAGATTGTTTACCACGTGTATCTATGCTAACTTAGTACACAGCCAGTGTCAAAGTAACCGATAGAAGGAGTTCAGGGACTAGAAATCAGGTAATGTAGTAAGAGTCGCATTTCCACTTCTTGCCTCCTTTATGACCTTGGTCAAGTCATTTAACTTGAATGTACTCGATTTCCTCATCTGTATATAATAAAAAATTTTTTACCTCTCCTCTTACTCTGTGAGGCCCATATGAGACAGAGACTGTATTCAATCTAATGATCTTTTTATCAAATTCCCAGGGTTTTAGCACATACGTGCTTCACAACATTAGTTTTTTCCTTATGGTATTTTTTAAGAGCTTACTATGTGTCAGACACTGTACTAAGCATTGGGGTAGATACACACTAATCAGGTTGATGGAGTCTTGTGTCAAGGTGGTCAGGGCAAGGTGGTGATGGCAGAATATGAGAGAGGGGAAGTTTGGCTTGCTGTGACCATTTTTTGTCATTAGCTTCCGCTTCCTGGATCATCTGAGTAAAAGGAGGCAATGAAGTCTTGCAGTACAAATTAATTAATAGCTAATGGCTCCCCTCACTTTTAAATAATGTCAACTGTTTTCTTAAATCAATACGAGGTATACTAGATGCAACTGGCCAAGCTAAGTTGTATTGTGGAAACTTTCACTTTACACATTTGATTAAAGCAATTAGCTGAAAATAAATGGGAATTCATTGCTAAGATTGCCTATAAAGCGGCATTCATCTGTGTATTTACACAATGGATCTGCATCTGAGCGTTTAGTGTCCTTAATATCTCGCTGATGCTCAACAAGTCCTAAAACCCTTTTCGATAATGGTGTTCTTAGCACTCCTTATTTATGCAGCATTGATGGAAATATTCAAGGCATTTGCTCTGCAAATTTTCTCCCAAGGTATATGTGACAGGCATCAGTATCACTGTGTGCATTTCACAGATGAGGAAATTGAGACAGATTGAGGTCAAGCAACTTGCACCGGGAACACAGGGAGTCTTGCTGAGTTAGGGAGAGGGGAACTGCTTTTCAGTAACATAAGAAGTTAACCTCGAGTCTGAGTTCAGAATATGAAGGACCCCACATAATTACAAAACATTATGGTTCTTCTATTGCTATTTGAAAAAATATATATATATATATATACTAGCTCCCTCCTGATGGACTTCAGGGTAATGGAGTCTCTTATTACAGGGAGTCAGGGTAGGGTTAGGCATATGAGAGAGAGGGAAGTTTGGCTTGAAGCAACCATGGAGAGGGTGAAGGAGTCCAGGAGGGGAAATTGTTCAACAGAGGAGATATTCTGGCTGGAATCTATGTTTTGAGAATTGGAGAAAGAGAGTAGTAATCTTGTTGGTTATTTACTTTGACAAATTTCCTAATAAATTATGAATATGTTGCTCTTTTCATGTTTCCAGCAATGAAACTATGACCATATTTGTTTTTGAGATTCTAATAACGGTTATGCTGATGAGGCAAGTTCGGCTTTAGTGTTTCAAATCATTATAAAAAAAGAAAATAAATATATGAAAACAAATGAACATCTCTTCAGCTCAATGACAAATTGCTTCTTCTTCCAAGGTACATAGGACAGATTGTAAAAAAATATATATATTTTAGGTCATTTTTGGTGGAAGCTGTGTTGCAATTCTTCCATTGACACAGTTATTCACTGATGCATACATTGGTATACAAGTCTTGCACATTAACTCATTTCATCACAATGGACATTTCTGGCACAAATTAATAATTCCGATAGTTTTTTTTCCTTTTCTAACGCCAAAATTGCAGCAAATTTGCTGGTTAAGACTTACTTTTTAGGTTGTCATTTAAGGATAATTTTTCTCCTCCCCTAGTATCCTCCTAATATTAATACTTAAGAACAAAATTTCTATTAGAGTAGCTAGCACTTTTCATTTAATACCCTGATGATAGAGAACAATGTTTTGTAGCAGGAGAACTTGAAGCTCAGAGAGGTTAAGTAACTTGTGCATAGTTGCACTGGACATGATGAGTCAAAGTAACCCAAACTTAAATGAGGGTTAACAAACAAACAAACAAAAATCAGTTCTCCATTTCCATAGTCAGCCAAAGATATATTTCCTAGGTTCCTTTCCTTAAGGCAACCTGTGCAATAGTGAACTTGGGACATTATATAAACCATCTCCTCTCCCAATCTCCAATTCAATTATTGGTAACAATCCACCAATTTGGCATATAAAATTTTCTCGAATGAAGTCTTGGTAGAAGCAAATTACCATGAGTTTATGCCCAGGTAGGTCTCTCCTTTGTCTGTGGAGTCCTGGTCAGAAGAAAGGGTGACACCCAGGAAATTACTTTTATTTTTATATCCCTCTTTCCCATTAGAGTGTAAGCTCTTCGTGGCCAGGGCAGATGAAGTAATAATTATAATATTTGTTAAGCACTTACTATGTGTCAAGCACCGTATAAACCCTGGGGTAGATACAAGATAATCAGGTCCCATGTGGGACTGACAATCTAAGTAGGAGGGAAAATGAGTTTTGAAACCTCATTTTGCAAATGACCTGTGACATAGAGACGTTAAGTGACTTGCCCAAAGTCACATAGCAGGCAAAGTGGGTGGGAGCTGATTTAGAATCCAGGTCCTCTGAATTCCAGGCCTATGCTCTTTCCCTTAGGCCACAAGTATCCTACACTTTTATTGGCCAGTGCTTAGTACAGTGTTGGTCCACACAGTAAGCACTTAACAAATACCATTACTATTATTGTGCTTTGGCAAGTACTAAGTACACCTAGTTGGCCCTCAATAAATAGCATTACTAGCCCTTATTCCTAAACACCCATTACCTGATAACCTCTGATTTTTTAAAAAAGAGGTCTGCTATTTCATTCATTCATTTGTTCAGTAGTATTTAGTGAGCATTTACTGTGTACAAAATACTGTGCTAAGCTCTTGGGAGAGTACACAGTAAAGATAAAGACACATTCCTGACAACAACCAAAAACTTTCTAAATTGCTTCCATTATTTTTTATGGTATTTGTTAAGTGGTTACTGTGTGCCCAGCATTGTTTCTAAGCACTGGGGTAGATACTAGTTAATCAGGCCCAATAATTTTACTTTTCCACCCACTTACTTCAAAAGTTTCACCAGAGCCATAAACAGTCAATGATCGTGTGAACTTTGTTTGAACTTTAAAGGTAATTAAATAAAAAAAAGAAACCTAAACGCTAAGTCGGTTTCTGAATAACAAAAGGTCTACCTGAAAAATGAAAAAAAAAGGTTTTTTTCTACAGATGAGTCATTTTTCCTTCACTCTGATACTTCTTTGTCAGGTGGAGGGTAGAGAACTAATTTCACATTCCCATTCTGAAACTCCTTCTTTGGGAAACAGTGTGAATCCCACTCTCAGGGATGGGGAACATTAAGCTCATTTTGGTGGGTGGTGTTTGCTTTTGTTCTCCCAAGGCTAAATGTCAGCCTTCGGTTCTACAGAACCTCTATGTTCTTTTTCCTCTCCCACTCACTCCTCCTTGCCATCACAGAAACCTCACTCTCTCATTGCCTGTCGATGCTAATGTCTCCTGCCATTCTCTCCAAAGGGGTACTTCACTTTTTGACTCACAGAGACTACTCTCCTATTCAAGGGAAAGGTAGAAATATCATCTCAGTTTCCCCATCTGTAATATGGAAACAAGATCCCTGCCTCTCCCTTCCTCTTAGATTGAGAGCCCCATATGGGACAGGGACTGTATGTGACCTGATTATTTTGTATCTTTGCCTGAGTTTAGCACACAGTGAGTAAGTGCTTAATACATACCCACAATAAAAGGAAGCACCTGGAAAGGAGAGCAAGGAGGGGGTGAAGAAGAGGTCCCAATGAAGATACAGATGCTCCCCTTTATCAGTGCGTTTCAGAACACCATTATTCATTCATTCAATTGTATTTATTGAGCGCTTACTGTGTGCAGAGCATTGTATTAAGGTACAATAGCTAACCTCAGTTACTCTGCTGTCTGGGGATGGTGCTCTTCGCTCTGACCGAGGAACTTGTAATCAGGTCCTGCCCTTCAGGGGAGAAAGCAAACTATCCAGGTCTGGCCTGTAAGAGAAGAAATTACTAGGCTGATGTAATACTAATACAATGTATTTATTGAGCACTTACTGTGTGCAGAGCACTGTACTAAGAACTTGGGAAAGTACAATGTAACGATCATGTTTACTGAGTGTTTTACTGTCTGCACAGCACTGTACTAAGAGGTTGGGAGAGCACAGTACAACAGACTTGGCAGACACGTTACCTGCTCACAATGAGCTTACAGTCTAGAGGAGGAAATGAGACATAGTCCAGAAAGGGAGTCCAGTTGGTGGGTTTGGTTCAGAGGGAGTATCCAAACTCTCTATCCTAGAGATGCCGGTCAGACACAAACATGAAATTTGCCTGAAGTGCAAAAATATCAAACTACGTATCTTCCAGTGGAAAACCTCCTTTTAATACTTCGTAACAATAAGTGCAGTGACCCCTAGTAGCAATTCTGAATTGCCCAAGATGACCAAAAATACTCCCAACTCTCCCCCATTGGTTTGAACGACGCTGCCAGGGTCTGTAATCCCATGGACTATAATTATTGCCGATTTTCTCTGACCCATAAAGGGAAACTCTTGTCTCTCATCATCTATATGTGGGAATGCTGCTTATTTCCTGGTTTTATCCCTTTTCCCTGGAGAAGCCTGACAAGAAGAGAGCATAACTAACTGGTCTGTATTTGTAGGCCTGAAGCTCCATGCTTGCCTAGAGAGAAGGGTGAATGGGTCTGTAGTTACAAAACTGCAATTTGCCACTGTACTCTAGATGCCTTAAATGTTGGGGAAATAAACCACCGAGTCAAAGACTGCCCCTCCCCCATTCTGGAGAGGCACAGACTAGCCCAGGACAGCTTGGACAAATAACTTAGGGAAGGCATTGTGTGATCCAGTGTGAAAAACAGTGTGGTCTAATGGATAGAGCATGGGCCTGGGAGTCAGAAGGATCACTGGATTGATCACTGGACTGTTAGCTTGCTGTGGGCAGGGAATGTGCCTGTTTATTATTATACTTTACTCTCCCAAGTGCTTAGTACAACTTAGCACACAGTAAGCACTCAATAAATATGATTGAATTAATAATCCTGGCTCCACCACTTGTCTACTGTGTGAACTTGGGCAAATCATTTCACTTCTTACCTCATCTGCCAAGTAAGGTTTAAGACTGTGAGCCCCATGTGAGACACAAACTGTGTCCATGTATTAGCTTGTATCCTGATTAGTTTGTATTAACTTGTATCCATCTCACAGCTTGTTACAGTGCCTGGCATATAGTAAGCGCTTAGCAAATACCTTTTTTTTAAAAAAAAAAAAGGCATTTCCCAGAAGATCTCAATTCCAATTAAAGGAGTTAGCAAAATAGAAGGAATCCTTTTATGATGAGTATTCTGTTGAATGCACTGCTGAGCTGAGTTCCACACTGTAACCAAATCAACAAACAGAGGTAATTAGAGAATAGACTGGAAACTACTTTAGAAAAACCTCAGTTTTCAGCCATTCCCCTGAACTTTGGGGAGGAGTTGAAGCACATGATGGAAACTGTTTAGGAAAAATAAAAGCACTATAAAAAATTCTAGGAATTATTATTCATGATGACCCCTCTTCCCTTCCCAATGAGCTGGTAACTATATAGTTATAGTAATAAATAATTTATGTAGTTGGATTTTTGATTTGCTTTTCCTTACCTTTGAGTCACCGGGCCCCAAGGGCAGGAACTGTGATGCATAATCCTGGATCCAGGTCAGTGGTCTGATTGCTGCAGACCCTCAATCAATATTTGGTGGGATCATATGAGGTGACCACCCTTCATTATAAGCAAAATAAAATAGAATCCAACAGTCTCACCTCTAAGCAAATCATTCTTAAATGGTCAAACAATCCACCAGTCAAATAGCATCATTTCCCCTTCTGCCACGAGTAATATTAATATATTGTTAATGGTATTTGTTAGGGCTCACTATGTGTCAGAGATTATGCTAAGCACTGGGGTAGATACAAGAAGATCAGATCTCACATGGGGCGTGCAGTCTAAGTAGGAAGGAGAACAAGTATTGAATCCCCACTTTACAAATGAAGGAAATGAGACACAAAGAAGTTAAGTGACTTGCCCAAGGTCATGCAGCTGACAAAAAGCAGAGCTAGGATTAGAAACCAAGTCCTCTGATTTCCAGGTCTGAGCTCTTTCTATTAGGACATGCTGCTTCTCCACCAACTGTAGAGACACGATACCCTGCTGGATTTCCCCCAGAAGGTCCCTGTCTCTGTCCCAGTCTCAGTCAGGACTCATCATTTCCATTTTACAGATGAGGAAACTGAATTTGACCAGAGAGGCTAAATGACTTGCTTGAGGTCACACAGTAGGCTAGTGGAGGAACTGGCACTCAAACCCAGCAGCATGACTTAGACTGTGAGGTTCATGTGGGATGTGATTTTTTGTATCTACTCCAGGTCTCAGTACATAGTAAATGCTTAACATATACCCCAGTTCTTATCAAACACAGCTCTCGACTTCCAATCACGTGGTCATTCCACTAGGCCATGGTGCCTCCCTATGCTAAATCTAAGATCATCTCTAGACGGTAAGCTAATTGTGGGCAGGGAATGTGTCCGTTTATTGTTGCATTGTACTTTCCCAAATGCTTAGTACCGTGCTCTGCACACAGTAAGCTCTCAATGAATTCGACTGAATGAATGAATAAACCTTCATTTTAAAGAACAATTAGCAGTTTGGGGGAAGGGAAGCAGGAAGACTAAAGGGATGTAAATTCATCCTCAGGAGATAAAGCAGTGGGGATGATACTGACATGATTTACTTTAAGGCATTACCCAAAGAAGATCCATTCAAATGATCTCTTCCCGCGAGCACCTACAGCTTGGAAGGAGAGTAAGAGTAGCATATGCCACAAGTGAGATTTGTATTTTAGAAACCTCCTGTCACGTAGATTTCCTTGTCAAATGAATGTCATAAGGGCTTCTAACTGGTAAAGAAAGTGTAGTGTTTCCTTCAGATTCACTCCCTGTGCCGGAGTTCACATGCTCGGAACCACTCACACATTCCTCCCGCCAAGCAGTTTCCGAGGCTTCGCCTGTTCTGCTTGGATGGTGCACAATTCTCTGGTACTTATCAACCTGGCAGCCGGTCTGTGGCTGCCTTCCCCTTAAAGCAAAAAAAAAACAACAACAACAAAAAAAAACCCCGTCCCGTTTGCTTTACAGCCGTCCCTCTACTCAGGAAGCCAGCCAACCACAGCCGATCAAGAGTTGCAGATGATGACACCAGGATTTTCTCTTGTAATCACCGGAGATGAAAAGTAAGTGAGTGAGATGCTTTCTGAGGGACTAACTAAAAGAGAAAGCGCTTCTGAGAAGGATGTTGTTCTGGCTGGTGCCAAGGCAGTGATCAAAAGGGGATTTCATGAGACACTAGCAGCCTGTATATGGGCAAAGAAGATTCCAGAATGGAAATGTGAAATGTTGACTTGAGCAAAGTTAATGGACCATATTCCCCAGAATAGAAAGTCCCCAGAAAAGTTTTCCTTGCAATGCACAGCAGGACTGAGAAAGCAGCACTGACTTATAATACTTGGCAAAGCCTAGCAGCTTTCAGGGGAGAGCTTCGCTGCTCTTTATCAACTCTGTCTTCCAGGTGAGGTTGGTCTCATTAACCCAAGATACACAGGTGAGTAAAGTGCCTCTCCCACAGCCTAGCTGGGAGGAGACAGAGGAAGCTACCCTCAAAATGCTGCTCTGAAAAATGTCAAAGGCACCCCACACTTTGGTACTCAGAGTGCATCATTCACCAAGATGGCTCAATAAATCTGTCTATGACAAGATGGTGATTTACTCAGAATGGCCCCTGGACCACATAAAATGTGTGGTTTGATTGCTGGAAAACCTGTGTCCAAGTAAAATGTCCAAATGCTTTCAGAATGAGCTTTAGTACTGATGGAGTTGTTTGTACTTTCCAACCCACTCACAGCCATCAATTATTTAGATACGAGTCCTAGGGCTGAAATGCTGGGAAATGGCAAAGACTAATAGTTAAGGGATTTGTATATTGAGAATAGGATATCAGGGCAGTCGTCTCCCAAGAAGGAGCCAGTGTTACCATTCCGAATGTGAAACACATTGGTAAATTGACTGCAGCTTTAATATTGGCCAGGAGGCCTAACTAAGTGCTTGGTGTCTCGGTCCCCACTGGTAAAATATGGAGAAGAGAGGACATCTACTGGAAGAGTAGAGGAGGAAACTAGTGATCTCACCAGCTCTTGGAGGACACAGAGGATAAAACTCTCATCATGATGTTAAGCACTCAGTGGATGCTTCAAATATTTATCTCAGTGGTCTCTGGTATCAGTTTTGTAGAGCAAAGGTTCAAGGACAATTTGGGGCAGTTGCTTTCTAGATTTTATGCTTGACAGCTTCAGAGAGTGAGCCTGAGGTTTGAAGGTGGAAAGATACCTCTTTGGCAGTGCTCGGATCCTGATGGGATTGAGATTATATGGCATGGATGAAGTGTGTTAAAAAAAATCAGTAGAGACGTTGTATTTCAGGAAAGTTAACTTCAATGGGATTAGAGAAACAGTAGAAAAAGTCCCTGATGTCAAGCAAGATAGGAATCCACAAAATTGGCTACTTAAAATGACTAGAGAGGAGGAGATGGAAAGCAGGGATTGGAAAGGAGGGAAAGAAACTGAGAATGAGGGAAGAGGGCCAGGCAAAGAGAAAATGGGGAAAAGGAGGAAGATAGAGGAAAAAGAGAAGGAGAAGGGAAGAAAGATGGGAGAGAGGGAGTGATGGGTAGGGATCACTGCTGTACTCTCCCAAGTGCTTAGTACAGTGCTCTGCACACTGTGAGCACTCAATTAATACCAACGATTGACAGAAAGCGTGGGAGAGAATAGAGTCGAGGAGAGGGAGGAGATCAAAGAAGATCAGAGAGATGTCTCCCTTTCTGTTAAAGCATTATTGGGTATTTTTTAAGTGCTTACTAACATGTCAAACACTGTTTTAAGCACTAAGGTAGATACACGAGTTTATCAGGTTGCATAAAGTCCCTGTCCCACATGGGGTTCACAGTCTATTCATTTATTTTGCTTTTCCTGCTTGGCTTTGCCACCACTTGCTCCACAGATCTTTCACTGCAGCTTCTATTGCTCAAAGCAGGACTTCCTCAGATTGTGCCATGTTCCTAATGACTAGCCGGCCAGGGAGCATAATGTGGGAAGATGGTTACTTCCTGGCTCTCTCTCAAAGGACAAAACTCAAAGCCAAAGAAGAAACTTTCTCTAACCCAAAGGAGGGTAGAGATAGAGGGAAATAACCCATCGTAAGAGCTGCCTGGAGAGCTTAAATCAAATGGAAACGGGGTCAGCTTACCAAAGAGGATAACAGGGAGATAGTGAATAATTGTAGAAATCAGAAAAGCAAAATCAAGAAAGGCCTAAAGGAAAATGGAAAAAAAATCCTTTAAATACATTGGAAAAAGGATAAAGGAATATGTTGCCCCTTTATCAGGGAAAGCTTTTAACAGATGACCCTGAAAAGGTGGAGAGAGAATTTTCATAGCATTCTTAACCTCTACCTTTACAGAAAAGGTCAACTAGGTACATTTGGGGTGGGAGAGCAGGAAACTTCCCTCAAATAAGGTAGAATCTTGTGCATGATTACTTCAATTATGTAAACAAAATGGACGTGTTCCAATCTGTGGACCCCAGTGACTGAATACTAGGCTACTGAATTGGCTGACCTTCAGAGGGCCACTAGCAATTTTCTTTGAGAATTCTTGGAGGTTGAGAGAAATGCTAAAAGCATGAAAAAGGGCAAATACTGTCAATCCCTGAAATGGGAGGACTGTGGTATGGGGGATATGAAGCAGGGGAGAAAGTTCCAGACAGGAGATAGGGCAGGAGAGCTGAGAATGAGAAAGGAAACATGGCTTGCTTGTGAGGAATGAAGACTGTAAGCTGGGGTGTTATGGGAAAAGAAAGTCACTGAGAAAGAAGGAGGGATCCAATGACATGTCTTAAAGCCAAGTCAAGCTGCCATTTGAGAAGTAGCATGACCTGGTGGAAAGTCATTCAATTGTATTTAATGAGCTTTTACTGAGCTCTTGGGAGAGTACAATAAAAAAATATAGCAGACACATTCCCTGCCCATATAGAGCCTACAGTCTGGAGAAAGACTGAAAGAACATGGCCCGGGAGTCAGAGGACCTGGGTTCTAATCCCAGCACTGACAATTGCTTGTTCTGTGACCTTGGGCAATTCACTTAACTTCTCTGTGCCTCAGTTTCCTCCACTGTCAAATGGGGATTAAATTATACTCCCTTCTACTTATGAGCTCCATGTGGGACAGGGATTGTATCCAGTCTGATTAATTTGTATCTACCCCAGGATTTAGAAGAGTGCTTGACACATAGTAAGAGCTTAAATTCGACGTTAATAATTTGCTTGATTTCCAGACTGGAGGCTGTATCCTACTCCCCCGCCCCCCACAAAAAAACCCACCCCAAAGAGCACGGAATAGTAGTTATGCTATGGAGTAGAATTAATCCTGTCAGACTAAACTAATTTTCTTAATCGAAGAGTGACAAGTCTGAGGGCAAATGGTGATTTCCAAAGAAGTAGACTCCATTATCAACCCAGAAATAAAGTAGCCTTCAATGTAAAGATGGCACTGTAGTCTGTATCTAAAGTGCTCCCTGGTAACATATTTCAAAAAGATCTTCCTAATACCTGTTACATCCCTGTTACTGCACAATCAGGCCATTTCCTGGAGTTAATTATCACAAACAATAACATTCATCAAGCAATTATATGTATTGAACACTTACTATGTGCAGAACACTGGATTAAGGGCTTGGGAGAGTTGGCAAGCACATTCCCTTCCCAGAACAAATTTACAATCTAGAGGGAGCTCATTTCCTAGATCAGAGCAATGGTCCTTCAGCTCAGGATTCAATCACCAATTTGTAGCACTGGAATGCTTTCATGATCAGTGTGATAACTGACCTCCTGGGCAACCATAACATATATCGCAAAGTTCAGCAGAGAAAGTCCACATGCTGTCCCACAGGATATGTTGTTCTTCTGAAGGCAGAGATGAAGCAATAGGAACCGATCAAATTTTTGAATACCTTTGACAGGAAATGCCCTCCTTCCCACCTGCTCATTTCAAGGCTGGCATTGTATCAGGAAGGGCCTGCTTAGAAACAGAAAAATCCCACTCTGGAAAACATTGGGCACATAGCAGAGAGGTAGAATATACAAAATAGGTAGGAGTGTAGTCATTCAATCAGTGGTATTTATTGAGCATTTACCAGGTGCAGAGCACTTTACTAAGTGCTTAGGATAATATAATGTCATAGGGGTACATTGCACATCCAAAGCACACCTAGTTTACCGTAATAAACACTGATTAACTGATTATAATGGTAATGGTAGGGCAGTGATCCCGGTGACCCAAGTCCAATAGAGTTAATGTGGGAAGGCTTCCTGGAGGAGGACAATGATTAGGACCATTTCTCAGAGGTGGGAAATGGTTCATTGGAGAAAAGGAGGGAGGTTTTCTAGGTAGCTGGAATTAGGGATATTCCATTCTAGAGTTCTCCCTTCAAACCCTAGCCCTGGTTGTTCTTAGTGATGTCTTTCTGAATCAGTTTTCCTGAAACCAGCACAAACTACCTTAATGGCATTTTGCTTGAATTATGCACTTGTTAGTTCATCGGAACATTTTCGTTTTATCTTGAACCTTGCCACATAAATAACCTGACTTTATTTTACCCAAGATTATGTACTATGTAGGCTGCCCTTTTAAATTAGACATAACAAAAATCAATGCAATCATTAAGGGGACACTTGCTGCATTAATACAGTTCTGAACAAACCCTTTTCTGGTTCTTCCTGTGGACAAACTGGATATTTAAGCCTAACAAATGGCAGAAGTTGTTTACTCCCTTCTTTCACTCTTTTGACATTGATGCATCACCTCGGGATGCTCAAATAGTTGGATTGACACCCATGTCACCGTGTTCCATCTTTACATGAAAGCATCTGTTACCTGTGTCACCACCAACCTTGACCTACCCATTCGTGACAGAGCATAATGGGGGTTTTAGCTAAACAAAGATGAGAGAGAGAGAGAAATCTCTTTTATAGCCCACAGACGAATCACCTTAAATCGGAATTAACACGGATCATGACAAACTGTGGACATCTTGTGCTTAGATACCATTATGTTTCACAAATTACTACAAGCAACTTAAAATGGAGTCACCCATCTCTTTCTCTGACACTTGCTGGATGGGTGCCTTAGTAGAGGCAAACCCTGGATGTAATAGATTTCTTTAAAAAACCATTAAAAGCTGCCTTGACCAAAGATTCCCAGAGCACAATGGACAGACGTAATCAATCACTGTGGAAAATTTCTTGTGACCCCAAATCTTCTTCCCAATTGGATGTGACAGAGAAAATGAGAGGGAAAGAATGACGAATGTTAGGGAGGGAGTGGAATTCACTTGTTTGGAAGACGAAAACTATAAAAGCATATGAGGGAGAATAACTTTGAGACCATTAGAGGAAATTGAGGGAGCCCTCCCTCCAAAAACCTGCAGAACCAATTGTTAACACTGTTCAGTGCTGACAACTAAACAAGCACATAGTGGAAAGAACGAGATTTTCCTTGGACCTAAAGGAAGGTCTAATTGTAAGCAACACACGCAAATCACAAATACGTACTTAGTAGTCATCTGGTGAAAAAAAGTGCCTTTTGCTAGAAAGACAGAGCCAGAACTAAGGATTTCTGGCTAATGCTCAACTATAATCAGTTCAAAATATTTATTTTTTTTGAACACTGGGAGAGGTTGTTTTAGACTCCGGAGATGGAGAGGAATCTTAAAAGGTCATCTACTTCATGATCAGCCATCTGGAGTAACCACAATTAACCAGTTCTGGCAGATGAGAATCGATCTCATTTTTAAAGGCCTCCAGAGGAAGAGGTCCTGCAATCTGACATGGTCACTATTCTGATGTTTAATGGTCCTCCCAGCTAGGAAATTCTTTCTTTAATGTGATGTAAATCCCTAATGCTGCCATTTAAGCCTTTTTATTGATGTTCTCTTGTCAGTGGAGATGGAGACAGTATGTCACCCTCTTCTGTATAACACCATCTCATGTATTTGAAGGCTATTATTAAGTCCACCTTTCTTCCACAAATGATTTGATTTGCCCCCGCCCGCTTTGTCTCCAAAGGAGCTGAATCCACCTTCTCCGTCTCTGAGGCTTCTATGAAACAATAACAGATCCGAAAAGCAGTGTGGAACAGATGGAAAGAGCCCAGCCTGAGAGTCAGAGGACCTGGGTTTTAACCCTGGCTCCACCACTAGTCTGCTGTGTTACCTTGGGCAAATCACATAACTTCTCTATGCCTCAGTTACCTTATTTGTAAAATGGGGATTAAGATGGTGATCCCCATGTGGGACAGGGACTCTGTCCAGCCTGATCAGCTTCTATCTACCCCCAACACTTAGTTCAATGCCCAGCACATAGAAAGTTACTAGTAAATACCATTAAAAAAAAAATCCCCACCAATCTTAGGTCAAATACATTTCCAGGGGTCTTTAGCATTTAGCATTAAATTCAGGTAAAACTTTGAAGCTGAGAACATATAAGGATGTTTTCAACAAACAGCATCTAACGGTCATGAAAGGCACTTTTTAACACCCTTTGTGGGATACTGTAGCTGTGGTCAATATTGAAAGAAATGATTAGTTGTTGGCGTTGTTCAATAGCTGCGGGCCATTAAAATTCTTCTGATAAAAATTTCCTTTGGTGTGTAGGGTAATACATTTGTCAGTCTGACAGATATAGATATAATATATAGATTTCTAAGGAAGCCAACAAAGAACACGCATAAATATAGATCCTCTCAGGAAGGATATACATGAGCCAATGAAGGGGCATGCTTCCGATATGCTCCTATAATATTATGCTATCTTCGTTGCCACATTTAATTTGACAAAGGTTCTTAATTTTTACATTTAATGTTTCTCATTGATTTCTAAAATTAACAGCAGCTTGGAGAAAGCACAGAATATGATAAACAGCATCTGTTTTCCCAAGCAGCTTGGTGGATTTTTTTTTTAATTTGTAAAAAAGGACTAGAAATATATCTATCAAAACAGCACGCGGGTGCATGCATGCACAGACACACACACACACATTCACAGTTTAAGGCTGATTAATCACTCAATTCTGTTCCAGTCCCACCATAGTTTCAGAGGGGTGGAGGGAAGAGGAAGAGAAACTCTTCGCATTTATCTTTGGACAAGGATTATTTTAATACCTGATATTTGGCTGGGTATAAATAGATAGACAAAGTGTACGAACACAACCAAGCCAGTTGCAAAATCTACTCTGAATACAGCTTTGAAAGGACTACTGAAGATGGGCAGTGACCTGGAACATAAGTTTTGGGCCATGTCTACACTGGCAGCCAGAGTGATAACAGAAAACAGTATGTGAATTCAAATCATCTTGAATTAGATGCATTCCCCTTTCCCTAGGATATTGTCCCATTCCTTTCCCTGCACTATCCATACCCATTTAGGCTGGCCACAGAGAAAGCCAACATTTCCAATCTACCTGAATAATGGGGGAATAGAATTAATCTTTCACCTCCGCACTCTATCTCTTACCCTAATGCCATTTCAGCATATCACATAAGCACCCCCACCTTCTCTCACACCCCCCAAGGCACTTACATACATGTCTGTATACTCTATTGCTTCCCTGCATCTTCAATTTTAATGTTTATCTCCTCCACTTGATGGTAAACTTCTTTGGGGCTGGGTTCAAGTCTACTATTTCTATTATGAGCTGCCAAGAGCTTATTACAGTGCTTTGCATAGGAGTAAGTGTCAGTAAATACCACTGATTGATTTTTCAATCTCTATTTTCTTCTTGAGCTATAGAGGATGGAGCATCACCTTGCTTTCCCTTGGCTTAACCTTACCTTGACCAAGAGAAGCCAGGATTCGCTACACTCCCTTCGGCTGTGAATAGTCTTCGTTTGTCATGAGATTTATCACCTAAGCTCTTTTCTGTTTGGATGGGAAATTGGGACATCCTACCCAAGAGACTGCCTCCCCAGGACAAAAGTCTGGTGGTCATTTTGATCCAGAGAGAACTCAGAAACGAGTTTGGGTGAATCCTATTTAGGCATGGTCCTTTAAAAAGTGGCAGTGAATTGTTCTCTAAATTATCCATTAGCTACTGAGCAATTTTTCTTTTTTAAAAATGATATTTATTAAACAATCAATCATATTTATTGAGCATTTATTATGTGCAGAGCTCAGTACTAAGCACTTGGGAGAGTACAATAAAACATAGTTTGTAGACATGTTCCCTGCCTATGCTCAAGCTCTTAGTACAGTGCTTTACACATAGTAAGCTCTCAGTAAATATGATTGAATTAAATGAATGAATATTGAGCTTACAGTCTAGAGGGTTAGCTTACTATGCACCCAGGACTGTACTAAGCACTGGGATCAACATTATTCCTGTCCCACATGGGGCTCACAATCTAAATAGGAAGAAGCAGGAATTAATCCCCATTTTACAGATGAGGAACTGAGGATCCTAGAAGTTTAGTGATTTGCCCAAGGTCACAGAGTAAACATGATTAGAATCCAAGATTGGAACCTCTGAACCCCAGGCTTGTGCTCTTTCTGCTAGGCCACACTACATCCCTAAAAAACAAATATTTCCTGAGTAGCTGTCTTAAATAATATTCTATTTACAAAGTTTTCTTCTTAAAAATTTGATTGGTAACTATCTTGACTAGGGAAATTACCTCAGCTCTCCACCAAAGAATAAATAAAGAAAATTCAGCTATTAGAACTTCCTTGACTGAATCTCACACTTAGGAAAACTACTTCCAATTCTGTACCACTCCCTTCAGCCCTTGTGTATTTCAAATATCTTTTTAAAAAAGATAAGTCAAGATAAGTCAACACAAGGTCCAAACATATGGCAATCCTTTAAAGAATACCCTCCACCTATTAAAATTTCATGAAAATTAAGCATGCAAATGAACTCGAGTTTGCAATATTTGTAACACAAAGATTTCTGTCAAAAAAACAGTTGGAAATAACATGCTGTTTGCAATGTAATTGTTACTATTCACTAAAGCAGAAAAGGCAAATGCAGAGAACTAAAGAACTGACAACCTAGTCATTTAAAACTACAGGTTGTCTCAGGAATGACAATGGTTTTGAAATTCAGCTCAACCCATGCCGAGAAGTTTCTTGCTCTAGATATCGGAGTGTATTTTAACACTTTCCTTGAATGGCCTTTTCATTTTTTCAGAGATTTCCAACTACACAGGGAAATATTAATCATCTTGATAAAATATGCAAAATTAATGATTGGCACACACTGCTTAGTGGACTTTTAGGTTCGGACTTATGGGATCTGAATTTTGAATAAGGCCATTAATGTTAATCCTCACCAACTGAAGAACTGTGTCTTCCTAAGATAGAATTTTATTTTATGGTCGAGCAAGAAAAGCTACAGTAATCCAATAAGCGTATGTAGAGATGTGCAGGATCCACATATGAATGATAGATTTCTCTTTAATATGTGTGTGTGCAAAGCATTCAGTTATTAGGTATATTCCAATTGAAACAAAATATTTTTCTCTAGTCATTTTTTTCCTCTAGGTTTTCAGAAACCCTTTTTCACAGAAGACACACAACTGGGACAAAAACCATTTTCTCACCTAATGATATAAAAGTTTGAGATATGCTTTCAAATCTTAAAAATATTCTGTAGCATTTGTCTCAGACTGAGGTAAGCCGGGGATACGTGAGCCACAAAGAGGCAACTTGAAGCTATCCCATTTGTCCATTTTCCCAGAAAGGGTTGCAGTGTGTCTTGGGGCAGGTTAAGGCAGACATTCCAGAAATACTTTTTCCCACTAATTTAAAATAATGCCAAATTCTTATGTCCCATCCCAGGGGGATCTGGGAGGCACCAATCTGGTGTTCCCTTGATTTAATATTTTCTCCACAACTTGAGCAAATGCCTGTGAGGTTTGGGGGTTATCCAATCAAATCGAACAATAGAATTTATTGAATGCCTACTGTGTGTAGGATTCTGTACTAAGCACTAGGGAGAGTAAAATAAAATTGTAGATGAGATTCCTATTCTCAGGGATCTGACAATCTAGTAGGGGAGAGAGGAACTCAAATACATTTTCAGGTAGGAAGAAGCATTAGAGTATAAAGATATGAAAACAGTTGTGGTATTTATTAAGCATTTACTATTTACCACACACTGAGCACAAGATGATCAAATCAGATACAATCTCTGCCCCACATAGGGCTCACAGGCTAGAACAGGTATTTAATCCTCATTTTCCAGAAGCAGAAGTTGAGGCACAGATAAGATAAATATCTAGCCCAAGGTCACAGAGCTGGCAAGTGGAGGAGCCAGGACTAGAATATAGCTTCTGTGATTTCCATCCAGTGACTTTTTCCACTAAGGCCACACTGTCAGAGCACTTCTGTGTGGGGCATTCCAGCATGTAAAGGAATGACCAAATTGGGGGAAGGGAGCAGAAGGGGTTGAGGAAGTTTTGTTCTTATCACCATCAAAGTGTGAAATGTGACTGTGGTGAAATGTGAGGTATAGGGTAGACTCCAACTGTATCATCCCAGGGCTTCCATTCAATCCTGTCTTGTAGCACCTTGGCAGGAAGGATAAAAATGATCAAGCTGAAGCCTCCACAAAATACAGAAGATTGAGAGGGCTGGTGTAGCAGTCGGGGACTGTTGAACTTTGAGCTGCAAGAAGCCCAAACTTCAGCTCCTCCAGCCACAGTAATAATTGATAATTGTGAGTTGGACACAGTCCCTGCCCCACATGGGGCTCACAGACTCAAACCCCATTTTGCAGATGAAGTAGCTGAGGCAGAGAGAAGTGATTTTCCCAAGGTCACATAACAGTCAAGTCCTTCTGGCAAGTCCTTCTGATTCCCAGACCCAGTTCTATTCACTAGGCCATGCTGCTTCTCAGTACCCTACTGATTTTATTTTTACTTTACACACTTGCCCTTGTCTTCTTCTTATGGTTATTATTATACTTAAGTGCTAGCGATGTGCCAAACATTGTACAAAGAGCTGGGGTACAGACATGATTATCAGGCCAGACACAGTCCCTGTCCCACATGGGGCTCATAGTCTTAATAGGAGGGACTAGATTTTAATACCTATTTTACAGATGAGGTAACAGCTAAGTGCTAAAATAAATACCAGTTAATTAGGTGGGACACAGTCCCAGTCCCATATGGGGATCACACTCTTAATCACCATTTTACAGATGAGGTAATGGCAACCCAGAGAAGTGAAGTGGCTTGACCAAGTTCACACAGCAGATATATGGTAGATCTGGGATTAGAACCCAGGTCCTTCTGACTCCCAGTCCTGTGTTTTTTCCACTAAGCCACAGTGGTTCTCCTTGTCTTTCTCTTCTTTCACTTTAGTCATCTGGCTACCCTCTAGACTGCAAGCTCACCCTCTTGGCTGTAAACTCATGGACATGGAATTTCCATGTACCCAATCCATTTATTGTACTTTATTAAGTGCTTAGTACAGTTCATAGCACCTAGTAGGTCCCCTAAACACACCATTGTTACTAATAAATAATAAACATTCTTTCATTTACCTGGTGCCTTACATGAATGGTACATTTCTTGCTCTAAGTGTGTTGAGCTTTAGGATTGAAAGAAGTCTCAAGACAATCAGATTACCACCTGCCCTGAGTGCCTTAGGTGTTCACCTGCCTGGAAATAGGAGGACAAAATTCGTTCAATCAGTGGTATTTATTGAGCACTTACTGTGTGACGAGCACTCTACTAAGTGCTTAGGAGAGTACAATTCAATAGAATTGGAGAGTTGGTAGAAACCCAACCCTGCTCACAAGGAATTTACAGTCTAGAGGGGGAAGATGACTTCTTAATGTCCCTTTTAGGTTTCTATGATTACAGTTGTTATCGTTATCTTTTTATTATTAAAATTTAGCTGCAGCTGATATTGCAGCTCAATGGCCAATCCATTGACTTTCTAAATTCATTAAAAACTAGACCAAAGGACCCCAGAGTCAACACACACAAATATGCTCAACCTTGCGTGTCTACTGGAAAGCAAAATATGTCCAGACACCAAACGATAAAGCTGGTTAAGAGCTAAATTATCGGAGCCAGGATAATGCAACCTGGACTATGTCACTCATCTTTATTTAATGGAATTTTTCTATTCAGAAGTGAATTTATGGAACATGATTAATATGTACTATCTTAACATTTGCAGTGGCAAATGAGAGAATTGCCATTTACCATCTAATTTTCCAGGAAACATTGATTCTTAAGTAACACTTGAAGTGATTGACATTGTTATATTTTTTACAAATGGATAAGTCCTATCCTATGGAATCCATTTTTGAAAATAAAGTTTGAATCTTCCTGTAAACACCATCTTTCATTTTCTGCCTTTTCCTATACATTTTTCTTGCCTTCAGCTAGTAATCCTTCTTTAAAATACCATGGAAACAACCAAATATGCCTCATTAAACTTTCCTTGCAGGGGAAAAAATGAGAGAATTTTAAAATTGTAGAGTAGATAAAAATAAAATGCATTTGCTCTAGGGGTGATTAGAGTGTCCTTTTTAATTCTACTAGGTAAATCAGAGGCATTTCTGTGAACAAAACCTTATGCTTGTCTACTTGAGGATCTTTTTATAGATTTTTCAAAAATCATAGATTATTACTTCTTGAAGCAACAGCTAGGTTTTCTCCAGTAAATTTCTGCATTTTTTGCATAAACCATTAACATTTTAGATATATTACAAACATAATAATTATCAATGGCAATGTATAAACATAATTACAAGCCATGCTAATAATTACCGTAACAGTAGAGTATACTTACATAACATCTTTCTCAAGAGTCCTCCACTTTCCTGGGAGTTCTTGTAAAACTCTCGGCAGCCTTAGGAGTTGCTAGTCTATTTCCCAGTTGGGCAAACTGAGGCCTAGAAAGGTTTTATGCCTAGTCTCATAAGCTAAAACTTACAAGTTTGTCCTTTATTAAAAGATTGTTGCCTTAAAAACAGCTTCACATTTTGAAGGAATAAGTTAACTTTCAGATGTGCCCTTCATTTATTCTTTCTCTTGTCAATGTAAGCTTAATGAATGGAATCCTGAAGATGTGAACACATCAGTTAGTTAGAGTCGCCTTATTATATTCACCCAACCCACAGTATGTACCTTTAACTAAGACCAGGGCTATTAGGAACATGTCTCAAAATTAAACTCCCAATCCTTTGAAAAGCTGCCTAATCTTAAAGGCAAACAGTGCAGTGAAAGGGGATATTGATTCAGTTGAGTTAGTATTTTGTATCCTGAAATCCACTTTAACAAACAGAGATCAATAAATGACTCTCTCAAATCACTGCATGTTTTTACTTGTTGGTGGAAGTAATTCATTTCTCAACATGTTAATTTCCAGCCAGACCGGACCAAAAAGGTTCTCTCGGGTGGTAGAGGGCTTCTTCGGACAAAGAAGAAATTGTGAACCTCGAAAAGAATGCAGCTTGTTGTGGGCAGGGAATGTGTTATATTGTACTTTCCCAAGTGCTTAATACAGTGCTCTGCGCTGTAAGCACTCAATAAATACAACTGATTGAGTGAATGTGAGTCTGTCACTCTCAAAAATGCATTTTTGCTCTAGCCATATCTCCTTTTACTGTTCTCTGTTGCAGAACTTGGCACCTACTGTTTGGGAAGGTGAAATGGAAGTGTAAGAGAAGTTCTCTGCCTAGAAGAAACTAAAACCTGATAAGATTGATTTCCCTCCTTCACTTCTCCAAGTAGCCACATTGATACGTGTAGGTCTGTTTGCCTCCCTCAGAAGGGAAATGTAGCCTGCATGTTCCATTTGGGGAATTTGGGTTTTGCGTGATAATTAGGATTCTGCAGACTCCCAAATCTTTCTATTTTTACATTTGCAGTTGGTAGGTTGTCTTTTAAATCAATCAATTCCATATATTTTGTGCTTACTGTGTGCAGAGCACTGTATTTAGTGCTTGGGAGAGTACAATATAACAGAATAGGTAGATATGTTCCCTGCGGGCAAGGAGCTTAAGTCTGAGTCTCCAGTTTCACTATCTATGGGATAGTCAGGGAACACTCCTCATTTCTGTTTAGGGGAATACTCTCCTTCTCATCCCCTAGAATGCAATTTCATTTTTTGTTTGCTTGTTCCTTTGGTATTTTTTAAGTGTTTCCTATGTGTCGATCAACGTTCTAATCACTGGGATACATACAAATGAATTAGGTTGGGCACAATCCCTGCCCCACATGGGGCTCACAGTCTAAGTAGGAGGGAGAACAGGATCTCTGCACATAGTAGACAGTCAATAAATACCACGGATGGATGGAGAACTGAGGTACAGAGATGTTAAGTAACTTGTCCAAAATCAAACAGCAAGTATCTGGCAGAGCCACCATTAGAAGCCAGACCCTATGACTCCCAGACCCGTGCTCTTTCCAGTAGGCCATGTTGCTTCTCGTTGTGGGCAGAGTCTTCCAACTCTGTTGCACTGTACTCTCCCAAGTGTTTAGTACAGTGTTCTGTGCACGTTAAGCACTTATTCAATACCACTGATTGATTGACTGATGCCATCAATTAGGAAGTGTGTGAGGGATGGGGGAAGAAGGATGGTGCTACCCAATTGAAGGAGAGGAGGATGGGCCAAAGCTCTGAAAATGTTGAGCACTATGGGAAGGTAGTATTGATTTGGACCAAAAATGGCAGTGCCTGCAGCAGGGAGATCCTTGGGGGGCAGATCCTGTCTTGTTCTTCTACTGGGCCTCCCAAAATCTTAACACAGTGCTCTGCTTAATGTAGGTGCTCAATCAATAAAGAGCATTTATTGAGTGTTTACTGTGTACACTGCACTGTGCTTACTGCTTGGGAGAGTGCAATCTCTGTCCTCAGTAAACTTCTTACAGCCTAGTGACTCAAACAACACATATCATCAGATTGAGGACTACTCCCTACCAGTAGCGATATTCTGCCATTCTGTTTGTTTCTGTTAAATATTCACTGATATTCTCTCCCCGTGGAGGCTTCCTACCCACATTGAGTCTCCTGAGGGGACCAGGAATCTTGTCAGAATCACTGTCCTTATACCTCTCCCCAGAGCATAGTTCAGTGCTCTGCATGTTGTGAACCCTTCATATCTGTTACTACTAGTACTTTAGAGACATTTTACAATCCACAGGAGTGCACTGGCCAAAGAACCAAGGCATAAAATTCTCCTCCAACTCCCAATTTATATTAGACTCTGGTGTCATGAGATGGGGATGATTTGCTATCAATCTGCCCAACTTGCGGCAGGGATTTTGCCTTCAAACTATGTAATCAGAGGGGTGATTCAGGAGCAGTATTCTCCATAAAAACCTAAAAGAGTACTTAATCTAGTCAATTTGCAAGGATCGGTTCTTTACTGGTTCTTATAAAGTAGTTTGTCCCCAAAACTGAGTAATACATGAAGACCTTAGATCTCTGAGCCTGTTTTTCTAGAGCAATTTCTGAGAAATGGAATAGAATAAATTGCCAGGTTTAGGCAATCAGTAAATTGCATTGGGATAGATTTGGATTATGATGCCAGCTCTACTGTATTGTCCTCTCCCAGGTGCTTAGTATAGTGCTCTGTACAAAGTAAATGCTTAATAAATACCATTGATGAGGATGATGATTTATATGAACCTCCTGTACCTTTAGGATGCACTCTGCTGATGATTTTAGGATCACAAAAGCAAGGTGGAACTTCATATGGACATACCGGAGAGAATACGTCGAAGCAGCATAGCCTAGTGGATAAAGCGGGGGCCTGGGAGTCAGAAGGAATTGGGTTCTAATAATCCTGTATCTACCCAATTGTTTGAGACAAAGTAAGAGCTTAACAAATACCATTAAAAAAACCCAAAACAAAATAAAACATAGAAAAAAAGTTAAAGACACAGTGCCCTAACTAACCCAGCTTATCCATTAGTCTGATAGTGTCCTTATGGGACAGGGATTGGGTCTGATCTGATTATCCTGTATCTATCCCAGCTCTTAGCACAGTGCTTAGCACCCAACAAGCACTTAACAAATACTACAGTTATTATTATTATTGCATTCAAATAGGACATAAACTTCAAAATACAGCAAGAATAAGAGTTTAGCTACAATACAAACAAAAGTAAATCGATACAAACCTGAGTGCTTACACAGCTGATAGGTTGACATGACCTGGCAGGAAGAGAATTAACCTAGGAAGACCTCTTAGAGGAGGTAGCTATTTAGGGTTTGTGTTAAAGAACTCTAGGCTAGTTAAATGTGAGGAGGAATGAGAGTTGGCAGATTTGGGGATGGATGAGGTTCCATGCAGGGAGAAGCAAGGGTACAAGAGAATTGGGAGTGAGGTACAAAGGTGACTTAAGGAGGAATGAATAATGCAAGCTAAGATGAAGTCAGAGGAGAGAGAAGAGAGAGGTAAGGGAAGCAGCATGGCCTATTGGAAAGAGTAAGGGTTTGGGAGACAGGGGACCTGGGTTCTAATCCCAGCTCTGCTACTTGCCTGCTGAGTAAACTTGGACAAGTGACCACTTCTCTGTGACTCAGTTTCCTCAACTCTCAAATAGGGATTAATTGGCTGTTCTCCCTCCTACTTAAACTATGAACCTCAATGTTTCTGACTTGATTATCTTGCACTTACCCCAGTAGTTAGTTCAGTGCTTGGCGCATAGTAAGAATTGAACAAATGTAACAGCTATCATTATTATGTATTATTATACATTATTATTATTAAGACCACAACTGAAGGGGGATTTAAAAACCAAATTTTTTTATGTGTAAATAAATGGGTAGCCATCGGAGATTTTGGGGGGCATGGGTGATGTGTTCAGAAAGGCGATTTCAGAAGAAAAACTGCCCAGGCAGGCAACACTCCTTCGTGAAGGCTGCTATTTAAAATACTAAGTCTAAAATGTATTAAAATGTTTCTCCTTTCAAAATCGAAGTCGACACCCATTCGCACAGGTAAACAAACCTGAAATGACAGGGAAGTTAAATGTGTTGATATCAGCCAAACTGTCATTTGAATTTTAATCACCCTTTGTGTGATCATATTATCCCAAAGGGTCTGGGTTGTATTCATAATAGAAATTGGAAGCTCAATAAGGTAAGAACTAAAAACAATCCAAACCGAAGGAAAATGAGGGGGAACGTGCTCCAAGATCATGGGCGTGGGAAGGTGAAAATTGTACAGATAGGCTGCAGTTTGCTTAGGACACTTAATCCAACTGGGAATGCCCAACTTCCTCACCTGAGTCAGGACTATGCCCTTGAAAAGACTAAAGTCAAATGAACCAATAAATCGATCTGTGGTAATTCCTGAGGATTTACCATGAGCAGAACACTGTTTCTAAGCACCTGCAAGAGGATGATACAACAGAGTTGGCAGACACAATTCCTTGCCCTTAAGGAACTTACATTCTATAGAGAGCAGAAAGGATTTCACTGACAGTGGCAAAGGGAGAAATTGCATTCCAAGGCTGTTAGGGGGGTTCAGACCTACCCTGACATGGAGAAAAGTGTTGTCTTTTGCCACGAGTCGTTTCTGACCCATAGTGACACCACGGACACGTCTCTCCCAGAATGCCCTGCTCTCCACCTGCAATCAATCTGGTAATGTAGCCACAGAGTTTTCTTGGTAAAAATACAGAAGTGGTTTACCATTGTTGCCTTCCACACAGTAAACTCGAATCTCCACCCTTGACTCTCTCCCATGCTACTGCTGCCCAGCATGGGTGAGTTTTGAGTTGTAGCAGAGTGCCTTCCACTTGCTAGCCACTGCCAAAGCTAGAAATGGAATGGGTAGGCCTCTGCTTGATTCTCCCTCCTATAGCCGAGACTAGTAGAGTACTGGAAACTCTCCAGGTGCGACCCTGAGAGGGTTGGTGAAAATTACATATCCAATATTAAGAGGCATAAGAGACCTTCCCTGATAAAGCCCTCATTTCTTCATTTCCCCCTCCCTTCTGCGTCACCCTGATTTCTCCCTTTATTCACTCCTCCCTTAGCCTCACAGCATTTATGTACACACCCATAATTTATTTATGTATACTGATGTCTGTCTCCCCCTCTAGATTGTGAACTCTTTGTGGGCAAGGAATGTGTCTACCGACTCTGTTGTATTGTACTCTCCCATGCACTTAGTACGGTGTTCTGCACACACTAAGCACTCAATAAATACGATTGATTTGCAAAGAGTGCTTGACTCCAAGAAGATCAAAAAGATGCAGGATGGATATATTTTTTTTTTTTACCTTGTGGGTCCCGGGCTAGACTGAGTAGGTGACTCAGCCGGGCAGCCAGGATTCCACACTTTGACTTTAATCACTTGAGAACTTATTTCTGGCAACCAAGCTGCAAGTTAAGGTCTTTCTGATGGAATTTGACTCAGGAAAATGAATTGCTTGTCCAGGGATGACAGATAAGTGACTTAGCTGTCCAGCTCCCAACTTAATTTTAGGACACAGTATGGATTCTATCAATACCCTCTTTCCAGGGTCAGAAATGCAAGACAACAGACCTTTGTCAATAACAACCACAGTAATATACTGAGACCCTAGAACAACCCTGCCTACAGAATTGGAAAATATTGGAAAATTGGAATATTCAATATTGGAAAATATTTTATCCCCCTAATAAAGGTCATCTTAAAACCTTCAACAGATTCTGGTATGAAAGGCAGAATTGCTGCTTTAGGTTATAGCCATACCTTTGATAGTATTACTTCTGAAGAGAATACATTTTTCATAAACTATCATTCAATAGAGAGTAGTTTTCATCTACTCCTAAATTAACAGTTGGTTATAACATAAGTTATATATGATACAATAACCTCATCATGTATTAATATGAGTTTTGGTGTAGCACAGCTCTCACACTTATAGTTAATCAAAATTTAACCAGCTCTGCTTTAATAAAAGTCAGCAAGGAAGAAGGAAAGAAGATTCAGAGTGGAGGGAGGAAAAAAACCTATTTGAGAGAAGACTTTTGTAGTGCTTATATTGATAACTATTGAATAGAGAATGGTTTTTAGCAAGGGCTGAAATAAAAGCATTTCTAACTGGGCTGCAATGGTGAGATGGAGTTATGTAGAAGTGCAGGACAAGCAGAAATTAAAGCACTTAATATGGTGCTCTGCACACAGTAAGGCCTCAATAAATACCATTATTTGATCAATATTAATAATAGTGGTATTTGTTAAGGGCTATGTACTAACAACTATATTGAGAACAGGGATAGATGCCAGCTAACTAGATCAGACAGGCCCTCTCCCACATGGCACATAGTCCAAGGGGTAGGAAGAACAAGAATTTCAATCTCATTTTACAGATGCAGAAACCAAAGCCCAGAGAAGTCATGTGACTCTGTGAAGGTCACTCAGCAAACACTGGTGGAGCTGAGATTTGAATCTGGGTCCCCTGACTCCAAGCCTGTGTTTTTTCCACCATGCCACCCTGGGAGTTGAGCATGTAGAGAGAGACTTCCCCGAAAAGATCAAACAGCTCTTACCTGGCTAATCTCTCCCTCTCCCCCACCCCCCATCCCCCACCCCACCTCCCCATTGTCTGCTCCTTTGATTAGCCACAGAGTTTTGCTTTTTAAAAAGAAAGACTTCATGAAACAGTTTCTTCGATCCAGTGTGGAAGAGGATTCTGCAATAGATCAGGTTCATCACCCCCTTGGTCATTCATTTACAAAAAGAGAGCACCTTTTGGAGACAGTAGAGAAAACAACTAGAGGAAAATAGCTAGCTGAAAAAGTGGACAGTTATAAGGATACCTCTGTGCTGGGGTTAATTAGAAGCTAACAAAGTTCCTGGCCACATGTCTTTAAGTAAGTGAGAAGAGCTGGTGGGTAGGATGTTGGAGATGAACTGTGGCTGGGGGAAGATAGTTTGGGATCTTCCGACTTTGCAAATCATTGTCTGATGAGTCTGGGCTGAACCCCAAACTATCACAGAATCTTGGTAGAACCGAGGCAAGTGAAGAAGTGAATAGAGCTGGCTATGGACTGGTTTACCTTGGTGCCCTGTGCACTGAACTGATGGGATTCTGGCAGTACAAGAGACCTAAGCAGAGTTGTCATTGGAGGGAGGTGAGATCGACATTCATTCCCAACCTGCCGAGCAAATTAGGTAAATTATTTTGCTTCTCAGGATCTCTGCAGTTAGCCAAGTTGCACAATGAGCTTGTCTCTTTGTAGGGATTTTTCACAGTGCATTGACTGAAGGTTGGGAAGTTTACAGGTTGTGTGTAAAAATAAAATTGACCAGAGAATTTTTCTCCTGTTCTCACCTTTCCCACTCCCTGGAGGTTTACAGTTAGAGTGACAATCAATTAATCAGTGGTATTCACTGAGTGCTTATTGTGTGCAGAACACTATCTTAAATGGTTGGGAGAGTATATATTTGGAAGGATGAACTATTAAATGTTTCTATAACTTCATGACCTCTTGGTACCTTATTACCTTATTCAGAGATTATAAAGATTAAAATTCTGGTTTTCTTTGTTACAACTTATCTAACTCCAGACAAATATCCACCACAGCACTTAGTACAGTGCCTGACATATAGTAAGCGTTCAACAAATTCCACAGTTATTATTATTATTGTCTGCCCCATTAATATCAACGTGTTAGCTGCAGAACTAGTGTGTTTTCAACCACTCAACTGGACCTTGGTGTTGATAAATGTGGAGTGCACGTTTGAGTTTAGAAAAGTGAGTTTTTTTCATGGCTTTGCTGTTGGCCCAAATGACACTGGGCAGTGTCTTCATGATTCCTTTTCCATTTCTGAAAAGAAGAGGTTGCGAACCAATGTCCCCAGTTGCCTCACAGAGAAGCTGTAAGCTTAATAAGATCATTCCTGTAAAATGGCCAAAGTTCCCTGGGAATAGTTGCTGTATAGATTCCTGGAATTGTTATGGAATAGCACACTATATGGCAAACTGTGATCAGAGGAGAAGATGATATTGGATTCCCAATACTAACCTACCATTGAGAGGAATAGACATGATTAAAAGGTTAGAAAGATAAGTCTATAAATGCAAAAAAGGGGAATTGAAGCTAGTTATTAAGAGCTCTGCCATGATACTCACTTGATGCTCTCTAATGAGAGATTGTGCCTTTGTAGTGCAGCAGGAAAGAAGCAGGTTAGACATAAAGAAGCACTTCCAGTTACCAAGTAAAACTGAATATCAAAGAAGTGGTCTTTTCTTGCCTGGGGAAACAATATATTTAAAAATGGGTTAGGTGCTCATCTGTCCAGAATCCATTATGTGCAGTCATGCCTGGAAGCAGGGGGTCAGAGTAAATGATTTCTTAAGTTACTTTCCAGCACAAAGATTTTCTAAATGGGAAAGTGTTAAATCCCCCAATATTATTTTTCCTTGAAGCAAAGCTCCCTCAGGGAGGGATCGATGGGCTCTTGGCTACAGTCTTGTCTGCTTCCAGATTTTCTTTCAGGAGAATGAAGTTTCTTTTCTGATTGATTTTTGAAAACTTAGTTTTTGAGGAGAAAATACTCTTAGTTTAACTTAGTTTTGAAAAAAAAGAAGACGGGGAGGCAAGAAGCCTGTCATTGTTAAGGAGACCTCATTTTTCTTCACTTTCTGTGGTATAAATTTGGGGGGGAAAAAATCTCCACCTGCCTTTGCTCAAAGAAGAAAAACTCACTTTGACTTTTTAGTAAGGTGCTTGTTCTATTTAAACTCCTTTTGTCTGAAAATGTTGGAGAAAGTGTGTCTCCATTTATTAATAACATTTTCAATCTCATTTTACAAGCTTTTAAAAATAACACATTTGGTTTAAAATCTCTCCAAACAGTGTGCCAAACTGAGGTGGAAGGGCAGGGGAAACTGTTTTCCAAATGCTGTTCTGATTGAAAAGTGTGAGAATTTTGGCAGCAGAACCATCCAGCTTGATGGTTTGGAGACCATAAATCCAGGTAATAATAATAATGATGGTATTTGTTAAGTGCTTACTATGTGCCAGGCCCTTTAAAATCACATTGGACACAGTCCCTGTCCCATGTGGGACTCATATTCTCAACCCCCATTTTACAGATAAGGTAACTGAGGCACAGGGAAGTAAAGTGACTTGCCCAAGGTCAACAGCAGACAAGTGGCGAATCCAGGAATAGAACCCATTATCTTCTTACTTCCAGGATTGCACATCTACATTGTCTGAATATAGCATTGTCTATTGGAAAGAGCTCATGCTCAGGAGTCAAGGAAATATGGGCTCTAATCCCATCTCCACCACTGTGTACTGGGTGACCTTGGGCAAGTCACAACTTCTCTGTGCCTCAGTTTCCTCATCTGTAAAATGGGGAATCAATACCTGTCCTCTGTCCTTCTTAAACTGTAAACTCCATGTAGGTCAGGGACTGTGTGTGATTTGATTATCTTGCATCTACCCCAGTGCTTAGCACTTTGCTTGCTTCATAATAAATGCTTAACTAATGCCACTATTAGCACCAGATCCTTGGGCCTTATAGGTGGACCCCAGAGCAAAAAAAGTCTTGAGGTTTAAATATTCTCAAAAACTCACAGTGCGAGCCCAAGCCAGTGACTTTATCTCTGCATTTTCCTTTGTTCCTCTCTGAAAGGAGGATAATAACACTCTTTATCCAGAATGATGTTGTAAGGAAAAACTGATCACACTGACAGCAAATCTAAGATTCCTTAAAAATTCTCAATACCCATTTTGTCCTGTATGCCATCCATCACTTCCTAACATTCCCCAAAAAAGCCTCTGATGCACATGGAAGCCCATTCTCAAGGAAAGGAACATCATTTATCCAACATGAGACAAGAAAATTGTAAAGAATAATCCATCAATGGTACTGAGTGTTTAATATGTGCAGAGCACTGTATTAGAGAAGCAGTGTGGCTCAGTGGAAAGAGCCCGGGCTTGGGAGTCAGAGGTCGTGGGTTCTAAACCCGGCTCCGCCACCTGTCAGCTGTGTGATTTTGGGTAAGTCACTTGACTTCTTGGTGCCTCAGTTACCTCATCTGTAAAATGGGGATTAAGACTGTGACCCCCACGTCGGACAACCTGATTACCCTGTATCTCCCCCAGTGCTTAGAACAGTGCTCGGCACATTGTAAGCGCTTAACAAATACCAACATTAATTATTAAGTGCTTGGGAGAGTACGATAAAGCAGAATTAGCAGGGACACTCCCTACCCATAATAATGACCAGGAAGATAATTTTTAGGAGACTAGCTTAAAAGCTAAAAGGATTCTAGACTACCAATAGTCTGATTAATTTTAAGTCCTATTAACCTTATTTAGCCTGATACAGCATTCGCCACTTAAGAATCGAGCTTGCTCTCAACAGTCTCAAAGCAGCAGTGATTCAACTTTATTTGTCCAGGTACTTGACAGAGTGTAGAATCAGTGTGGTCTTGTGAATAAAGTGTGGGCTTGGGAGTCAGAAGGGCCTGGGTTCTAATTCCAACTCTGCCACTTACCTGCTGTGTGACCTTGGGAAGCCACATAACTTCTCTGTGCCTTAGTTACCTCATCTGTAAAATGGTAATTGAGACTGTGAGCCCTTTATGAGACAGCAACTGTGAACAACCTGATTAGCTTGTAGCTAATCCCCAGCGCTTAGTACAGTGCCTGGCACATATTAAGTGCTTAACAAATACCATAAAAAAGAAAATCCAGAGTTGTCTGAAGAGAAAGGACAATCCTTGACTTCCTCCTGACAGCGATTGTATGGGAGGGCACGAGGGAAAATGTTGGGGCAATTGCCTTTGATGGACCTGGAGCTAGGTGGCAACCTGGGAAAGGGGAAATCTCTGAAAAAAACAGATTTTCCCAGACCATGGAACTGGGACTTGGAATTTCAATGGTTCTAATCCTGGTTCTGCCATTTGCCTACTGTGTGACCTTGGGAAAGGTCACTTAACTTCTCTGTGCCTTAGTTTCCTCAATTGTAAAATAGGAATTCAATACCTGTTTTCCCTCCTCCTTAGACTGTAGCCCATGCAGGTTAATTATAATAATAATAATAATAATGACAATAAGTAGGAAAACACCCAATCCAAACTTTGCAATACAGGTTTTAGTCCCAGTTCTGTCACTTGCCTGCTAAGCTCGTCAGGGCAGGGAATGTGTCTGCTTATTGTTGTACAGTACTCTCCCAAGGGTTTAGTACAGTGCTCCATACACGGTAAGCATTCAATAAATACAACTGAATGAATGAATAAGTGACTGTAGCCAAGTTTTTACCTTCTCTGGGCCTTACTCTCCTCACTGTAAATTGGGGCTTAATATCAGCAACCTACTAAGTGGTGTAGAGAGTCTGAAGAAACGGAGCCCACTTTGACAAGAGCTTCCAAAATAGTATAAGCTTCCAAGTGTCTTAGCTTGGCATCCTTTTCAGAAACCCACAGGCCTCTCTTCCCCCAAATCCAATTTCAATTGACTTTAGGATACCTTTAAAATCACTCAACAGTTAGTATTCTCCAAGAAAGTAAGTCTTGCAAAAGGAAGGGTCACTGCAATATTAAATTGAGGGGAAAAAATTCTGTGCATTTATGGAGATCCAGAAATGAAACCTCTGACAGGAGAAAGGGGAAGAAAAAATAACTTAGCTGGTGGGAAAAGAGGGCAGAAGAATTTAAATTTCAATATAATGAATAACAAAAAAGTAGCTGTCACATACTAAGGTATGCAGAAAACCTCCTACAACTTGCACAGTATGAAGAATGGTTGCTTCTGGATCAGTGCACAGTCATTTAGTGGACCTATCAAGCTGACAGGGAGCGTACCAGACCGGATACACATGACTGCCCAAGAAGACTGTGTCTGGTTGTCAGCCTGGTGAGCGTCAATGAAACAAGAGTACAACGGAATCCAAACAAGTTAACAAACCAGCAGCAAGCTTGTTTCTGCTACAATAACAGAACCAAAGGCTAAAGGAATCTTTCTGTCGAAAATGGGTAAGGCTCAGGCCAATGGCCTCGGGACCACTGACCCACGAATATCGCCGACGGAAAGCATGAGAGGTACGAGACACTCTGGGTAACTCGCATTGTGTTGGAAAGGAAGCCGAACGCCGGTTATTGTTCTCATTTGGATGGCCACAGAGACCGCTTTTCTCGCCTTATTGTGTTCAGTCTGTTCATTCTGTCAGGTCTAATGAGCATCATATGATGACCAGGCAGGTCCCCATAATCGTGCATAATAAGTTGGAGAGTTAGGGGTGTTTTATTGTCTTCATCCTGCAATAGTATTGGAGGGCTAGAATTGCTTCACATAGTTGTTCCTCAAGCAGAGAGGAGAGGGACTTCATCCTTAAGAATTTACATTAAATTATTTATGGTTATTTTGCCGAAAGACCTTGTTTAGTGAGAAGGAAAAAAAATCACCAATGAATAGGGAAAGACTTTAACCCGGTAAATACCGAATGCCTTCCCAGCCTGAACCTGGTCTTTGAACTCTTCTAACCTTTCACAAATGACACTTCAAGGGCTCAGTGGACCAATAGTAACAGTTAGTAATTCCTTTCATTTATACCATTTTGTTCTTACTAAGAATTCAAAGATCTTGCATCTTTATGACAATACTAGTGAGAATAATACTTATGGTATTTGCTAAGCACTTATTATGTACAAGGTGACGGTACTAAGAACTGGGGTGGCTAAAAGCAAATCAGGTTGGACATAGTCCCTGTCCCACGAGGGGCTCACAGACTCAATCATCATTTTACAAATGAGGGGCACAGAGAAGTAAAGTGACTTGCCCAAGACCACACAGCAGATGTGTGGCACAGTATTAGAACCCATGACCATCTGACTCCCAAGCCTGTGCTCAATTCACTCTGCCATTTGCTCTCAAAGCACATCTGTGGGGAGTAGGAATGTTTTTTTTTAACCCCCTCTAAACAGGTGGCAGCCTCCTCCCTATTTTATGCCTCTGAGAAGGGTTGGATTTAGAAGTTTGCCTGTCCTTTCTTTTAGTTAACAGTCTATGTTTTGAGTGCCCCCTGGTGCAGATCACATATTGAGCACCCGGAGAGCACAATAGAATGAGCAGACAAGACCCTTAATCTCAAGGAATTTTCTCAAGGGCTCACTCAGGTGGCTCTGCCTTAAGTCTGGTAAAAGAAATGAAACAAAAGAAAAAAACAAAAAAAAACACTTGAATATCGTCTACTCTTTTTTCTCAGGTAAGGCATTCCATTGATAAGGCATTCCACTGAAAAGGTGGCTTAGTTTGACAAGAATTGCTTGTAAGTTCAACCTTCTTCAAGGAGACACCAATAAATCTCCCCTCTTGCTTTCAGATGCATGAAGGACTGTTTTCCCAATGAGTTTAATTAACTTTAAGAACCGACCGAATTAGTTTAAAATGTAATTAAAAAGCAAGCCTATAAATTGTAATTACAATTGCATGCTGTCTTTATACATTTTTCAAAATATTTGAGGGCCCACATGTTTCACAGTATGATGAAGAATAGTCATGTTTTTTCCAAGGGTGGTTTTAGGAAAAATACTTGATTTTTTGTGTCAGTGGCTGGAAAGAAGCTGTTACCTCTTGTTGGTGGTGAAGACCCTTATCTACCTCTCTCTGACTTTCTGCCTACCAAGCATACTTGATGCTTCTCCCACATAGTAAATTTATAACTAAAGAAGCCCGTCCAGGGGCCAAGGTAGAGTTGGCTGAAATGACACCCTGAAGATTGCTTCCAAGGTTTTCTAGAAATTCAGGGACCCCCAAAAGAGAACAATCCACTGAAGTGAAAATAAAGATTTCTGTAAATCTAACAGGACCTTTTAAGCCAGCCATTATGCTGGATATGATTTTCATTTAGTGTCAGAAATTGGCTTTTGAAGAAAGTGCTCTAAAAATCAAAGCTTAGGAATTGATTAAAGTTAAAAAAAGAAATGAGAATTACAGGCACATTTCAAATGTTCAGTTGAAATCACTGACTTGTTTGGTTATTCCAGAAAAAACAACAATAAAAAATAAGATTGAAAATGGAAATAGTGAAGATGGGAAAAATAGATGGTGGGCGGGAGGGGGAAGGCTTTATCACACTGATTGAGCACATTATTTGAGCTACTGGGTGCAAAGCACTATATTAAGTGCTTGGGAGAATAAACAGATGCATAGTACTGGAGTCTTTCGCTACCAGAATGTCAATGCTCCATTTCAAGACAAACTGAAAATTAAAGCAATTCCCTATTCCCTCTGATGTAGGAAAGTAGTAGCTCTGACTTGGGCATTCCCCGCACCCTTTCTTTTTTTGTGGTATTTGTTAAATGCTTGCTATGTCCCAAGCACGGCACTAAGCGCTGAGGTAGAAACAAGTAAATCAGGTTGGAAACAGTCTCTGTCCCACATAGGGCTCACAGTCTTAATCTCCATTTTACAGGTGAGGTAACTGAGGCACAGAGAAGTTAAGTGACTTGTCCAAGATCACACAGCAGACAGGTGGCAGAGCCAAGATTAGAACCCCGGTAGCCAGGATCAGAGCCCTTCTGAGTATTCCATAATCAGAAAGGAGGACCGCAATCCTCCGCAAAGAATTATACCTGAATCTGATGGAAGGAGATGTCTTCAGCTTGGAAGCCAAGGAATTTCCCACCCATTCTCATAGTGGATTTGTGCATGGACAACAGAGGCACGCAACTGCAGACCACACAAGGATATTCCTGAACTGCATTTCCAATACTCTTTCCGATGCAGCTTGTATTTGTTCACTGTGGGCAGGGAGTGTGTCTGATAGATTGTAGCTCGTGCTATACCAAACACTTAGTTCAGTGTTCTGCCTACAGTAAGTGCTCAATAAATACGATTGATTACGATAAGTAACAACAGCAGTGTGATGCCCCCAAGGATGGCAAAGTTTGATGCCAGGGTGCTAACTGCTTTCCACAGTGTGGCCTAGAGCACTAGAAGAAACAGCACAAGCCTTGGAGTCAGAGGACCTGGGTTCTAATCCCAGCTCTACCACTTGTCAGCTATGAGACCCTGGGCAAATCACTTAATTTCATTGGGTCTCAGTTACCTTATCTGTAAAATGGGGATTGAGACTCTGAACCCTATGTGGGGCATGGACTGCAGGAGAAAGAAAAAGGATGCAACAGTTGGGTCTACCAATATTTCAGGATGAAATAATTACATATACATATATGCTTAACAGCCGAGGAAAGGCATAAATTATATAAATGTTAAGGGTGAAAGTGTTTGAAGTGACTTAGGATGTTGTGAACTAATCAGAGATTTTGTAGAAAGTACGAAGTGATTGGCAATTGAGGAAGAGTTATCATTTATCAGAGCCATAAGAAGATTCATTTTTGGATCTTTTGATAATTGGGTTTTGAGCTTCCACTTGGAGCTTTGTAGTGTAATAGAACTGAGTGTTTTCCCTCAATCCATCGAGTTGTCTCTTAGCAAATTCCTTCAGCAATCCTTCTACTGCTGCTCATCTTTATTGATAGCTGTGCTGTGAGTGCCCTCATAAGCTTGATGAGGGTTTCTCTGGCTACAGCTTTTGGGCACTGAAAAGCAAATTTTAGAAATCTGGATTACAAGCTTGAAATATCTATTCATCATTCTTTCGGTGACCACCTACTTTTGCTTACAGCTTGCAATATTCAAAGGATTTGATCCTGGGAAAGATGCCGGCATGCTCATTCATAAAGTTCTAAGCCTACAAAGTCTCATGCTCTACTATTTCCCCTCTCCATAATCTATTCTAGTGTCCGTCTCCTCCTGTATATTGTAAACTCCATGTGGGCAGGGATCACGTCTATCAATTCAGTTGAATTGTATTTCCCCAAGCTCTCAGTTCAGTGCTCTGCACATGGTCAGAGGTCAGTAAATATCACTGATTCGTTTATTGATTGTGGGGGAGATAAGGCCCATAAGGGAAAAAAATTAGAAGCAAAATTCTAAAGTTCCGAAATGATACTCAGAACAGTAGCAGGGGCAGGGAGCAGGGGTGGTGAGGGAGAGGGGGGTGTCCTACTGAAAAGAACACTTGACTGGGAGTCAGGAGATGAGGATTATAATTCCGGTTTTGCCACTTGCCTGCTGTGTGACTTTTAGGCAAGTCACTTAAATTGTCTCTGTCTCAGTTTCCTCACCTGTAAAATGGGGATTCAATACCTGTTCTCCCTTCCTCTGAGACTGTGAGCCCCAGGTGGTTCAAAGAATATGACTGATCCGATTATAACAATTGTGATATTACAAAAGTGCTAATATGTCAAGTTCTGTTCTAAGCACTGGGGTAGACACAGATTAATCAGGTTGGACAGACTTCCTGTCCCACATGGAGTTCACAGCTAATGAGGAGGGAAAACATGGATTAAACTCCCATTTTGTAGTTGGCAAACTGAGACACTGAGGGGTTAAATGACTTGTCCAAAGGCACAAAGCCGGGAAGCGGCAGTGCCAGGATTAAAACTCTGGTCTTCTGACTTCCAGGCCTGTGCTTTCTCCACTAGACTATGCTGCTTCCCAGCACTCAGCATGCCATAAGTGCTTAAAGATACCACAGTTCTTCTTAGTTTTTGTAATAACACTGAGTGCCCACTAGGTACAAGTGATTGTGCAGTTCAAAACAAATAATAACAATGGTGGAATTTGTTAAGCACTTACTATATGCCAGGCACTGTACTAAGCGCTGGGATCAAAACAAGCAAATCAGGTTGATCACAGTCCCTGTCCCACGTGGGGCTCACATTCTCAATCCCCATTTGACAGATAAGGTAACTGAGGAACAGAGAAGAGAAGTGACTTGCCGAAGGTCACACAACAGACAAGTGGCAGAGCTGGAATTTGAACCCAGGTCCTTCTGATTCCCAATCCCGTGCTCTATCTACTGGGCCATGCTGCTTCTCGAAGAAGTAGGGAATTGCCTGCTCAGGGGAAGTTAACACTGTAATTGAGGAGGTAGGAAATTAGAATTCATCACTATTTGAAGGAATAATCCTCAGGCCCCTCCTCATTGCATGCAGGGCCAACCCGGTGCTGAGGTCCAAACTGCCTCAATCCTCCCAACATTCCAAGGACTGTGGCAGCTTCTACCCACCCGTCCCTCTGAGGGTCAGGGGAAGGGCTAAGAGTGTAGGGAGAATGGAGGTGCTCTAGCCACTGGACTGTTCTCCATGAGCCCAGACCGCCCACATCAAGCGACCGTGGGGGTCACGTGCTGCCTGGGTGTCTGTCGGCCTTCAAAAGATGCAACGTCCTTTTGGCCTTGATGGAGAAACTGAGGCCTGAGGCAATTGGCCTTCATGAGTCAGTAAAGGGAGACAAGAGCCATTTAACTTGACTTCCAGGATGCTTAACTGCAGTCTAGCGTACCCCCGCCTTTGATTTAGCTTTAAATCAAATTAAGAGCTTTATTCATTCTTAGATAGAATTATCTACAGTGGTAATAAATCACAGGAACAGTAAGCTATGTACAAACAAGAAACATGAAAAAGTCATTGTTTAACAAAGAAAATACTTGATGAAATAGGAACATGTACTTTAAAAAATCATTCAAACCAGATGAACAAGACATAAATCATGGGAAACATCAAGACATAATTACACACTGGTTGCGAACTCTACCATGAAAAGAAGAGACTATTTTTTTTCCTACAGAATGAAAATGACAAGCTCAAATTAAGAAGTACACTGTGCACAATCCAGTGTGAGGCTTCATCAGATCACAAATCATTAAAGTCCTCAGTTTCATGGACAAGGCATTATCAGCTCTGTGATTCTGAACAAAACAATTGTCAGCTGCCAACCTCCCTTAACAAGGCAATTAGACATTTCATGCAGTGGGAAGGGGAAAAGCGAGGTCAAAAGCAACATTCTGACCTGACAAGTCACTGGTGGAAACTTTCTGAAGTAAAGTTTGGGGATCAAGTTCACTTTGCCAGCAGCACTTCTGGCGGCCATCACCAATCTTTCAATTCTTATATCACTTTGAAGTGGCCCTTATTGGAGTACGACACTCCTCTTCACACACACAGACACACCCACACAAACATATACACACAACCCTCCCCTCATCACCCAAGTCGGGGTTTAGGAAGCTTTCCGTACCCGCCACCTTGAAACCGGCATTTAGCAATATCCTGATTTTTCTGATGAAGAAACAGGGTCAGTGGGAGGTTGTGAGGATTTGGTGATCTTCCTCTAACATTTCATTTGAGAGTTAGGATGTATGACCCTAGTTAACAAGTCCAACGGTAGGGATGGGGATCAATTAGTGCTCAATTAAATGAGCACTTACTGTGGATGGACCTCTGTAGTCAACTCTTCAGAAGGGTATACAGTAAGTTAAGTAGGCTCACACCTTGCTCTCAAAGAATTCACAGTGTAACAGGGGATATTAAAATTAATTGAAGGTAGGGGAAGTAACAGTATATCACGAGAGGTCATTTCTCTTTTGGATTTCCAGCTATGGGGGTGAAGCATTGTTTTCATCTCAACAGCTTTAGGGGCAGGATTCCAGTTTTGGCTTATCCAAAGTCTCAGTTCCCATATCCCAAACTGTGAACGCACAAGTTTTCAGGTTGCATAAAATTGCTCAAGTGGCAATCAAAGGGGATAATTTGGGGAGATTAGGGAAGCAGCATAACCTAGAGGTATGGGCCTTGGAGTCGGAAGGTCCTGAGTTCTAATCCTGACACTGCCATTTGTTTGCAGTGTGACCTTGGGCAAATCACCTAATTTATCTGTGCCTCAGTTATTTCATCTGTAAAATAGGGATTAATATTATAAGCCCCATGTGGGACATGGACAGCGTCCAACCTGATCAGCTCATATCCAACCCAGTGCTTAGTACAGTTTCTGGCACATAATGAGTGTTTGACAAATACCATTAAAGAATTTAGAAATATGTCACGGATTTGTAGCATTCTCAGATTAGGAGTCAAAGATCCTGGATTCTAGTCCCAGATCTGCCCCATGACTGCTATGTGATTTTGGACAAGTCATTTAACCTCTCTGAGTGTTTCCTCATCTGTAAAATGATACTCAATACCAGTTCTCCCTCCTACTTGGAGACTGTAAACCCGTTGTGGAGAGGGATTGTCTCTCTTTATTGCTGTGTTGTATTTTCCAAGTGCTTCATACAGTGCTCTGCACACAACAAGCGCTCAATAAATATGATAATGATGATATTTGTTAAGTGCTTAATAATAATAATGTTGGTATTTGTTAAGCACTTACTATGTGCAGAGCACTGTTCTAAGCGCTGGGGTAGATACAGGGTAATCAATTGTCCCACATGAGGCTCACAGTCTAAATTCCCATTTTACAGATGAGGTAACTGAAGCACAGAGAAGTTAAGTGACTTGCACACAGTCACACAGCTGACAAGTGGCAGAGCCAGGATTCGAACCCATGACCTCTGTGTCCCAAACCCGGGCTCTTTCCACTGAGCCATGCTGCTTCTCAGCACTAGGGGGTAGATACAGGGTAATCAGGATGTCCCACATAGGGCTCACAGTTTCAATCACTATTTTACAGATGAGGTAACTGAGGCACAGAGAAGTTAAGTGGCTTGCCCAAGGTCACACTGCAGACAAGTGGCAGAGCTAGGATTAGAACCCACATCCTCTGACTCCCAAGCTTGTGCTCTTTCCACTGAGCCACAATTGAATGAATGTGAATCCCCTGTAAGATAGTAACGGTGTCCAACCTGAATATCTTGAATCTAACCCAGTGCTGGGAACAATGTTTGACACATATTAAATACTCAGCAAGTACCATAATTACCATAACTATTAGAAGCTTCTTGCTAGCCAGGGACTATTCAATTCTCAGCACTGTGTTTTTCCCAGTATCTGGTACAGTGCTTTGCAACCAAGTGATTAATCAATACTATTACTGGTACCCATTAAATGGGGGCCAGTTAAAAACTGTCCTGAACCAGAACTTTTTTAGGGTAGGAGCAGGAGAGTGCGTATTATTTTCAGTTGTTTATTGTCCTTAGTTTATTAGAAAATAACAACAACAACAAAAAAACCACTCAAAAGACCATCACGTGCTTAAAAATAACCGAAATCCAACTAGCAAGAAAATAAAAGTGCTTAAAACAGTGCTTGGCACATAGTAAGCATTTAACAAATACCATCATTATTATAAAAATGATTACCTTGCTGCCAAAGGTTAAAAAGATCAACAGCTAATAAAGAAATGCCTACGTTAGACCCCCAGATGTATGTTACTTTAGTTATATTATTACTTTATGTATTATACTACCACAACTATTAAAATAGCTCGAGTCTTTATTTTGGGAGATTCTGACTGCTGCATGTTGAATTTTTAACTGAACATGGGTGAAGCAGCATTATGTAGATTGTATATACATATATATATATTGATGGCACATTTCTCAAAGGATTATGCATGCACAAAACCAAGGAAACTTGTTAATTTATCATCTGAAATTGGCTGCCTGGGAGAGTTGCTTTGAGAAAATTCCTTTGCCAGAGGTCAAATAAAATTGGACTAATATCCACAGCAGGATACTCCACAGCCAATGTTTTCTGGCTGAGGTTTTCGTGAAGGTGATCTAAAGGGGCAATTTTAGAGGGCGTGCAGTCAAGACTCACAAATCCAATGATCCAAATTCAGGGTGAAACTAATTGGCAAGGTTAGACCTATGAATTTTGCTTTCTTGGTTTTGATTAGTTTAAAAATTTGCCCAAATAGCAGCAATGTGGAAAACATTTAGGACTGTAGAATTTCTCATGCTCATGTTGTGGGTGAAAGTGACCTACGCTTCCACGACACTCTTAACTTTTTTAAAACCAGAAACGTCTCTCCCGACATGAACAATATACCTTTATGAAACATTAGGAAGGTCAGATCGCATGTGACAATACCGTGGTGTTTATATTTTTTTATACTGACATGTTCACTCCCATCCAGGGACTCTTTGTGTTGTTGTCCAAAGAAGGGGGGTGGGGCGGGGGAGAAACCCAAGATAGCCCGACAAACTAGAAAATTCTTGTCCATAATGTTTTGGTGGCTGAAAAGGTGATACTGTTTACCTAATTAGTGGGAGAAAGGGGGGACGTGGGGGGGCGAAGGATGCAAGCAAAAAAAAAGAAGTGTTGAAAGCTGGAAAAGTGTATTTGTTTGAAAGAAAATCAAAGCTTGAGCTGTTTTTTGTAGAAGAGCTAGATCGAAAGTGGAAAAACACTAGAACTCCAAAATAGAAAAGAAAGTGGGGAGAAAAGCCCAACCTACTGCAAAGGATCTGACCCCAATTTCCTCTTAAATTGCCAAATTTTTTCATTTCTGTAGATCTGTATGACATACTCACTGGGGTGTTAGCAGAATTAGCTAATGAACATTCTGAAGCTCTAGCAATTATTTCTGAAGACTCATAGAATAGGGGAGGTGTTATACTGGAAGTTTGAAAAATAAGAAGCAAATCTGGGGCTGGTCTTCAACTTTAAAAAAAAAAAAGGCAAGAATCTGAAACTGGCAATCCATGTATTCTAATGTCAGTTTTTTGCAAAAACTGATTCCCACTTAATGGGTACATCCAGCAGTAAAGATGAGTTCATCCAGATAGGCTGAGTGGACTTCATAAGTTTCGTGAGTTTCTTTTTTTTATGGTGTCCAAGATCTTCTATGGTAGATATAGGTAATCAGGTTGGATATAGTCCATGTCCCACAGGGACCTTACAGTTCTTAATCCTCATTTTACCGATGAGGTAACTGAGGCAAAGCAAAGTGAAGTGACTTGTCAAAGGTATCACAGCAGACAAGTGGCAGAACTGGGATTAGAAGCCAGGTTCCACTGATTCCCGGGCCTGTACTCTGTCTAATAGGCAACAATACTTCTCTAGACCACATTCCAGGGGAGAGGGAGAACCAGAAAGAAAGAAGGGAAGATCCTAAGAAAGCAAGAAGCTGCAAAGAGATGGCATGACTTGGAGCTCATAATGGGGGCCCTGAGATTCTCTTAGATCTGGGGGAAGGAATAGCACTCACGGTTCCTAAGTGAATCAATAACAACAAATGATTCCAGAAAAAAATGTTTAGCAAGATGGGGTGGGGGTTTAAGGGATGGACATTTCAGAGCCAAAAATTTCAGGCAAGTAACTAACATGATTGAAACATTTGATAGTACACTTCTTGGAAAATGCATTCAGAACAGTCTGAACTGGAATATTACCACATATCCTGAAAACTGGAGATGGGTTGATGACAAAGGGTAATGGTAAGTGGCATTCTAACAAGTTGGAAAGATGTATCTAGTAGGAGACTGCAGGGATTAGTGTGAGGCCTGGTCAAATCTGACATTTCTGTGGGTGATCCTCATGTGAGAGGAAACAGCACTTGAACTTAATGACATTTTCAGATGAAATGTGAATGAATGAAGCTATAAGCACCAATCAAGCTAGAGGGATAATAACAAGAGTCAGTTTTTAAGAGCCCAAGAAGGTTAGAGACATAGGCAGGAATAAACACAATGTGGTCCAACTTGGAAAACTTAAGGGGAAAAATATTCTGAATTGACATGTAATTGGAGAGAGAAGACTAGAGAACAGTTATGTGGCTAAGACCCTCTGCCAAATTCCCTTTTCTTCATCCAGAGCTATGAAACTCTCATCCACTGCAGTAGGCTGTCAGTAGAATGTGATGGTAATTCAACTGATTTTTGCCTCCCCTTCCTCTCCCATACTCCACTGGCCCAAAGGACTGTGAAGAATGTCATAATAATAATAATCATAATAATGGCATTGGATTAGCACTTACTCTGCACTCAGTGCTGGGGTAGAAACAGGATTAATGTATTATACTTAGTCCTTATCCCACCATCTCCATGTCTCTTATTTTAGTTGAAAAAACAGAGGCTCAGAAAGGTGTGACTCATGCAAGGTTGCCCTATAGGCCAGATGTACATTTAGGACTAGAACTCAGGTCTTCTGACTGCCAGTCTGGTGCTTTCTCCAAGGGGCCATGTCTCTTCCAGGATGCCCCCCATTCTGACTGCAGGTGGAAGTAAAGGTGTTTAGTTCAGTGCTCTGCACACAGTAAGCGCTCAGTAAATATGATGGTCTCCAGATGCTATGTTGCTGAAGGCCTGGGGTTTAGCTTACATGATCGAGAGGCTTTTCTCCTTGTGGAGTCTCTCCTTCATTGGTGGAGAGCTCTTTGAACCAACTCTCTCAGCCCATTCCCCTATGCACAGGGACAGTTCCACAGGGACATGTACTTAGGCGGGGTGGGAAGAGGGAGGCTGCTTAAAGACACCTCCCTGGATAAATTGGAGGCATTCCTGGCACCAAAAAATTGGGTATCTTGAGACTTGGTATTGAGGCAGGGAGTCCAAGCTAAGTTCATTGTTTTATGGAATTTGTCATACGGTATTTGTAAAATGCTTGTGATGTACCAAGCACTCTACTAAATGCTGGGGTAGATACAAGATAATCAGGTCAGACACAGTCAATGTCCCACATGGGCCTCACAGTCTAAATCACCATTTTACAGGTGAGGTAACTGAGGCCCGGTGAAGTGAAGTGATTTGCCCAAGGTCACACAGTAGACAAATGGTGGAGCTAGGATTAGAAACTAGGTCCTTCTGGCTCCATCCACCAGGACATTCTGTGGCTTGGAGCCTGAAGGACCACTCCTTTCAGTGGCAGAATGTGCTTTCCTTTGTCCTGCTGACATTCAGCAATGAGGAATCCGTAAGCTCAACCCAGCCAGAAGTAAAGGAAGGTTTATTTTCTTTGATAGGATGGTGATTTTATCCTGTTGAGCTATTTTGGCTGTGGCCCACTACACTTCCCCATAGATGGGTTGAGGAGAAGGGTTTTTTGCAGAGAGGGAAACAGATCTTGATGTTCAGGGTTCTCTCATCAAGAAGGAGCATTTGCATCCTGTTTCCTCCAGAGCTTTCTCTCCCCTTCCACTTTAGCAGAGTCTGAAAGTCCTTGAATGTGCTTTCCTTCTACAGATAATTGGGCTGGCTACAGTCCCTGCCCAACACGGGATGCACAGGCCAGTTAGGAGGGAGAATAGGTTGCACATCCCCATTTTCACATGAGGAAACAGAGGCAATGAGCAGTTACAGGACTCGCCCACAGTCACACAGCAAGCAAGTGGTATAGCTAGGATTAAGAACCCAGGTTCTAGATGCCTGGCAGAACGCTGAAGCACAGACCAGAGGAAGCAGCATGGACTAGTGGATAGAGCACGGGCCTGGAAATCAGAAGGACCTGGGTTTTAATCCTGGCTCTGCCACTTGTCTGCTTTGTGACCTTAGGCAAGTCACTTCAGTTCCCTGTGCTTCAGTTACCTCAACTGCAAAATGGGGATTAAGATGGTGAACTCCATGTGGGACAAGATCTGTATCCAACCTGATTAGCTTGTATCTTTACCAGTGCTTAGAACAGTGCCTGGCACATAGTAAGCACTTAACAAATACCATAAAAACCCAAAACCAGACTATAAAGTCACCCTTTTAGTACTGCCTGGCCCAACAGCCTCTGGCCTCAGATTGGTCACTACCACCCACACCTGGAATTCATTTCTGCCCCTTTCCTCTATTTTCCACTCAGAGTCCTCGAGAATGGGAGTGTGCTAAGGAGCCCACGACATCACATTGGCTCTCACCCATGTCTTTGATGCCCTCTTCTTGGGAATTGCAAACGAACATGAAAGCATTTCCAATGCCCGGGGGTTCACAGGCTATTCAAAAGCTCATCTCACCTTTTCCATATCTCCTCACAATATTAAATTCCACCGACCAAGTCGTGCTTTGCACATACCAATGTAGAATGTAGACTTTCAAGGGTTCTCCAGCACGTAATTACCTGTTCCCCTTTTAGACTGGAAGCTCATGGTGCACAGGGAACATGTCTACCACTGCTGTTGTACTCTCCAAAGTTCTTAGTGCAGTGCTCTGCACAGAGTAAACACTAAATTAATACAATCGATTGATTGATTTTTCCCTGGTTCAACAGAAGCTCAGATCTTTGACGCCTCCATTGTGCCCACTAAAGTTGTTTAAATAAAATGACCACCTCCCTGAGTGTTAGATGCCTTATTAGTAGAACTAAAGGTAAATATCCTGAGATGATATAGCAATGCTAATGTATTTTTCCTTTTTATAAATAGGAGTAATTTGGAGAGCCCACACTAATGGTGACTGGTGGCAGGATTCCAACTTCCAGCAAGAGAGACTTTGCTTTAATCTTATTTCCTTCACAGACTCTCTTGGCCTGGAAGGCCTCCTTGGCACGCTGAGTATACCACACCCCCTTTCATCAGGCTGGATTGATTTTTCTAGGACTTTCTGTAAATCTGTAAATACTTTCACCTCCGCTCTAGTGCTTTGAGAAAGGACAGGGATGAGGTTTTTTTTTTTCCTATCGGAGTTCATGGTCTAATCTCCAACGGTACATCTGACATATTTAGGGGAGCTGCCATGCAGAGTTGAACATGTTTCTTCTGCAAAAAGGAAGAAATAAACTGTTTAAAGGTGGATTTGGAACCGTAGGAAAGAGAAAGGTCAGTTGGCAAGCACTGTATTGGGGGATTAAAAGAAAATAGAAATATAATGTACCCCGAACTATGGAAATGCGAGATATACCCAGCTGTAAAGTCAAAGAACAGTCCCAATATAAGTCCATTGATTCTCTAAGGCTTTGGGGGCTGTCTTAAATGGTCTTAGAAAAGTCACTTTATCTCTCTTGCCTAATAGTCAAGTGGTCTGTTGGACTGAAGTTAGATGAAAAATGACTCATAAATGTTGTTAATTAAGAAGAGAAGCATCTAGTTCGGGAGAAAATGGTGACATCAAGACTGGCACTTAATCAAGTCTTTTATTTAAAAAAAAAACTGGAGATAGAGAATAAACAGAGCATGGAGTTCATGTCTTTCCCTTCCAACTTGTCCATCCAGGGGACAAGTTCTCCCTACTCAGACTCCTTGAATCTTCTCATATCTCTAATTCACACCAGCCCCAAATCCTCCTGATTCTTTCACAAAGTATTTTTCTCATCTGCCTCAGCCTCACCAATCTGACAACCATGACCTAAATCTGGGCCCTGACAATAACAGTACTAATGATAACTGAAGTATTTGCTAAGTGCTTACTTTGTGACAAGAAATGTGTTAAATGCTAGGGTAAATACAAAACCCAGGTCCTTTAGTTCTACCAGCCCACTGAGTTCATAAGAAGAAAGAAACTACTAAAAATCCAAAGTATTATTTTAAAGACCTCCAGTGAGGTAATCCTCCTTCATGGATGCATTCATTGCCCCTCTATGGTGGGAATTTTCAGAAGTAATACATAGTCTGCTTCAACCTGGATTCGAATCCTGGTTCTGCCACTTGTCTGCTGTGTAACCTTGGGCAAGTCACTTAACTTCTCTCTGCCTCAGTTACCTCATCTGTAAAATGGGGATTAAGACTGTGAGCCCTATATGGGACAAGGACTGTTTCCAACCTGATTAGCTTCTATCTACCCAAGTGTTTAGGACAGTGCTTGGCCCATAGTAAGCACTTAACAAATTCCATTAAAAAAACAACAACAACAACAACAAAAAACCCAAAACCTTGTTACTGCCACACAGGATTCACAATGGCACAATTTCCTGTCATGCTTCATTCCCTTTGTCCTTTGGGATATTGGAAGTTGGAGAGATGTGTAAGAGGACAGCATCTCTGAGCCAAACATTGTCACCAGTTGTCACTCTGAAATTCTTCTCCTGTTATGTAGGATAAAAAATTTAAAAGCACAGTAATAAGCCATCAGCAGGAATAAAATGCATCTTCCTGAGTGCAAATTAAGCTAATGAGTGAAAGCAGCCAAACAGCAGATGTGTGAGCTGGCTTCGGGAAAGCAGGGGCTTAAGCAACCCAGGTAATAATGTGGGGGAATTCAAGCTTTTAATGAAATCCCTTCACTTTTGAAATCTGGAGTTATCCAGGCTAATGGAAGACGTGTCTTTTTCTGGTCTCTTCACTTGACAAGTAAGCAATAGGGATTCCAGATTGAACAGAGAGAAATTAAACAGGTTATTGCTCTCCCTTGCTAAATTTGTAGTTTTCACTCCAGCAAGACATTCACTCAAGTGGGAGTCTGCTTATTTGTTCTGGCTTGATTTTTTTATAAGACACTTCGATGGGGGGTGAAGTCGATGAAGGACCAGATTCCATTGCTGAACAAAGGGCGATTTGCCCTTGTCAATAGTTTGTCACTTCTATTCCTTCTTTCGCTCTACCATCATCAGATCAAATTGCGTGAGGCAGAAAGTTGCATTTCTTCAGACTGAGTGCACAAATCAGAAATGCAGGTGAACGGGATGGGGTGGAAGAACTCCAGATTTAAGTTTTGAGATCTTGGTGCTTATCTCTTGCACTAGATAGACACACTCATGGGATACATCCTCATTCACAACAAGTATATCATCTCTCCCTTTACCAGCCTTGGCATCATCTAACTTGGCCCCTTTTAAAATCTAGTCTTGGTCAAGGTCTCATATACGGACAAGAAAAATTCTTAGCTGTATTCTTTTTAGAACAAAAGTAAACCATTTTCTGTGAACAATAAGCCAATCTCCAAAAATCTTTGGCCAATACTTATTCAGTGTACTCATGTAGTCATAAATAGTAGCAAACAACATCAAAGCAACGTATTCCATTTAAAGGACCAGACAAAAACAACCCTGATTTTTTATTTTTATAAAATTGAATTTTGAGGTTAATATAATTGATACCCACTCAGAACACTGCAACCTCAAACGGGTACAATATATAGTATTAGGCCTTTTGTAGTTGTGTTCTCTCTTCATCTGTTAGAAAATAATAATGTGCTTTGTATCTATAATTAAGTTCTTCTGGCACTGTTTCCTCCCAGAATTCAGTGGAGGGAATGTTGTTGTCTAGCGATTTAGGAGACAGTAAGAGAGGGAGGAAACTTGCCCTATGATGGCCAAAAATATGAATCCATCAGTTAATCAAGTTGAAATTTATGGAGTACTTACTGTAAAAAGCATTGTACTAAGTGTTTAGGAGTTGGCAGACTTGTTTCCTGCCCACACTGAACTTACAGACTAGAGTGGGAGAGAGGTATTAACATAAATTACGGATATATACATGGGGCTATGGGGTGAATATCTTAGAAGGCTTAGAAGGGACAGATCCAAGAGTATAAGTGATGCAGAAGGGAAAGGGAGTAGAGGAAATGAGGGCTTAGTCAGGAAAGGCCTCTTGGAGGGGATTTGATTTTAATAGGCCTCTGAACATGGGTAGAATAGTAATCTGTCATATTGGAATAGAGAAGGAGTTCTAGGCCAGAGGGAGAAAATGGGCAATAGGTCGTCGGTGAGATACACGAGATCAAGGTACAGTGAATAGATTGATGTTAGAGGAGTGATGCGTGTGGGCTGGGCTGTAGTAGGAAATCAGCGAGGGCAGGTAGGAGGGAGCAAGCTGATTGAAGGCTTTAAAATCCATTTCTGTCTGATGGGGAGGTAGATCGGTAGACCCCGGAGGTTCTGGAGGCAAGGGGAGATGTGACTGGATGTCTTTTGGGTTTTTTTATTTGGTTTTTGTTTGAAAAATGATCCAGGCATCAGAGTGAAGTATGGACTAGAGTGGGGAGAGACAGCAGACAGGGAGGTCATTGAGGAGGCTGATGGCAGAAGATACACGGCAGAATAGGATAAGTGCTTGGATCAGTACAGAGCAGTTTGGATGGAGAAGAGCCGGTGAGTTTTAGTAATAATGTCAAGATAGAACCAACAGGATTTGGTGACAGATGGAAAATGTGGGTTGAATGAAAGAGTTTAATTGCAAAGAGTGACAAGGTTATGGGCTTGTGAGAGGGAGGATAGTGGTATTGTCTACAGCGTTGGTAAAGACAGTGGAAAACAAGATCTGTTTGGTAAAATGAGCCATTCATTTTTGGACATGTTAAATTTGAGTTATCAGCAGGTGATCCAAATAGAGATACCTGAAGGCAGGAGGTAAAGCCAGTCTTGCAGAGGAGAGAGGTAGAAGGAAAGGTAGATTTGGGAACCATGCACTAGAGATGAAAGTTAAAGCAATTGGAAAGAATGAGTTATCCAAAGCAGTGGGTGCAGATGGAGAATAAAAGGGAACCCAGAACTGAGTCTCAGGGGATTCCTATAGTTAGAAGGCAGGAGGCAGAGGAAGAATCTGCAAAAAACACTGAGAAGGAGCAGCCAGAGAGATAGGAGGAAAACCAGAAAAGGACAGTGTCAGTGAAGCCAAGGTTGGGTAATGGCTCTTGGAGAAGGGGGACATTTTCAAAGGCAGCTGAGCGGTTGAGGAGGATCAGGTTGTTGGATTTGGCAAGAAGGTCATTGGTGACCTTAGAGAGGTCAGTTTCTGTGGAGTGAAGGGAGTGGAAACCAGATAAGATGTTAGCTCTGTTGCTATTTCAAACAAAGATAGAGATCGGAGCAAGTTACTGTATTGCTGTTGGATGCTAAAATAGACCCTTAGTAGCCTGAAAGTGTGAAAGCCATTTCCAAAGTTTCCCAAACTACAAGTAAAGATAAGTGTAGACATAGACCTCAGAAGATGTTGGCCCATTATTCTTTAAATCCATACCCCACTGCCCACAGTGTCAATGTCAAGCTACTGAAGCAGTGCTCACCAATTATTCCAACGAGAAAACCTGTGTAATACTACCGGGAGACAGATCAAAAACCTACAGTTTGGTTCTTGAAGATGGCTTTCTGATTAACTTCGAAAATAAATGTAAACTCAACTTGTTATAATGATTTGATTGAAACAACTCCTGTTCCCTGAAATATCATTTTTAGGGGAAGATACGAGTCCTACAATGGAAGTATTACAGTGATGTTGTGATTTAATGATAATAATAAAAAAAGACAGAAAAGATAAGATGGTCTTATTTATTACAGGCTAGAAGATGTGTTGCTAGTTCCAAGTATGTTTCTGATGATTTTTCCTGCTGATGAGAGTACAAAAGAGTTTATTTTCATAATTACAACAGATGGAAAACAATAAAATTATACTTTAGGCTAATGCACTCTCACCCTTATTATTCCATTTGGTGTGTGTGTGTCCCCTGAAGCTATTTTATAACAATACAAAAATTGCAGAAATATGGCACCCGCAAAAGCCTGACCAGATTTCCTAATTATCTGTCATTCGACTCAAGGGTGCTGTGAGAAATGAGCCCTCCTGGGGGGACAAAAAAACATGAAAAACTGACATGAACCTTAAAATAGTAGAGAGCAGCAACCCCACCATCTCCTCTGACAAATTGCAAATGGAAAGCAGGAAGATTGGAGCAGGCGATCCACAGATAGTAGCCTTTCCTGTTAAGATAATATAGGAGAAGGCAGAAAAACCAGTTGGAGCCCACCTAGCTAGGTTCAATCTGTCAACCAATGGTATTTATTGAGCGCTTTCTGTGTGCAGAGCACCAAACTGTTTGGGAGAGTTTAATGCAGCAGAGTTGGTAGACAAGTTCCCTGCCCAGATGGAGTTTAAAGTCTAGAGGGGGAGACAGACAGAAAAATCAATGAATTAAATTAGGGATAGGGGAAACAGTTGAGTAGTTGTAGGATATAACGAGGATCTGATTCAATCTCAAGAGAACTGGAGTGAGAATCCTCTGAGGGAGAGATCATCTCCTGGAAGGGGGGGAGGGGGCAATTTTTATTTAATGGTATTTAAGTGATTACTCTGTACCAGGTACTGTACTAAGTGCTGGAGTCGATACAAGATAATAATCAGGTTGGACACCCTCTCTGACCCACCTAGGATTGATACTCTTAATCCCAAGCACTTTGTACTACTGATAGATTTTTCTGAAAGACTGATGCAGCAGAAGACCCTTTGCTAACTGGAGTTGGCTTGAACTTCAAATGGCTATGGGGACTGACTGGAGTTTTTCAGGGGCCCTTAGGAGATGCTGCTGCTGCTGCTAATAATAGCTGGGCTATTTTGTTAAGCACTTACTGTGTACTAAGTACTGTACTAAGGTGTTATGGTATAAGATAATCAGGGAGGAAGTGGGGTGAAGAGGGGTAGGCAGTCTTTCTCTACTCACTCACCACACTGACCCAGTGTCTTCCTAAAACCCATCAACATTAACTGAGTGCAGTCAGGGAAGATTCTAGGAGGACAGCAACTTTTTCAGGGCACCAAGCGATGTGGCTTGATGGAGCTGATGAGGGACCAGGGTTTGGAAATGGTACCGTTAACTTGGAGGTAGTAAATGGAGTGAATTGGAGAGTAGTGATGAGCCGGTGGTACTTTATTGAGCGTTTATCAATGTGCAAAACATTGTACTAAGCGCTCGGAAAAGCGACAACTCAAGAGAGTTCATAGAAGTGATCCTAGACAGGAGCTGACGGCCTACAGGGGAAAGGGAACTCTTTCCTCTAATCCTTTGACCCCCTTGCTTTATCAGGGACCTTTTACCCCTTTGGCAGTTTGGGGGACCCTGACCTCTGAGCCTCTATTCCCCACCGATTGGGGAAACTAGTTCTTTCCACATTCTCGTCCCACCATCCAAGTCCCGCTTGCTGTGGAGCTCTGCAAGCCCATTTGCTGGCTATGATCACTAAGTCCACAGGACACGCATGCCAGCACGTTTAACCAAGTCCATCTTCTGTTCCAAGCAGGGCCAGGAGGTGTCCCTACCCAGTGTGGAAGACGGGGATCGCTACCACTAGTAAGGTATAGATTTTTGCTTAGTAGAAGGCAGAAACTCAATAAACTATTCACTTTAGTGCTATTGGATGTTATTAAGTAGTCTAAAAAGCCATCTCTCGACCCAAGATGATTAATGTTCAGTAAAAAGAAGGCTGCTGCAAAAAATGTGACTTAACGAAAAGAAGTGTTAACCCAGAGTGGCTTTTCTCCCCTCATCAAACACAGCATTTATCTGTGCAGACCATCATAACCCTCATCTTTCTCCCACTCCCACCTCCATCCGGTCCCCTCTTTTACATCATGAAGGCATGGTCCAATTTCCCACTGCTTATCTGACAAGTTTCCCCCGCCTACCTCCATCTCCTCTCAGCTCATTTCCCAGAATCCACTTCTTCTCTGTGGTCTTTTCTGGGCCTCCGTGAAAACCTTCAGGATCGTTTACAGTTCCTTCTCCTCCTCATCGATTCTATTTTCCACCAAGTTGATGTTTTGTCTGCCTACCTAATTTAGATTTTTATAGCCTTTGGAAAGATTTGGGCTTAACCCTATATCCAGATGGTCTTCAGTAAATGCTATGAATTATTATCATTCACACTCATAACAATGTTAGCCCTTGCCTAATCAATTTTAATTCGACTTAATGTAGTTTCATTAGGTTTGATTTAGGAATAGCTGCCCTATTTTTCTCTTTACCTAGGTTGCTAATTTGGCTCTTGCGCGGCTTGCTCTGCGTAGAACGAATGGTTCAGCTCTTTTGCGGACCTGATGTGTGTGCAGATCTTATCCTGTACAGACCTGTCCACCTTTCTTTTCCTGGACTCCTAAAACTTAATTTTAGCTGGGATTGAGACAGTCAGCAATGTTCTAAACTCCTTGAGGGCAGAGATCATGTCTACAATTTTGGCATAACCTCCCAAGCACTTAGTACAGTCTTCTACGCACAGAAGTTGCTCAACTGCTAAGTCGGGAGGGAGGTCTGCATCCGTTCAGGTAGATATGAAGCAAGGTCAAACATTCACTCACCATTATCACAGCTATTCTGACTGCTTACTCTTATTCTATTCTTGTTGCTCTTCCTGCCTCTGAAAGCGCCACTCCCTCTCAACTGCTCCCCCTTGACTCTTCAGGCAAATCTATGGTGACGTTTCAACTTACAAAGTGTTGAAATGAACATCTGGTAATACATAAGAGTGTTGAAAAGGAGGCCAACGCCCCAAGCGTTTTTAGCAGCCACATTTGCTGTGCATATGCAGAATGGTCCACCTACACATGTTATCTGAGCATGTTAACACACACAAATGGGCCCTGGGAGGGTGTGAAACGCCCTATTGTGTTCCATAATTTCAATAGTTAATTAAGGGTTTCCAATTTACACTTAGACGGCCAAAAGAAAGCCATTTTGATTTATTGCAACTCGACTGGAGGAAGAGTTGTGGGCTATTGTACCAATAAGCTACAGATTAAAAGGTTCTTTATGTACAACAACTAGAATGGATGATAATAGTCTTAAAGGCGCTGTTATGTTTTATTGTGTCAATGGATCCCAAATTAAGGACTCCAGCACTCTCTGACACAAAAGAAGCCATAAATTCAGAAGGAGCCATTAGAGTCATTTTGCTTGTACTCTGTGATTTGTGAAGAGTGAATTATTGTGGGTTTTTTGGGTTTTGTTTTATTTTTCAAACTCAGCTCCTTCTTTGCCCCTCTGGTCCAATTGGATTTGTTTAAACTGATCCTCTTGCTCATAAGAGGTCCTGGACCTCCCCTACCATCACCCTGTTTCCCCCCTCTCTCCCCTCTCCCTGGCCTGACATCAACTTATTGAGCGCTTATTGTGTGCAGGGCACTGTACTAAGCACTGGGGACAGTACAACACAGCAATATAACAGATACATTCCGTGTCCACCACAAGTTTACATCATAGCTGTTTCATCTTTCATGGGGTAGCTCACAGTGAAGATGAGAATGGCCAGTGACAACCTGAGCTGAAACCAGACACCCGGACAGATGTCACATGACTTGTTCCATTCCTGACAAGCCACCTAACAGAACGGAGATGAAAGGAACATTTTTATGCAAGCCCTCGAACCCCCAACCCCATTTGCACCAGAATCTTTAGGTCCCAAATCCGGGTTCCTGTGAGTTCAGAAGCAGCATGGCCTAGTGAATAGAGCACAGATCTGGAAGTCAGAAGGACCTGGGTTCTAATCCCAGCTCTGCCGCTGCTCTGCTAGGTGACCCTAGGCAAGGTTCTTCACTTCTCTGTGCCTCAGTTCCCTCATCTGTAAAATGGGGATTAAGAATGATCCCCCTGTGGGACAGGGACTGTGTCCAACCTGATTAGGTTTGTAATTATCGTGGAACTTAGTACAGTATATGGCACATAGTAAATGCTTAACAAATGCCATTAAAAAAAAATAAGAAACTTCAAGACCCACTGATACTCCCAGCCATAAACTCATTCTGTGCCATGTAATTAGAGGGCAGGAGATGGACCAGCAGAAAACAACACTGGGTGGTGGTGTAGAACCAGAAGAATGGCCACTGAGGTACCTTCCCTAAGTATTTCTGGCACTAAAGCAGCAGCATGGGCTAGTATATAGGGCACAGACCTGGAAGGCAGAAAGACCTGGGTTGTAATTCCAACTCTGTCACTTCTCTGCTGTGTGACTTTGGATTAGTCACTTAACTTCTCTGTGCCTCAGTTATCTTATCTGCAAGTGAGGATTAAGACTGCGAGCCCCATGAGGGACAGGCACTGTGTCCAACCAGATTAGGTTGTATCTACTCCAGCCTTAGTACAGTGCCTAGCATAGGGTAAATCCTTAATAAATACCATAAAAAACTAGTGGTAATGTTCTGAGCTCTGACTCTAATTGTGTTCACTCAGCAGTGATCATCTTCTCTGCTTCCCCACCCCAGAGGTCTCTGGGTTATCAAGGCCTTCATTATGGTCAGGGAAGGTGTCTGCTAATTATCTTGTATTGCACTCTCCCAAGCCCTTAGAACAGTGCTCTATAATACCATTCATTGATTGATTCAGTCCACTTCCTGGACAGAGTTCCTAGGACTAAATGTACCTGCATCATGTGAGGCATTACAACCCTCCCATCTTAGCTTCTTAAAGTGAATTTAAGAGGGACAGGTGTCGGGTTTTATAGGGGTGAGATCTCAGGGGAGCATAGAGGAGAACAAAGAGAGGGAGAACACTGTGCTGTTTTATTTCTTTCCTATAGTATCTGTTAATCACTTACTGTATTAAGTACTGGGGTAGATACAGACTAATCAGGTTGGACACAGTTCCTGTCCCACATGGGGCTCAGTCTTAATCCCTGTTTTACTGATAATTCAATAGTATTTATTGAGCGCTTACTATGTGCAGAGCACTGTACTAAGCACTTGGAATGAACAAGTCGGCAACAGATAGAGACAGTCCCTGCCATTTGACGGGCTTACAGCTAAGGTAACTGAGGCCCAGGGGAGTTAAGTGACTTGCCCAAGGTCACATAGCAAACAAGTGGCAGAGTCGGGATTAGAACCCAGGTCCTTCTGATTCCCAGGCCTGTGCTCTAGCCGGTAGGCCAGCTCTGGTCACCCACCATCTGGGGAAAGATATACTATGGCTGGAGAGGATTCAGAGAAAGGCAATGAAATTGACCAAGGGGATGGAGTAGTTGCTGTAGGAGGTAAGTAGGAAAAGTTTAGGAATCTTTTGTCTGGAGAGATTAAGACTGAGAGGAGATACGGTTGAAGTTTTCAAAATCATGCAGGAGGTAAACAGGGGAGAACATGGAATCATTGTTCAGCAAATCTCACAAAGCAAATGGTAAGCATACAGAATTCTTTACCAGAGGAACTTGTTCAGGCTGAAATGTCAGCAGACTTAAGACAATCTCCGATAGAGGGTCCATAATGAAAAGCAGAGTGGCCTGAACATGGTCCTGGGAGTCAGAAGAACTCCATTCTAATTTTGGCTCTGCCTATTACCTGTTGTGTGACCCTGGACAAGTCACTTCACTTGTCTGTGCCTCAGTTGCCTCATCTATTAAATGGGGTTTCAATACCTGTTCTCCCTCCTGTTTAGACTGTGAGTCCCGTATGGGACAGGGACTGTATCCAGTGTAACTTTTTTCTAACCCCAACTCTTAGAACAGTGTTTGACACATAATGACCCCACAGCAGACATTATCATTATTATTATCATTAATCCCGACTAGGCCACTTCTCTGCTGTGTGACCTTGGGCAAGCCACTTACCTTCTCTGTGCCTCAGTTACCTCATCTGTAAAATGGGGATTAAGATTGTGAGCCCCACATGAGACAACATGATTACTTTGTATCTACCCCAGTGCTTAGAACGGTGCTTGGCACATACAAAGCACTTAACAAATACCATTATTATTATTATTATTATGGGTTGATCAAGAGAAAATCCTCTAAGAGCAAAGCTCAAGACCACTTGCACTGGGTGAAGACAAAAGAAACTGAATGTCTGGTTGATGTTTAGAGGTTATGAAGAAAGCAGGGCACATTCCAGAGAATCAAAGGACCCTGTCTGGGGTAGTGATCATGACCAAGGACAGACTGGGACAGAATCCTGGGCTGTGATTGGTTGGGAAGGGGTTCATATGACTCTGTTTTGCAAAACCAATTAGCTAGCATATAAATTTAACCACCCGCTAAATTTCAGTATTGGGAATACTCACTGGTGAGGGAATGCTCCAAGGGTTAAAGCTGGGCCATGGAAGAGTCTGAAATTCAGATTCTTCACCAGACACATTTGTTAAAGACAAAGTTTTGGGATGGACTTGCGTACCCAGCACAACATCTTCTAAACTTGGGTTAATCTCCATGTAGATTGAAAGTCCCTGGTGGGCAGGGTGTGAAGTTTGTATTTTTCAAGTGTTAATTCAGTGCACTGCACTTAATAAATACCATTCATTGAATTGATCGATGGTATTTGAGTGCTGACTGTGTGCAGAGCACTGTACTAAACGTTTAGGAGAATACAGCACAATGGAGTTGGTAGACAAGATCCTTGCACACAGGGAATTTACAGTCTAAAGGGTTATTGCTATTGTGATTGTTATCTCTGTAGATACTGGCCCCAAAGTGCATCTAGAATTTCTTGCAAAATCCTGCTTGCCCCCATGAAGATATGTTCACAGTGTGTGTGGACTTGAGCAGGGGACACATTGGAATGAGGTGAGGTCATCCAAGTACCTGATGGCGTCTCTAATGTTTGCATAGCCAGGTCAATCTTTCTGATCCAAAGAGAGATTGGCGGAAAACGCACCTAGGTTGGTGGACAGAGAAAACCTGCACGATATCCAACAGGGAAGAAAAGAAAGAAAACTCAACAGCAACTGAAAAGTAAAATCAAAGGTAATAGCTTGCCCTGACTCCCCAAAAAGAAAAAAAAACAAAACAGAAAAGCAGAATTGATGTTTTTCACTCCATCCATAACAGAGGCCACTGTGCTGTGCTCCTGAAAATAGCATGTGACCTGTGAAGCATACTATTAACTCTCCTAGGAAAACACATTTTCTTCTGGGGAGAAATAGGTTCAAGGTTTCAAGGAAGCTAGTTTAAGCAAAAAACTAGAGACCCTAGTTCCCATCCAACCCTCACTCAAAATGTCATGTCTAGTTTCCCTCAGGTCTTGTCTGTCATGCTCAACAGGGATCAGGTATGTAAGAGATGGCAGGTCCCAGGCCTGTTAGACTCACCTTGTTAATGCTTAGACCGCATCTTGAACCAATAAGGGATTCATTTTGTTTTACTGGTGGTGGGGATGACGACGATATAGCTCTGTAAATATAAAATTTACTCACAGTCAGCAGCGAGAATTTAGGAGGAGGGTTGGTTTCTGGAGTTCTACATATAGATTCCCTACCCCACCACTGATTTTAACCAAGTAGTGTAGGGCTAATCCCTTATTAGTCCACAGCTTCGGCTCAGACATGCGGATGGTCACTCTAGCAACCTCCAGCAGAAAGATGGCAAATGAGCAGGAATTACCTTATTATTCTTGTAAGATCACATTAAGTATCCTTCCCTTGGAAAGTCTCACTCCTGCCAGCATTCTTGCTAGAATGTGACACTTTACTGTATGATTTGGAGAGACTGCAAAGGAATAGGGAAAAGTAGCGCCCTGAAGCGGCTCTGGATTGGACGCAGTTCAAAACCGCTCCTGGCAGAGAGGCCTTCAAGAGAGATCATGTCTGTGTTTCTGTAATGGGAACCCTGTATCAGTTCATTAGTATTGTTTAAGGACCTAACTGGAAATGTTGAAAGTTCACCTTTAGAGTGTAAGCAGGAAAACATTCACTTCCTTCTTCTGTTCTTCCCAAGTGCCTAGTTCAGGATGCTGATCAGTAATTATACCACCGATTTTGTGTGTAACATTTACAGTTTCCAGTAGTGACAAATTAGTTCCCTGGCATGCTGATGCCGATAATAATAATGCCATTTGTTAAGTGCTTACTATGAGCCAAGCTCTGTTCTAAACCCTGAGATGAACTGATACAGTGTTTCTGAAACGAACACACTACTGACTGCTTGAAATCAACTTTTGTAGGAAAATCCTGATGGTTACTTATGCCCTTCAGGTCTTCTTTCCCTTTTTTTTTTTTCAAACCCTGGAGGGTCAACTACCCCAGTTTTTGGTTAACGTGGTGGTTTTCAAGGATGCAATTTTCACACCGTAGCAGGAATGACTGTAGTCATTTCCTCCTCTAAAAGATCACTTAATCATGATGAAAAAGCATTTGCAATTCCACATTTCAACCCTAAGTGAGAGCCACCCTTTCTGTAGTTGACAGAAACATCTCTGCTTGGAGGGAATGTAGATTGACCAGGGGAAAGATAACCACCTTTCCCTCCCTCCCCCAGCGATTTCAAACGAAGGCTTTTTCTTGTTGCCAACAGTCTGGGCTTCTGTAGAAGGTCATATTAAATTGTATCTGCACTTCAAACATCTTGTGTGTCTCTAGGCAAGTATTCAGGAAGAATTGGGACTTTGATTTTCATTTTCCAGTTTTGAAAATTGAGCCGCGCAGTCTTAGCCAGGGTTTCGGGGTTTTTTGTTGTTGTTCCTGACATTCAAATGGAACTGAACAAGATGAGTTTTCTGGTCAGTGGAAGAAAAAGAGAAGCACAACCCAATATATATCAAGAGAAGGCAGTGATGGTTTCTGACAGCATCCAGTGAGTTGGCTTTCTCATCCCAGCTGTCCTAGTGATGTAATCAGAAATAAAGTGCATTTTATGACGGTCGCCCTGAGGTAAATGCAGCTTATGTGTAATGCTGCAGAGACTCTGGTTTTGTTCTTCCTAACGAAAGGTCTTCATCTCGAAATGTCTTCCTCATTAACTGGTTCTCAAAAAAACAAGAGACAGAAAAAAAAAAATCAAACTTGGCCGCTATTCTGAACAGGTGACTGCATTATGTCTTATTTTCCTAATCCCCAAACGACGAAACATTAACATGTTTTGCCCCGAGTAACCGGATATGACACAGAATATGAAAGAACATATTGTAGGTGCAGACAGCTCTTCCCCAAGTAAATTAAAGTGGCAGAGGTTTGAGAGATGTTCCTATAGGAGGCTGCCTCCCATCTGCAGAACTCAATCTGGGCCACTGACAAAATAATCAGACATCAGAGCCCGTGGCAGACCCGCTAAACGAGACAAGGCCGGGAGCTTAGAGGCATTCGGGTAGATGCACGACCCTGTTTATGGGCCTCTGTGCGGAGCTGATCTGGCCTGGTGGATAGAGCACGGGCCTGGGAGTCAGTAGGTCAGTAGGTCATGGTTTCTAATCCTGCCTCCACCTGCCTGCTGTGTGACCTTGGGCAAATCACTTCACTTCTCTGAACCTCAGTTGTCCCCTCTGTAAAATGGGGATGAAGACCGTGAGCCCCATGTGGGACAGGGATTGTGTCCAACTTGATTATCTTGTATCTAGCCCAGTGCTTTGAACTGTGATTGGCCCTTAGTAAGTGCTTAACAAATATTATTATTATTATTAATGTTACCGTGCCCTGTGGGAGGCTCTATGAGACCCCAGCTGGCTTGACACATCAGGCAATTCTATCTACTGAGAGCGTGCAGAGCATTGTACTAAGGGTTTGGGACAGTACAATATAACAATACACAGACACATACTTTGCCCACAATGAGCTAACAGGCTAGAGGGGGAAGCAGATATCACAGTTTTAATCCCTATTTTACAGTTGAGGTAACTGAAGCACAGACAAGTGATGGGACTTGCCCGAGGTCACACAGTAGACAAATAGCAGAGCTGGGATTAGAACCTAAGATCTTTCATCTCCCATTCCCATGCTTTATTCACTATGCCATGAATTCCTGATTTTGTCAGGCTGGTTCCAGATCTGTGTTGCTTTTGCACTTGATTGTACACTTTATTCACTCCTCCCTCAGCCCCACAGCAATTATGTACTTATCTGAAATTTATTTATACTAAGGCCTGTATCCCCCTCTAGACTGGAAGCTCACTGTGGGCAGGAAACATGTCTACCAGCTCTGTTATACTGTACTCTCCCAAGCAGTTAGTATAGGGCTCTGAAAACAGTAAGTGCTCAAATACCATCAATTGATTTGGGTTCCTTGAAGCATGCAAGGAGGATCTCTGGATGGTAGACTATCGCTTAGTACAGTGTCTGGCACATAGTAAGTGCTTAACAAAAACAATTATTATTATTACAGAGACTTTTTTTCTTTTTTCTTTCAATGGTATTTAAGTGCTTACTATGTGCCTGGCGCTGTACTAAATATAGGGCTAGATACAAACTAATTAGGCTGGATGCAGTCCAGGTCCCACATGGGGCTCACACTCTTAATCCCAATTTTACAGATGAGATAACTGAGGCACAGAGAAGTTAAGTGATTTGCCCAAGGTCACACAGCAGACAAACGGCAGAGCCAGGATTAGAACCCAGGTCCTTCTGACTCCCAGGCTCATGCTGTATTCACTAGTCCACACTGTTTCTCAGTCGCTTCTCAATTTTGTTTAACTAGTCTTGGGAGACAAATAAATACAAACTACATAAAGCAATGATGATTGTGAATCCGGGACTCTGTTCTCTTCCTGTAGGCTAATACTACAGGAGCTGAATACATTTTGAAAAACAGCATGGCCTAATTGCAGTAGCACACACCTCGGAGTCAGAAAGACCTGAGTTCTAATACCAGCTCTGCCACTGGTCTGCTGTGTGACTTTGGACAAGTTGCATCACTTCTCTTTGCCTCAGCGACTCCATCTGTAAAATAGGGATGAAGACTATGAGTCCCAGGTAGGACAGGGACTGTGTCCAACCTGATTGCCTTGTAATTACCCCAGCTCTTAGTACAATGCTTGACGTATCTTAAGTGCTTAACAAATACCAAAAAAAGGGGTAGAGATGTGGATGATGATGGTTCAGGGTGTTTGTGTTAACGCCTTGAGCCACTAGGCGGCGAGCTTGTGCACTGCACGAATAATGCCCTGAACAGTATCCTTCTTACAGAATTTTAATAATAATAATGATGATGATGATGACATTTGTTAAGCCCTTACCATGTGTCAAGCACTGGGCTAAGAGCTGAGCAATTTATCTTGCTCCCGAGGACTGACAGGGGCTAGAGAGACTGTTTATTATGGAACCCGGAAAGAAATGGTTTCCTGACCAAGATTCTTGGGTGAAATTGGAAGAGATTTGGAATGCAAGATGAGAGAGGTTCTTTGGGGGAAGAGAGATAGACAGAAAGTACATAATCCTGTTGGATTTGGTGGAAAGGGTGGGGTGGTTGGGGAAGATTTTCTAACAGGAAGGCAAACAACAGTGTGGAAATAGGTCCACCTTGTAACGACTTCCCCCCGCAAAAAATAAGGGTTGTTTCCTAGTTTGAGGGTGAATAGAGTATCAGTGATCATCAGTTTATTCCCCAGAGTTCTAATGATGAGGCAAGAGGTTTGGGTAATGCCCCAGCTCTGCAACCTAACTGGTGAGACTATGACCAACTCTCATAATCTCTCTGTGACCTTGCAGAAGGAGAATGGGTCTGAAGCTGAGTGGATAGAACAAGGGCCTGGAAGTCAGAAGGACCTGTGTTCTAATCCGGGCTCTGCCACATGCCTACTGTGTGACCTTGCGCTAGTCACTTCACTTCTCTGTGCCTCAGTTACCTCATCTGTAAAAATGGGGATAAGAATGTGAGACCCATGTGGGACAGGATGTGTCTAATTTGATTAATTTGAATCTACCCCAGCTCTTAGAACAGGGCTTGGCACATAGGAAGTGCTAAACAACATAATTATTATTATTATTACTATTACCTCTGCTGCTTGTCTGTTGTGTGACCTTGAGCAAGTCAGTTAACTTCTCTGTGTCTCAGTTTTTTCATCTGTAAAAAGGGATTAAATCGTACTCCTCCCACTAAGACTGTGAGCTCTGTATAAGACAGGGACTGTGCTTGGGCTGATGATCTCTTACTTACCCTACCACTTAATACAGTGTTTAACACATAGTAAATGCTTAGAAAATACAAATTTTAATCGCTATTATTATTTATCATTTCACTTTCACAACCGATAACTCAGCAAAGTTCATCTTTGCTGCCAGATAGAATTTGGTAAAGCCCATTGTTAGCTCAAGATAAAAGCTAAGAAACTGTTGTTGATCTATAAGAAAAACATTCTTAAGAAACATACTTTCCTCTCCCAGATGGTTACCTAGAACATCTGATAGTCAGCTATGAGCTTCATTTTCACTGTCATGAAAGAAGGTCCATGGAGTCCAGCTGCTGTCTATACCTTTGATAAATCTCAATATGGTTTAGGGGCAGCTCAGACGTCTCTCATTTTAATTCTTCAACAAATAACGTATTGCATGTGCTCACGGGACACTTCTCTACATGCACCCTGTGGTACAGGGTACTTGTTCCAAAGGAAAATAAAGTCCTTCTTGATAAATCAAAACCAGACAAGTGCCTCTCTAGGATGAACAGTGAGGAAAAATGGGCTCTCCCTGGAATTCATCAAGACAGCACACCTGTTTTCTGTTCATCAGGCATTGAGCTGGAACCGGAGCATGGTGAGTTTTCGGTTTTATCCAAAGAGATCCTCCCAACCGATTGCCGTAGGGGGTGTCAACTGAGGCAGAGGCTTGCGCATTTGGTAGGGTCGGAGATTTTTGTAAGCTGAGTGAAACTTACGTTGTAATAATTTTTTATTGTATTCTCTCAATTGCTTAGTACAGTGCTCTGCACACAGTAAGCACTCAGTAAATACCATTGATGGAATGAGTGATCCCAACTTTCTCAAAGATGAGTGGTTGCAGCAGAAGTCACAAAGCATCCTTAATGAGGCTTTCACAGCTTAGAGATAAGTGGACGGCTGGTTACTGTTGGAAACTTCTCCAAATCCTGCTTTGGTCTTGATTATCTATAGAGTTAAGCCATAGCCAAGTTTTTTCCGTGAAAATTTCCTCAGTATTAGGGGCCACATGGACCGGGCCCAAAGATACCTTGAATCACTGGTGAATCATACAGTGTGCGGTTTGGTTGGAGTGACAAGGTAACCCATTCTACATAAAAATTCTGCATCTTCTGGCAGATATCTGAGAATGTTGATGTAATCTACACAATGAAGTCAGAGAGCTCACTGTGAAATTATTTTAAAGTTATTTGGATTTGGTGTTGAAAAATCCTGCCAGATCTAGGGCTGGTAGGTTGGATTAACAAATGGATCCCATTTGCATATAATATCAATTACAATAAAAAGTTCCACCTCTGGAGGAGGAGGAAAAAGATTCCATGAAGGATAGTACTGTTGGGCTACTGCTAGATTGCAAGGTCCTAGTAGGCAGACATCATGTATCTTAGTTATATTGCACTCTCCCAAATGCTTAGTACAGTGCTCTGAACAGAGAAAATTCTCAGTGAGCAATAACTGTCGTATTAAACCCTATGTGCCAAACATTGTCCTAGGCACTAGGATGGGTACAGGATAATCAGATCAGAGTCCCTTTAATGCGTGGTGCTCTCAGTCTAAGCTGGAGGGAGACAAGTATTTAATACCCATTTGATAGATGAGGAAACTGAGGCAGTGACTTCCCTAAGGTCTCACAGCAGGCAGATGGGGATTAGAACCTACACCTCCTGACTTGAAGTCCTGTGCACTTTCTACTAGGTAAAATTTCTTCTAAGGAAATGTTACTGATTGATTATCTTGTTCAAAATCTACACGAGAAGCCAGACGCTGAGGTAGCTTGGACAGCTAAGTTGGAGGAATGTGTTTATGGTGTCCACCTCCCTTTGGTGGCTGAGGCACCTACGCAGATAGCTGTTTCAGAAGGGCTAGATTCTTGCCATGGTCTTTTCTTACTCTTACTTCTCTCAGTCCACTGTACATTTAACTCTCATACTCCTTCACCCAGAATTACTCAGGAAGCCAATTAATTATTTTATCCGCCAAGAGCCAATCTCAACAGCCAAATCCTAATGAAGAAGCGAGTCAATTATCTGAAGCATTCTAGCAAAAGTCCTGTTTTCACCTAGATGAGTGACTGCTAATTAACTGAGTAATTCAGGCAAAAATGGCTGATTTTGCTTAAATTATTCGCTTAGTTCCTCACTTCACTTTGGCTGAAGAGACCCCCACCTCTCTGCATTCACTTTACCGGAGGCAGATTAATGTATCCTGAGGGACTTCTAGCCCGGGTTCTCCTTTGCTCATTAACCTTGGCTGCCCCTGTTGTCTTGAAAATATCACTGGGTTTCTGTCTTCATTTCCATAGTCCTGGGAATGGAAAAAAATGGTTAATAATAATCTTTGTGAGACGTGTTTACTACCTTTCAGTCAGTCAATGTTATTTATTGAGCTCTTTGTACAGAACACTGTACTAAGCGCTTGGAAGACTAGACTACAGTACAATTGGTAATAATAATGGCATTTAAGCACTTACTATGTGCCAAGCACTGTTCTAAGCACTGTGGTAGATAGAAGGTAATCAGGGAGTCCCAGGTAGGGCTCACAGACTTCATCCCCATTTTACAGATAAGGGAAGTGAGACCCAGAGATGTTAAGTGACTTGCCCAAAGTCATACAGCTGACAAATGGCAGAAGTAGAATCAGAACTCAAGATCTCTGACTCCCAAGCCCAAGCTCTTTCCACTAAGCCACACTGCTTCTCCTTGAGGACCTTACAGTCTAATGGGGGAGCCAGACATTAAAATAAAGTACAGGTAAGGGAAGCCCCCTCTAGACTGAAAGTTCACTGTGGGCAGGCAACATGTTTACCAACTCTGCTGTACTCTCCCGAGTGTTTAGTACAGTGGTCTGCACCCAGTAGGTGCTCAATAAATCCCACCGATTGATTAAATGACGTACATAAGTGCTCTGGGGGCGAAGATTAGGGATAGTATTAAGTGCCGTACCGAGCTCTGGGATAGGTCAAAAATAGGCAAAAAGAGATGGAGAAGGAGAAAGCTCTTTGCCTGCTTAATTGTGGTAGCGTCAGGGTGGCCAGAAGGGAGTGCAGTGTGCTACTGGCAGGGTGACGAGGAGATTGGTAGGTTGTAGCAGCCAGCATTAGGGGTATAGTGAGACTCCTGAATCCCATCCTTGAGCCAAGAAGAATTGTAGCCCAGTGGTTACAGTAGAGAAGAGTAGAGAAGCAGCGTGGCTCAGTGGAAAGAGCACGGGCTTGGGAGTCATAGGTCATGAGTTCGAATCCCTGCTCTGCCACTTGACAGCTGTGTGACTGTGGGCAAGTCACTTGACTTCTCTGTGCCTCAGTTCCCTCATCTGTAAAATGGGGATTAAGACTGTGAGCCTCACGTGGGACAACCTGATGACCCTGTATCTCTCGCAGCACTTAGAACAGTGCTCAGCACATAGTAAGCGCTTAACAAATACCAACATTTTTTTTTTTTTGGTTAGAGCATGGGCCTCAGAGTCAGAATGACCTGAGTTCTAATCCCAGCTCTGCCACTTGTCTGCTGTATGAATTAGGGTGAGTCACTTCACTTCTCTGGGATCCATGACCTCATCTGTAAAATGGGGATTAAGACTGTGAGCCCTATGTGGGACAGAGACTGTGTCCAACCCGATTACCTTGTACCTACCACAGTGTTTAGTACAGAGCCTGGTACATAGGAAGTGCTTAACAACTACCGCAATTATTATTATTATTTTCTTCTAGATAATTGTGCGCCACTTGATGTGTTAAAGTAAGGTCTTACTATGCACTAAGCAATGGGCTAAGCACTGGACTATGTACAACACAATCAGATCAAACACAGTTCCTGAGCCATAGTTCCTGTAAAGGGGAGGGAGAACAAGTATTGAATTCCCATTTTACAGAGGTGGACACTGGGGCAAAGATAAGTCAAGTTACTTGCCCAGGTGACCCGGTAGGCCCCGGGTCAGAGCTGGAATTAGAACCCCTGGCCCCTGACTCAGAGACCTGGGTTCTTTCCACTGGGCCAGGCTACTTCTCGCTTCCAGTGTCAGTCAAACTTATAGAAGTAGGATTAGAACACCTTATTACCAAGGAACGTTCCTCCCTCATCCTCATCCCTGCTAAATGCACTTAACACTACTAGTTGAAATTCAGTGTATTTTATTTCTACAACCTAAACCTAATCACCCAATTACAGCCTACTTTGCAATTTTGCCCACAGCAAAGTTGTTAGCATTCATGCCCATAGCGTGATTCTAGCCTGAGCGTCTTAGGCTCTAATAATGTCAACTTTAAAATTGCACTGAATACATTCCAGGCAAGTCCATCCCCATATTCTGCAGGTTAAAACAGTTGAAGGAATAACAAAGAGTTTCTGTTATTGTTGATTTATTTTGTTTCCTAGGGATTGATAGTGTGAGAAAATCAGTCTTTTGGGAAGTTCTGTTTTGGGGAACAAGGTGACTGAGAAGCTAAATTTGATGTTTCCAGTCTCCTCAACTTACATATTCCCCTTCTTTCTTCCGTTTCCGTGATGGTTTGGCGAATTTTACTCTATGAAATGTTAATCCGGAGAAATCCTTCGACAAGTCTCTGAGTCAAAACTTGAAAATGGGAGAAGAGCATAATCAAAGTATTTGTAAATTCTCTTCACTGCCTGCCTCTCTGCCCCTTCTGATTCTCACCTCCATCTTGCCTCTGGAGTGAAATTCTTCCTCCAGAGTCCTGGCCTATCTCACGAACAGTATGAGCTTTCCCAGGCTTTGGATGCATCCTGGATGGCATCATATAACTTTGGGGAGCAGACCGGGGATGGGATCAGAGTATATTTGGTGACCAGAGGGTGGGGAAATAGTGCCATATTGGACCATAGTTCAACCCCTTCATCTTGGGGTTGATAGAATTGATAGGATTGCCAGACAACCTCATAAGCCAACCACACGGTCTGTCATGGAAATTGCAGGGGTGTCGCAACACTCTTCTTTCTCCTTTTAAATTATTTTTTCATGGGGGCAGGAATCAAGTCTGTTAACTCTTGTCGTGCTCTCCTGAACACTTAGTACGGTGCTCTGCACATAGTAGATGCGCAACAGATACCACTGATATTTGAATGTCAAGACAAATTAAAATCAGTGAAGAGCTATTAAGGTTGGAAACCCAGTAAAGTAAATTGAGGGTCACCTAGACTGTAAGATCATTGTGGGCAGGGAACATTTCTACCACCTCTGTTGTATTGTACCCTCCCGAGTGCTTAGAACAGTGCTCTGCACAGAGTAAGTGCTCCATAGAACACATTGATTGATTGCTTCTGCAGGCCCAAGGTAAGGTTTGCCGCAGCGCTTCTGGTCTCTCTGTCTTACTTAGAGGCCAATGATTTGAAACAACCTTTTCCACCATATTGGAGGCAGGGAGGGGCACAGAAGAAGAGCAACTCTGAATATACTTGACAACAGATTACCAAGCAGGTGAGGGCACAGTGGTGTCTACTGCTGTGCAGCCTCTTAGATATTCTCTTTTGGGACCTCTGACTGCACCTGTTCTCCCCTCCATGCACCTCCCAGCATGATCTGCTGAGCACCGGGGGAATGGGCGAAAGAGTGTGGGTAGCTCAGTGCATGCCATCACCACTGAATTGTGCCAAGGCAACTCAAGCACCTGTCTTGCACAGTGTTCTGCACACAGTAAGTGCTCAATAAATTTGACTGATTGATAGACCTTTCCATTCCCCTCTTAATTGTTGGTGTGTGAGCCCTACAAACCAGCACGGCAGATGGTTACAAAGTGGTCAAACGTTACTCTCTCCGAGACATTTGCATTCATCGATCCAGTCCCATCATCATCTTGGAGCTAACAGATATTTACAGAAATTGGAGGATATTACAGATATTTACAGAAATATATACAGAAATTGGAGGATATTCCTAGCACAACTTAGATTATTTGAGCCTGAATCGCCAATAATAATGTTGGTATTTGTTTAGCGCTTATTATGTGCAGAGCACTGTTCTAAGCGCTGGGGTAGACACAAGGGAATCAGGTTGTCCCACATGGGGCTCACACTCTTAATCCCGATTTTATAGATGAGGTAACTGAGGCACAGAGAAGTTAAGTGACTTGCCCATAGTCACACAGCTGACAAGTGGAAGAGCTGGGATTCGAACCCATGACCTCTGACTCCAAAGCCCGTGCTCTTTCCATTGAGCCACGCTGCTTCTCAGTGGCCTAAGATAATTAACCAACACTAGATTTCAGGGTCTATAGAGCCAGGGTTACCTCATTACAAGTAGAGACAAGGGAGTGCTGGGAATAGGGCCTGGCGTGAGGGAAGTTGCAGGGGCGACTTTATGCTGTCGATCCAGTAGCTGATCTGGAAAGGTACCTCCCACCTATCTGGATCACCAAGGTTGTAGGCTCTCCATCACCTTGCCCCTTCCTACCTCTCCTCCCTTCTCTCTTTCTACTGCCCAGCCCACACGCTCCGCTCCTCTGCCGCCCACCTCCTCACCGTCCCTCGGTCTCGCCTATCCCACCATCGACCCCTGGGCCACGTCCTCCCACGGTCCTGGAATGCCCTCCCTCCTCACCTCTGCCAAACTAATTCTCTTCCCCTCTTCAAAACCCTACTTAAAGCTTACCTCCTCCAAGTGGTCTTCCCAGACTGAGCTCCCCTTTTCCCTCTTCTCCCTCTACCCCATCTTCACCTCTCCGCAGCTAAACTCTCTTTTCCCCCATCCTTCTGCTCCTCCCCATCTCCCGTCCCATCCCCTCAGTACTGTACTCATCCACTCAACTGTATATATCTTCATTACCCTATTTATTTTGTTGATGAGATGTACATCACCTTGATTCTAATTATTTGCTAATGTTTTGAGAAGTTCTTCCCCTTGATTCTATTTATTGCCATTGTTCTTGTCAGTCTGTCTCCCCTGATTTGACTGTAAGCCCGTCAGAGGACAGGGACTGTCTCTATCTGTTACCAATTTGTACATTCTAAGCGCTTAGTACAGTGGTCTGCACATAGTAAGCGCTCAATAAATACTATTGAATGAATGAATGATTTTTCCTCCACTGATTTCAAATTTTTTTCAGATTGAAGGATGTTGAGCCCCAAGGAGTCCCTGTCGATAAAATCAGAGAGTTGAGAGCAAGGCCTGGGTCTCAGACTGGATTTCAGGAGCTTTTCTCTTGGAAACGTTAAAGTGCATATGAGGGAAAGGGTATTAATGAAATAAGAAGAGCTGGAGCCTAACAGAGGAATAGAACAAAGAAAGCACTCCAAACTGACACGGGGTTCGGATTGGTCCTTGAGAGATTTGAGATCTGCCCTCAGCTCATTTTAGTCCTCAATGTTGGAGATTTCAGAGAAAAAAAACAGTGAAATACACCTGCTACTGCCTGGGTTTAAATCCTTCAGAAGTCTTTCTTCAAAAAAAAACAAACACCAAAACCCCCCCAAAAAAACCCATTCCATATATAATGGAGTCTATTCACTTCTCCACAGTAGGGTAAAGACCACAATATTAGAGCCATATCATTTTTCCCATTGTCTGTGAAATATTTGAAGTGGAAATGGCTTCTTTCAACACCAGAGACCTTGCGGGAAATGACCTGTACACTGGATAAGTTGACAGGCACAGTGGGGAATTTCATTACACCTTAGAATTTGACTGGCTCAACCAGCTCTCACTGGGTCTCGCTAACCTCTGGCAAGTGCTTGGAATTGAATCTGTAAATGTTAATCAATATTTCAGGCCCATTAAATAAAGAAAGGCATTGTGGAAAATCAAAGTGCTAATGGCTGGTATGGTAGAATAGAGGGCCTTCTCAGCTGTCAAAAAACTTGTAACCAGAAAAACAGAAAATATTTTAATGAAACTATTATTTCAACTATTTTGATGGTTTCCCATAAGAATGCGACCTCATTTCATTCCCATGGTAAACTTCTTACTTGATATCCTGGGACCTGTGCTATTAAATAGGAATGCTTTTGATGACTTTTTTTAAGCAATTCTTCAAATTTCTATTTGACTTCAGAGCATAATAGCATCTTATAAAAATAAAAACATTTATTGAAGTAGAGTTAAAACACCCTAAAAGTCATTTGAAATAATTTCAATCAGTTGAATGTCCAACCTGCACTCTTGAATAGAACAAACAGAGAATGGAGATCAAGAGGTTTGGTGGGGGTGAGATTGGGAAAGAATGCTTCTGTTCATTTGGAAAATTCTCTGAGAAAATTAGAGAAGCAGCGTGGTCTAGCAGATAGAGCAAGGGCCTGGGAGTCTGAAGGACCTGGGTTCTAATTCTGGCTCTGCCACTTGTCTGCTCTGTGACATTGGACAAGTCACTTTACTTCTCTGTGCCTGAGTAACCCCTCTGTAAAATGGGGATTATTAGACTGTGAGCCCCATGTGGGACACGGACTGTGTTCAATCTGATTATCTTGTAACTACTCTAGTGTTCAACAGTTCCTGGCAAATAGTAAGCGCTTACAAATATCATTTAAAAAAAGAAAATTGCTATTCTCTGCTGCCCTTCAGAAGCCTTCGATGATGGCATTTTCTGATTCCACTGCCTGCTCCAGAAACCTCATATTTTATGTCCCCTAGGCAAACTTCATGATATTTTTTATTAGACTAGTGGAATTAAACCAATATTTTGGTTTAGTATCATCTTCAAAATGATTATCAAGGACAACAATAAAACAAGTAGTTCCTTGAACTAATAAAGACTGACTTCCTATTGATTATACCATAAAAAAAGAAATAAAGAGCCCATATAGTCAGAACTGGAGTGTGTCTCATAAAAGATACTAGGCACAGTAGTTTCCTTTGACCTTACGTAGATAAGGGGCTGTGCGGCAAAGCAAAAATGCAGAGGCAATTGTGATACCAAATTAAAGCCATCATCAGGATACTCCTGGACCAAGGTAACAGAACTGTCAGTCAATCATTGGTAACTATTGAGTTCAATGTTTGCAGATCACTCTTCTAAGCACTTCAGATTAATAACCATGGTGGTATTTATTAAGCTCTTATTGTACACCAAGCACTCTACTAGGTACTGGGGTAGATACAGGATAATCCGATCCCATATAGGCAAGGGAAAGGAAAAAAATCTGGAAAGACTCATCATATGGACTCCAAAAGCGGAAAAGTACAAAATCATCAGACATTTTAAGTGCAAATAGGGGCAGGGATGTTTGAACATGGGAAAATGTAATTGATACCCAGAGTATAAAAAAGCAAAAACTCCCCCTTCTCTCTTCACCCCCACCCACCCCCACTCCACCTCCAACACACACTCCCTATCCCCCTGCACCTAAATTAGCCTCACCTCCCACTTCACTAAGAGAATCATTCCTCTGCTAGAAATATTTGCCATTTTGCATTCAAAAGAGTGGAAGACTTACAATCTTTCCTCAATAAACAAAAAAAAATCCGAATACTGTGGATGGTTGGAACCCAGGTCTCTTAAATCCATATAATAGAAGGGGCAGGAGTATAACATTTAAATATGTAGGAATTGTTTTACCATTATAAGAGTTCTCTTTTCTATGTAGGAAGCCTTTTTCCTTGCCTTAGAAACCTGCCAGGCGAACTCTAGTAATGACACTTACTGTCAAACGTATCATAGCTCAATTATATGAACTTTCTTCTGAAGGTTTTTCCTTTTAACTTGGAAAAATGCAATTTCTTGAAGAAAAAGGCCTGCATGCACCCCGAGCAGATCCAAAGCCCCCAACGGGCAGCTCCTGGAGAGTTGCAGGAGAAATTTTACATTTAGACCGTGGACAGCTGGGGTTTACTTTGATGGGAGGCCAAGCAGTTTGGATGTGCTGCATCGAGTCCCAGAAAGAAATCTCTCTGCTGAATGGAAGATAGAAGCAACCTTCAAGCAATCTCAGCCTCCTGGGCCTGAGATCACACCACCTCCCTAGGCTCGTGGGAGCCTAGGGCTCTGTCTTGTACAACCTCCAGCCTTGAAATCTCAGGGTCTCCGGCTCTAGAGTCCAATCTGGTCTTGGCATCTTTCTTTTTCTTTCTTCTTCTTTCTGTATGTCCATCAGCTCTCTGGCTTGACTCCTCTGCCAGGGGTTGGAGAGAACTGAATTCATCCAATTTCACTCTTTGTTTACAAGTAGATTCATCTGTGAATTTCTTTCATCAACACCATCTTCCCCTTCACTCAGCCCAATTTCACCAAGGCTCTTGTGCTGTCATGGCTTCTTGACTCGTTGCCCTTGTTTTAGGAATAATGGTGCCAAAATCCAAGACAAATTTACCCATTGCCTCTTCGTTTTCCCTGATACAGTGATCTGCACACAGTAAGTGCTCAGTAAAATACCACTGATGATGATGATGATCTTTATGGATGGCTGTTACTACTACTGGGAACTGCTACTGAATTCACCTTGCTCGCTCCATAACTCCTAATAGATTTGGCTTCCTTTAGCTCTGTTATTCTTGTTGCTCACTTATTTGCCTTTTCTTTATGCAGCCCCGTAGGACTGCGATTTAAGAGACCTGGGTTCCAATCCCAACTCTACCACAAGCATGGGGTGTGAATTTGGGCAATCTCTCTGTGCCTTGGTTTCCTCACTTCTCAAGCCACCTGGTACAGTTCATTATTCCAAATGAGCCACTCTTCACTGTTATGGAGCTGACAGCCTGAAAACACTCTATTCAGCCTAAAAAAATCTGCCTTGGCCCTACTTAGACTTGTCTCCTGCTTCTTTTCCTTACTGTCTGTTGTCTCCCCCTCTTCCCCAGGCTTCTGACTGCCACCAAATCAATCAATCACATTAATTGAGTGTTTACTCTGTGCAGGTCAACACTTTACCAAGTGCTTGGGAAAGTACCATACAATAGAGTTGGTAGGTGTGCTTCCGGCCCACAAAGAGCTTACAGTTTACAGGGTGATAATGATAATTATAATAGTAATAATAATTATGGTATTTGTTAAGCATTAACTATGTGCCAGCTACTGTACTAAGTGTTGGGGTAGACACAAGCAAATCGGGCTGGAAACAGTCCTTGTCCCAAGTGGGACTCACAGTCTTGATCCCCATTTTACAGATGAGGGAACTGAGGCCCAGAAAAGTGAAGTGACTTGTACTAAGTCACACAGCAGACAAGTGGCGGAGCCGGGATTAGAGTCCATGACCTTGTAACTCCCAGGCCTGTGACAAAGATGTTAAAATAAATTACAGATAGGGGAAATCACCAGTGAATAGGATCATGAGCATCTGGATCACTCCCTGGCTCCCATGTCCCCACTTTCAATGAAAATCAAACCAGAAAGGGAGCAGAAAGGAGAGGTGAAGAATAATCCCTTCTGTTAGAGCCGCTTTTTGATTTCCTTAAGTGGTCATTTAGTAGTTCATCCTTAGGCATTTGCCGTGTCTGCATGTTTATTTCTACAACTGTCCAATTCCTTGCTAGAGAAGAGCCCGCTGCCATGGGTCCCCAGGATTGCCTGTATCTGTAATTCCCAGGGAGAATACAGCATAAAATGATTTGTTAGAAAGGGGTTATGCCCCAGACCATCAAAACAGCCAGCCAACACATTTATTTCCATCAGAAAGTGAAATTATAAGTCGGTGTTGACTTAGAGGCAGCCTTAAACTTCCGTTTGTTCCATTCACGGTAATTCCCCAGCAAATTATCATCATTACTCAGGACACTTAACTAGCAAGCTGGTGTGCAGTAAGTAACCCGTCACACAGACGTCTCCCATGAGGTTCAAAATGAATTCACAGTCATTGGACTCTGGGCACAGTTTAGCTTTGCTTAAGAGAAACAAAATTTAAAAACGGAATTTTTGCACCCCTTCCACTCTTCACTTTCTTTTTTTAAATGGTATTTGTTATGTGCTTACTATGTGTTGAGCATTGTTCTAAGCACTGGGTTCATACAAGATAATTAGGCTGAATCTAGTCCCTGTTCCACGTGGGGCTCAGAGTCTAAGAAGGAGAGAGAACAGGTATTGAGTACTTGTAGTGCACTGTAGCAAGGTGCTTGGGAAGTACAGAATAGCAAAGTGACAAATTCCTTGCCTATAAGGAGCTTTCAGCCCCTCATGGGTGATAAATCTAAAAATATTTGCTGTGGGAGTTCCCTAGACTGTAAACTCACTGTGGGCAGGGATTGTGTCTATTGTATTGTGCTTTCCCAAGGTAATTAGTACAGTGCTCAGCACCTAATAAGCACTCAATAAACATGATTGAAAAATAAATGAAATGGGAAGCACTTGAGTGTTTAAGAGGGTATAAATAGGTTCATAAGTGATAGAATTGGCTGAAGGGACACTATTGGCTCAGGATGCTGGAAAATAAATCAGGGAAGGCTCATGGAAGTGGTGGGATTTTAGGGGAGGGTTCTAAATGTGAGGAGAACTCAATTCTGCCTGTGGAGGGAGGGAGTTCCAAGATTCATTCATTCATTCATTCATTCATTCAATAGTATTTATTGAGCGCTTACTATGTGCAGAGCACTGTACTAAGCGCTTGGGATGAACAAGTCAGCAACAGATAGAGACAGTCCCTGCCGTTTGACGGGCTTACAGTCTAATCGGGGGAGACGGACAGACAAGAACAATGGCACTAAACAGCGTCAAGGGGAAGAACATCTCGTAAAAACAATGGCAACTAAATAGAATCAAGGCGATGTACAATTCATTAACAAAATAAATAGGGTAACAAAAATATATACAGTTGAGCGGACAAGTACAGTGCTGTGGGGATGGGAAGGGAGAGGTGGAGGAGCAGAGGGAAAAGGGGAAAATGAGGCTTTAGCTGCGGAGAGGTAAAGGGGGGATGGCAGAGGGAGTAGAGAGGGAAGAGGAGCTCAGTCTGGGAACGCCTCTTGGAGGAGGTGATTTTTAAGTAAGGTTTTGAAGAGGGAAAGAGAATCAGTTTGGCGGAGGTGAGGAGGGAGGGCGTTCCAGGACCGCGGGAGGACGTGACCCAGGGGTCGACGGCGGGATAGACGAGACCGAGGGACGGTGAGGAGGTGGGCGGCAGAGGAGCGGAGCGTGCGGGGTGGGCGGTAGAAAGAGAGAAGGGAGGAGAGGTAGGAAGGGGCAAGGTGATGGAGAGCCTTGAAGAAACAGCATGAGCGAGGAGATGGAGGTGGGAGCATCTAGAGTAAGGTTCAGCTCAGCACTCGGTCCTTGTGGTTCATCACTGCTTGAGACGGACAGAATGCTCACAGACGGTGACCCAAATAATGACGTCTTCAATCTATTTGGAGAGAGTGCTGGAAAGCAGTGTGGCCTAGTGGAAAGAATACAGGTCTTGGAGTCAAGAGACTTGGGTTCTAACTCCTGCTCTGCCACTTGATTGTTGTGTGATCTTGAGCAAATCACTTGACTTCTTTATGCTTCAGTTTCCTCATCTGCAAAATGGGGAACCGGTATCTGTCCTTCCTCTTACATAGATTGCGGGGGTGGGCCCAATGTGGCACAGAGACTGTGCCCAATCACATAATAATAATAATACTGATGGTATTAGTTAAGTGCTTACTATGTGCCAAGCACTATTCTGAGCACTGGAGTAGAAACAAGGTAATCAGGTTGTCCCACGTAGGGCTCACAGTCTTAATCCCCATTTTACAGATGGGGTCACTGAGGCCCAGTGAAGTTAAGTGACTTGCTCAAAGTCACACAGCTGAAAAGTGACAGGGCCGAGATTAGAACCTACAACCTCTGACTCCCAAGCCTGTGCTCTTTCCACTAAGCCACTGGCCCCGCGCTTAGTACAGCACTTGACACACAGTAAGTACTTCACAAATACTATTATTATTATTAGATGTACATGAGTCCTACTGCCTTTATTCCTGTAACTACAATTCTCTTCTCCAGTCTTTTACATTTCCCTGTCAGAACATGGCAACCTCATTTGAGAATGGTGCAAAAGCATGAATTTTATTGAGTTATTCAGAACAGTAGCAGATGGCTTAACTGAGGTACAGAGAAGTTTAAGCAACTTGCCCAAGATCACATAGCAGACAAGTGACAGGGTGAGGTTTAGAACTCAGTTCCTTCCAACTTCCAGGCCCTTGGTCTAGCTACGAGGCCATGCTGTTTTAGGCTTTATGGGTTAAGTAAAAGGCTCCTGGGACCATAATTTCTCATCCCAACTCTGATACTTTCTCGCTCTGTCACTCAACTAGTCACATCCTTTCGGTGGCCCAAGTTCCTCAAGTATGTATAAGTTACTGGATTTCTTAACTAGTCTGAACTCTGCCACACTCTACGGTGTTAATACTCATCTTTAATATCTCATTACCCTAATGAATTTTAATGGCCTCAGTAAAAGAAACAGAAAGAAAAAATTGCATGTAATTTAAGCAAAATCCTTATTGATGTGTTTGTAAGACTCCCTAAATATGTTTTTTTACCTAGTATATACCAGAGCAGAAAACTGTGTTTCTGTGGTTTATTAGGTTCATATTGCACAGCTGTTTAAAATACGGATTGTTAACCTGAGTGTACATAAATATATTTACCAAGGCTTTGCAACTGAGTGTTATTGGTTTCATAAATAGTTAAGTCTTCTTTGGTGCTATAATGGTATATTGTGTAAATTTTGTAAATGCAGATTTTATGGGCAAATCACTTTTATGGATTATTAGAATCTTTCTATGAAATAACATTGAACACATGTTGCATTGCTTGCGGGCAGTGTTTATAGCTTCATCCTTTAACTTTGGGTTGCTTTTTATTCCTAAATGAACAAATTAAAGGCCATTTGTCCCATATACATTTCACTCAGGTGTTGCTTCAGACGAGAATATTGTTAGATCATCCACTTCACTGAGGGAATACCCTAGATCGGTCCTTTGAAGAGTCAAATTCCAGTTCACACTTGAATGCCGGTTGTAATCCTGGCTAAATAAAAAGTGCATTTATTTCACTCCCCAGAGTCCCTTACTAACTATGGCAGTGCTAACTGCTTCCCTGGAGTTCACTTAGCCTTCACCAGGCACGTGAGCCCAAGGGCAGCTCTGATACCTCTGAAGCTGTAGCCTCTGTCGTGATGCCAAATCAGAGTCGAGTCTGAGAAGTCTCAGGGTCTCTGGGTCCAAACACAATCATCATTTATCCAAGTCCCACATCACCATATGCAAGCGACTGAGACGGCCTGCCTCCATCCCGGAGACTGACCCTGATCAGTTACCCCTTCTTCCTTTCTAAATTTAGTTTCCCCCACCTCCATTGTGATGCTGCTTCCTCTTTTGGATATTTGCTTAAGGATCATTTGTGGAGATCTGTACTCTTAAGGGTCAATTTCTCTTATCTTTGCCCACTAGTTGTTCTTCTTGGTTTTCCTTTCCAACTGTACTTCTTTATTATTATTACTTCCTTGTTTTGATTACTCTATCAGAGGGAGTTGATGGTGATGATGTTGGTATTTGTAAAGCGCTTACTATGTGCCGAGCACTGTTCTAAGCACTGGGGTAGATACAGGGTAATCAGGTTGTCCCTCGTGAGGCTCACATTTAATCCCCATTTTATAGATGAGGTAACTGAGGCACAGAGAAGTTAAGTGACTTGCCCACAGTCACACAGCTGACAAGTGGCAGAGCGGGGATTCGAACTCATGACCTCTGACTCCCAAACCCGTGCTCTTTCCACTGAGCCATGCTGCTTCTCTACTGTTTACTCCACTGTTTGCGGTCCACTCCACTGTAACAGAGTTACTTCACTGTTTGTGGTCCTTTCATTGATTCGCTGTTTCTTGCTTCCTTTTTAACTGTTTCAGTGTTCCTGGACCATCCTTGTGTGCCTGCCTGCCACTGCGCCCCCCCCCCCGCCCCCCCCGCCCTGACTCTTCCATTTGTTTCTGGCTCAGAAGAATAGGACTTGAGTTTTCCAGGCTTACGGCCCTTTCTTCCTGTTGATGACGTGGTTGGAATTGATTTCCTGAAGGCCAGACTCTTGGACGGCTAACCGGACCTTAAGGATACAGCATTTCATCAACATGAAAGCAGCATGGGAAGCACGGGCCTGGGAATCAGAAGCTCATGGGTTCTAGTCCTGACACTGACACTTGTCTGCTGTCACTTCACTTCTCTGTGCCTCAGTTACCTCATCTGTAAAATGGGGAATAAGACTGTGAACCCAAAGCGGGACAGGACTGCATTCAATCCAATTTGCTTGTATCCACCCAAATGCTTAGTACAGTGCCTGGAACATAGTAAGCATTTAAATATCAGTTATTTCATCATCCTATTGAGCCTCTCTACATAGGCGTGGATTCCCTGCTCCTCAGCATGGCAGTTGCAATCATCCCTGAACTAGTGGTATGTTGTGCTGCAGCCCTAGTACTCTGGCAAATTCAACTATTTAACCTCCTCAGAGATAAATCAATCAATTGTATTTAAAGTGCATGGGGGAGTACAACATAGCAATTGATTCCCTCCCCACAACAAGCTTTGGAATATTGAGGGATGGGTCCCAGTGACACCTTTGGGTTAGGTTCATGTCATTACAGTCCCTAGACTGTGAGCCCATTGGGGGCAGGGACCGAGTTTGTCAACTCCGTTGGGGTTGTAGTCACCCAAGGGCTGAGTACAGTGTTCTGCACACAGTAAGCACTCAAATACCACTGATTGATTGAATAAGATGCTGGTGCGGAATGAAGCTAGAATTAAAGTTGGGACTTTGGAGTTTAGGGTGAGATTTGGGTTTAGTTTCTCTCAGCTAGTGAATCAATGGTATTTACTGAGTGATTACTGTGTGCAGAGCACTCTACGATTGAGCTCACTGTGGGCAGGGAACATATCTACCAACTCTGTTGTGCTGTATTCTCCCAAGCACTCAGTACAGTGCTCTGCACACAGTAAGCACTCGAATACAATTGATTGATTGAATTGCCATTGACTAAACATTCACTGGTGCATTTGCCAGTGTATGACCTTTAGGTATTTCCCTATTGGTTTTCTGTCATTGCATCTAGGGTAGCTTCATACTACCTCCTGCTGCCACCCACAACCCCAGTTTGCCAAACCACAGCTTTGCCCATTCTTAAGGCCCTCCTAAAACACCCCCACCAGGATGCCAGCTTCCATGAACTCACATGACTCCAGTCGTGTCTTCCCACCACCCACCCTCCCCATTATTATTCCTATCCTCACTATGTTATTTTTATTGACAAATCTGTCTGTACATTCCATGATTGGCTTTGCTGTTTGGTCCTGAAGTATTTGTATTGCTTTCAGCTTTCCCCTTGTTCTTCCCCCAGCTTCCTCTATCCGGAAGTAATCTTTTCTCCCCTCCGTAAAATTGTAAGCCCTTTGAGGGCAGGAAATGTGTTTCCCTATTGTGTTTGGAACAGCACCTACTATTTAACAGGCTCTCAATGAAAAGCTTTCAACTGATGCTTGATTTCACTCCCTTGGATTTTATCTTGGTCAATAAGATGGTTGCTCCTCTATAACATTACCTTTTGGAGAAGTAAATAAAGACTCTCTAATTATAATAATGCACCACAGTTATTCAATCGATAGTACTTATTGAAAAGAGCGCAATACTAAGCGCTCGGGAGCTTACAATAGAATTTGTAGCATTGAAACACCATGATTTTCTCCTCACCTGATGCAGGTGCACCTTTATTAAATGATGGTAGCGTGCTTTTTTACTTAACTAGCAAGATTTAAAGAGCTGTTTTTAGAGGTTTTCAAAATGTTTGCATCAAAACTATAAGCTTCTGAAATCCAGTTTCAACTTAGGAATGGGAAACCTGGGTATGAAATAACAATAGCAGTTGCCAAAAGAATAGGTGGATAATCCAAACATGCAAAGGACATAGAGAAGCAGCACAGACTAGTGGATAGAAATAGAGTGACCTGAGAGTCAGAGAACCCAGGTTCTAATCTCAGCTCCACTACCCCCCTGCTGTGTGACCTTGGGCAAGTTGGTAATCTCTGTGCCCATTTCTTCATCTGTAAAATGAGAATTTAGTACCTGTTCTTTCTCCACGTTGGACTGAGAGCCCTGTGTGGGACAGGAACTGTGTCTACCTTGATTATCTGTATCTATCCCAGTGCTTAGCGCAGTGCTTGGCACAGAGTAAACAGTCAACGGATGTCATAATTATTGTTACTACTAGGATGTGCGGCATCTTTCTCTTCACATTCTCATCCTGAGAGCTGTACATCAGATATAACTAGAAGAGGCACATCGAGAACGTTTGGTGGCATAATTATTTGCTTCTACATTATTTATACTGTTTGTGAAAGATCTCAATGGGGAAAGTTACCCAGCACAAGTAACGCACTAAATGAAGTTAACCAACTGTGATTTTCCTAACGTGTTTGAACATTTTTCTTCCTTCATACTACATGCTTAAAATGCTCATTTTTAATTAAATATTGAGAAATCTACTCCAGATCTCATGAATAACCTAATAACTGATAAATAATTGCACCTTAACTTCAAAGCATCAGGTGATCGTCAGAGAATCCTGGAAGAAGCCAGCTACCATGCTCATTTAGGAGGAAAATTACAAAGATGAGGGTAGACACTGAGCCATTAATTTTTCACAAATTAATTAAATGCTGACTCTCTAATCAGACCTTAATATCAAATTGAGCCTTCAGTGGTTGAGATCCACTGTCCAAAATTTCAACTCAGACCTTTATTTATCATGGTCAGTGGTTAGATGTTTTATGTAGGGCTTAGCTGAAGATTTCTCTCCATTATTTATTAATTCAGTGATGCAAAACCCAAACAGCAGATTTGGTGTTTCAAGTAGCCAAACTTTGCATAGTTTTGTCATTTGAAAGATCATTCGATCAACATATCGTATCTATTGAGCACTCACTGTGTGCAGTACACTGTGTGCAGTACACTGTGTCCAACCCGATTTACTTGTATGTAAGCAGAATGGCGTAGAGGATAAAAGCCAGGCCTGGGAGCCAGGAGGTCGTGTGTTTTAATTCTGGCTCTACCACGTGTCTGCTGTGTGACCTTGGGCAAGTCACTTCACTGGGTCTCAGTTGTCTCATCTGTAAAATGGGGATTAAGACTGGGAGTCCCATGTGGGATGGGGATTGTGTCCAACCCAATGTGCGTGTATCCACCCCAGCCCCAGCACTTAGTAAAGTGCCTGGAACACAGTAAGTGCTTAATAAATACTATAATTATTATTAAGTGCTTGGGAAAGTACAGTATAACAGAGTTGGTAGACACATTCTCTGTCCACAGTGAGTTTACGGTCTAGCTGGGGAGACAGATATTAATATAAATAAAGGATATGCATATAAATGCTGTGGGGCTGATGGAGGGATGACTAAGGGTACAAATCAAAGTGCAAGGTTGATGCAGAAGGGAGTAGAAGAAGAGGAAATGGGGGCTTAATTGCTTAAGGCCTCTTGGATACACACAAATAGGATATTTTGGAATGGGGAAAGGATTCAAAATCAGTTCCTAAAAAAACAGAGCATGAATATCCCTCTTGATCATAACTTAGATTTGTTCAGCAGTTTCATTTTGCTGTAACACCTTCAAATTCTCTAATTTTTATGCTCATGACAAGCCAGCGATGTTGAGAGAGGTGGATATTATTGTCTTCTTTTTACAGATGAGGAAACTGAGGTCTAGAGAAGTTAACTGCCTCATACAACAGGCCCTTGGAAAAGCTGAGATTAGAACCCAGGTTTTTTAGGATCTAGGCTTTCACTGCCTCATATCACCGTTCCACATTTGAATGTTATAATGCATTTGGAATCTATGTTTGTATCGATATTAGCCTCCTAATTAGATGCCACCCATAGTTTGGCTGAAGAATGTGGTAATAAATCCAGTGAAGCAGTCCATGGGAGCTTGCTTTGGCTCATTTAGCTAAGTCTTACAGCAAAAAAGCAAAGCCAGCCGCACATGAAGCAATTTTCACCTATAATTCATCACTATCCCCAGTCAAGCTACTAAATCAAAAGTGTAAATCAATCTGACTTTGTGTCTGAGCCTGTCCCCGGATTAGAATTCTCAGGTCAAAAACCAGCACCTGCCCCAAGATAAATCTGAACCAACCAGGTGGGCAAAAAATGGAAATCTGAAACTCTCTCTTCTCTCATGTCAATCACTGCTACTTTAGTGAGTGTATACTGTGTGCGGAGCACTATACTGAACCTGGTGGTGTTGAACCTGTTCACCATCTAGCTCACTAGTTAATGAGAAGGAAGGAATAAAAGTAATGGTATTCTTACATGTACTGGCCAACACTTCTTACTGGATTGAGTCTGCTTCTGTTTCTGAGAAGGAGCATGGCCTAGTAAAAGATCACAGGCCTGGGTGTCAGAGGGCCTGGGTTCTAATCCCTGCTCCGATACTTGTATGCTATTTGACCTTGGGCAAGACACTTCTCTGGATCTCATTTACCTCATCTGTATAATTGGCATTAAGACTGTGAGCTTTTGGTGGGACAGGGACTGTGTCCCAACCGATTGTCATGTATCTACCCCAGTACAGTGCCTGGCACATAGTAAGGGCTTAACAAATATCACAATCATTATAATTATTACTTTGGGCATCTCACTTAGTGCCTACATGGCTCACAGTGAGCAAGAAGGGCTGCCAGTTATTGAGTGCTTTGGAGAACAACCAAAGGGCAGATACACATCTAGGAGGAAAGCTTCCTTCTAATAAGTAGCAAAAGCTAAGGTGAGACTTACCAAGCTGTTTTCAAGAGCAGGATGAGTTTCTCCAAGTAGGACACTAGCCAGCTTTCCACCTAGTCAGATAGATGAAGCAGAACATGAGGTTGTAAGACTCAAGAACAGAGACTTTTTCTTTTGCTTAATTCTGCACTACTAAGCACCTAATTCAGTGTGCTACACCCAGGCATCTGATAAGTAGCTTGGTGGTAATTTCAGGTCTCCACCCCACAGCTGCCCCAAATACTTAGAAGAGTACTTGGCCTACAGTAAAGCCCCCCCCCCCCCCCCCTTAAATGCTAGTGACTGATTGCTTATTGCTAGGAGCTGGAGTGTGGGGGAGGAATTTCCTACAATCCCACCACTCAGTGTGTTTTTCACGATGTGGCCAGAGAGAGCTGAGTCTCTCCTTCAATAGACTCAATGCTCTATTGCAGCCACAGTAATTGTTTATGCTTGATTTAAAATATGGGCTGGACAATATTTAAGATGAAGGGATACCAACATAAATTCTCAAAGGGGAACTCAACTAAAAGGACATTCCATTCAATTTAATTGATTAAAATTGGTCTCTTTGTGTTTTCTTGGAAAGAAAAGGGGAATTTGAACTGCACCGCTTATCTTTTGTTTTTCCCGAGAAGTGCACATTATTATGGAAACAACTGGTACTTATCTAAAAAGTATCTAACATGCTCCCCCAAAGATGTCACGGATATTAAAGTAAACACGAGAACCTTGAGCTGAATTGTTGAGTTAAATGGTCAATTTAGAAAATACAATGGAGAAAAAAGGGTATCATTAATGTCTCTTTCACATGAGGAATATACCATTTTTATTTCAAAATCCAATATCTATGGCAGTAATGAATCAATTTCCTTATATGTTACAATAAGAAAAAAAAAAGATAGGCAATGACTATTTATCCTAATACTTGTTACTCATCACTATAATAATCACTGTTTGTTGCTAGGGTTATTTCTGGTAGTTACATGTTGTTAATGTCACATTCATGTGTGTACATGTCACCCACTCACATTGCACAAAATGGAATTTCAGCCCTCATTTATTTAGAAGGACCCTCATGATTGTGACACAGGTATCTTCCTCATTTGTCTCCCAAAAACCAACTAGATTTAAGATTCAGTGTTCCCCATGGAAGCTCTTGATGTAATTATAGAAATAAAACTAAAATAAAAAAAGAACCTCCTTTTTGGCTTAATTCCCATAGAAAGACTTCCTTCGTCTACAAAATATGATTATCTGGAACAAGTGAGAAGACTCAGTGGATAAAGTGACAGGCAAAGCCTTTGTATTGCTCTCAAAATAAGAGACATATGCAGGAGAATTTAGAAGCGATAATTTACTACTGAACATAAATCATAGATCATCCATATCTTGTCTCCAACAGAAAAATGGGAGAAAATTTCCAGCCAACAGGAGAGATTATTTTATTTTGGACAATCACTAGAAACTCAGGACTTCCCTGACTGAGAAAGTCTGTGTTTTAAGAAACCAGAGCCCAGATTGTGTCATTCTCATATGCCTCCAGCTCCCCTCTTGAAATCTTTTGTTGGCAAGTGCAATATTGTTCTAAGGATTGACCTCATTTGTCCTTCCCCTGAAAGACTCAGAGTAGTACAGAGGAGATGAGCGCCGGGTCATGGTGCATTAGGACGCTCCAAAACAGTGGGAACAATAATCCCTCTCAAAGAAGGACAATGCTTTCCTGTGTTGGATTCATAAGCAGACAATTGCTTTCTGCATTTTCCCAGCGGCCTAAGTTGGCTGACCTGTGATCCTGTGACTGCTTATAGCCATTACATGCCGTATTTATTTATTTATTTATTTATTAAGCGCTTACTATGTGCCGAGCACTGTTCTAAGCGCTGGGGTAGACACAAGGGAATCAGGTTGTCCCACGTGGGGCTCACAGTTTTAATCCCCATTTTATAGATGGGGTAACTGGGGCACCGAGAAGTTAAGTGACTTGCCCAAAGTCACACAGCTGACAAGTGGCCAAGCCAGGATTTGAACCCATGACCTCTGACTCCAAAGCCCGTGCTCTTTCCACTGAGCCACGCTGCTTCTACAATGCCAATGAGATGCCAAGCGTCTCAAGGATAGGGACTGTTTCACTTTATTTCTATTGGGTGTTTCTCAAAAGCTAAATACAGTGCTCGGCTCACAGGTAAAGCACAGTGAATACAGCAGTGATGGATCAAAAAATAGTGCTGTTATCATCAGCACCTTGTATTGGAAATGAAGTTTCTGGGAGGTCAGGAAGAGGAATCTCGAAGTGGTCCTAAGATGCTCACTGCAGGCCGATTGGGTTGTTTCCAGTAGCAAAACTTGAACAAAAGCATTGCATCCCTAGAATTAGAACACTGAACAGTAATGAGCCCCTTGGTCATCAGATTTCTGTTTCCCTCTCTTTTGGACACAAGAAGACAATTTTCTATTCATAACCTGGCAAAAAGGAAGAACTTTAGGTTAAATCATTAGTGAATTTAGTGAATTGATGATTTCCACTATGTGAATTTAAACCACTTTTTGCAATGGAGTGCAAATGCCATCCTAACAGGGTATTTTTCATCCAGTGTAATGGGTTAGTTGGATTTGCGGCTCAGGCCAAATGAATCGGGGCAACAGAGAGGAGAAATGTTCTTTCTGGAAATTATCACTAACCTTCAATTAACACTACCCGGTAATCTCTAACCTTGACAGTTCAGACTGTGATTGAGAGAAGCTAAGTCAACGACTGTCTGGGTCTCATCTGATCCTGGGCAGGGGTGGAAATAGGTTGTAATACCTTCTCCAAAATGAAATATAAAACATGGGGATGGCAGTTGCTGGGAAAAAAAAGTGCCGAATAGAGAGCTGGGCAGAGTATAAAAACACAGATAACTGAAATAGAATGTGGTAGTATTTCAATTTTTGGCAACTGTCCAGATTAGCTGACAGCCACCAGATAAGACTGCCCTCTGTAAAAAAAAAAAAAAGATGAAACATGAAGTAGAGTTAAGGGACCCTGTGTGAAATTATCATTTTACAGCCCATTGAACCAAAGGTACTTATTAAGCTTTTACTGTGATGAGCACCGTACTAAGCATTTGGGGAAGCCCAGAATAATAGAGTTGGTAGACACAATTCCCCCATCTCGGGGTCACACTGGGAGAAGTTCCCAGTACTCTACCAATCTGGACTACAGGAGGGAGAGTCAGGCAGAGGCATATCCATTCCATTCCTAGCTTGGGTAATGGCTAGTGAGTGGAAGACAATCTGCTACAAGTCATAACTCACCTGAGCAGCAGAGTCGTGGGGGAGAATCAAGGGCGAAGACTCAAGTTTACTGCCCAGAAGGAAGCAGTGGTAAACCACTTCTGTAGTTTTACCAAGAAAACTCTATGGATACACTATCAGAACGTTTGCAGATGGAGGTGGGACGTTCTGGGAGAGATGTGTCCACGGTGTCACTGTAGGTCGAAGACGACTCGATGGCATATGCCAAAGTATGATCCATGTCCTCAAGTAGCAGGGAAGCAACATGGCCTAGTGGAAAGAACAGAGGGTTGGGAGTCAGAGGACATGAGTTCTAATCCCAGCTCTGCCACTTGTCTGCTGTGTGACCTTGGGCAAGTCACTTCACCTCTCTGTGCCTCAGTTACCTCATCTGTAAAATGGGGATTAAGATTGTGAGCCCAAAGTGGGATACGGTCTATGTTCAACCAGATTAGCATGTATCTATCCCAGAATTTAGTAGAGTACCTAGCCCGTAGTGGACGCTAACAGCTCCCATGAAAAAAGGAGTTTACAGTCTAGCAGAGTGTTTACAATCTGTTCCAGTTCCACCTTAAGGTGCTATTTCTCCCACACTGTATTGGGTTAATTAGGTCTGACTCAGCCCAGTGGAGTTTGGAGTCATTAGAAGAGACTTTCTTTCTGGAAATTATTTTTAAACATTTCATTAACTTGCCAGAAGGAGGCAGAAATTTGTGTGTGTGTGTGTGTGTGTGTGTGTGTGTGTGTGTGTGTGTGTAAATTACCCTAGCTGGGCCTCCAAAGCAATGTAAGAAAATTACTAACTAAGTTTCCTGCACAAATCCCTCTTTTCTGTAGGTATGGAGTTTGTGTTGATGGAGGGGAGGGTCTTCTTCAAAGGATTCCCTGGTCAACCAAATTCTTGGTGTTCTGAGAACTTTCCTATTCAGAGTCAGGTTTCTCCAGTCTCTGAGGGGGAGAGAGCCTTCCAAGGGAAGGGATTAGATTTCTACCTCCATCTTAGAGAAAAGGATGGGTTGTGTGCTGGACTCCAAACTGCTGAAGCACATCAACCCGGTGATATTTCCCTGGGCAACAAAAATGGGGTGCTGTGTGCAACCCTGGCAACAGCTCGAGAAGTTTAAACACTGTTAGATGAAAGAATGAGAGAAGTGCTTGGTGGCAGGGGACAAGGCATCTCAGAGGGTCTTAACTTTTTTTTTGTCCTAAATCTCATCCAGACCTTGGAAAGGCGTGAGTTGTGAGTTTGCAGCTGTGACAGGTTCCAGCCAATCTGTGGACAGTTGTCCAAAAGGGATGAGAGAGTATTCTCTTTGGATCCCTGCCCAGGGGCCTGAAGTCTGGGATGAAAAGCCAACTCTAGGGATGTTGAGGCCTGACCTATCTTGACCCAGCCACGTGATGAGGCATGGGTTTTCCTTGGCTCTGGGAGGGATGGGGTGGACTCCAACTCCAATCAATGGGTACCAGGGGGAGCCAGATGAGAAATGAGTTAATTCGGTAACTTTTCCTGATGTCTGGTTTTGAAGATATCTTTCTTTTTAATTTTTTTTAACAGTATTTGTTAAGCACTTATGTGCCAGGCACTCTAATAAACTCTGGGGTGGATATAAGTTAATTGGGTTAGATGCAGAGCCTCTCCCGCGTGGGGCTCAAAGCCTTAATTCCCATTTTACAGACTAGGTAACTGAGGCACAGAGGAAGTAAAGGATTTACCTAAGGTCACATGGCAGACAAATGGATGAGCTGGGATTAGAACCCAGGTCCTTCTGACTCCCAGGCCATGCTGCTCCTCACTCCTTACTTAAAGAAGCAGGGTGGCCTGGAGGAAAGAGAAGCAGCGTGGCTTAGGGGAAAGAGCACGTGTTTGGGTGTCAGAGGTCATGGGTGCTAATCCCTCCTCTGCCACTTGTCAGCTGTGTGACTTTGGGCAAGTCACTTAACTTCTAAGTGCCTCATTTACCTCATCTGTAAAATGGGGATTAAGACAGTAAGCCCCTCGTGGGACAACCTGATAACGTTGTATCTACCCCAGCACTTAGAACAGTGCTTGGCACATAGTAAGCCCTTAACAGATGCTGTCATTATTATTATTATTATTAATAATAAAGAGCACAGGCCTAGGACCTTTTGCAAGTCAGTTAACTTTTCTGTACTTCAGTTGTAAAATCAGGATTCAATATCCACTCTCCCTTGCCCTTAAACCATAAGCGCCATGTGAGAGCGGAACTGTGTGAAACCTGGTTACCTTATATCTCCCCGCTCGCTGTACTTGGCTCATACTAAGCACATAACAAATACCATGTATATTCTTGTTACTGTTGTTATTATGGACTCTTAATGAAGTGGAAGAAACCAATCATATCATTTGACATTTCTTTCTTCCTCTAAATGTGAACTTCAGACACAGGGTGACTTTCCCAGAAATCTAAGATCCACAGCAGAAGCTGTTGATTTAGAATCAACCAAATTGACGAGATGGGGTCAGGGTAGTAGCAGTCATTGGTCGGTTCGATTCACGATGCCTCCTTCAGTGGAGAAAACTTTCACCCGTGTCATGCCACAGCCTTCAAAAATCTATTTTCTATTCTCTGAAAGCCCCATGAAAACAATTCTTTCTATCATCTGCTGACAAGGGAGCCTCTGTAGTTCCAGTTTTAATGTCTGGTGCATGTTTCTGTGACAGGGCCTGGCTGATGGAACAATTCTAACCAGGCTGAAAGGCTCTGACCCTGAGTTTTCATGTCCATTTGCCGGCCACCCGGCGGTTCAGAGTGACAGGCCGTTATTCTTCCGGTTCCTCGTAGGCGTTCGGAACTGCTCCGGTCCCCGGAAGGTGGTGTTCAGTACAGTTTATTTAGTAATCACCCTCACTGGGCTCCAGGGGGTGATTTTTACTTGTGGTTTTCAATGTTCTCCGAGGAAGTGGCAGACAGCGTCATTTCTCAGGCTGGCTGGGTTTATATATCAATGTCTTTTCTGTTCAGAAAAGACAGTACCGGAGGTGCTGATTTCCAGGCACGCAAATCCATTGGAAAAAAGCACTTTCTGTCAAGAAGAAGATCTGTTGGGTTGGTATCACCTACAGTGGATTAATGGAAAATGAGTCAGGCTCAAACTGGTCTCACCACAGTCTAGCTCCCTCCAGTAACTCAATCCATGGTGCATATTGACACTTACTTTGTATAGGGAACTGTGCCAAGCACTTGGGAGAGTACAACAGAGTTGGTAGACACTTTTCCTGCTCACAAGGAGCTTACATCCTAGAGGGGGAAACAGACATTTAAATAAATTGGGGCTACATATATAAGTATTGTGATGGGGTAGATATTAAGTGCTTAAAGGGTACAGATACAAGTGTATGGGCGATACAGAAGGGAGAGTGAGTAGGGTAAATAAGGACGTAGGCATGGAAGGCTTCTCAGTAGAGATGTGATTTTAGGATGGCTTTGAAGATGGGGAAAGTGGTCTACTGTCGTATATGATTCTGCTTCCCCTAGCCATCCATCTAATATCCTGGGAAATGAAGAGGCTATCCTGCTGGTCCAGAGACAAGCTGAGCAGATCATAGAGCAATTGGGGTTTCTTTACCAAGCAGGTCAGAATGAAAACTTGGGCTCCATTGGCTCAACCTCTAAGATGGTTCTATCTGGCCCGACAGTCCTCTGGATCTCAAAATGAGTGGAGAATGCAAATGGAATAGTAAAATGAGCCATTCTTCCCTCCAGTCCTGCCACTGAAAACCTCTTTGTACCTAATCAATCCCGGCTCTAATTCCGGCTCCATCATAGGCCTGCTGTGTGAACTTGGGCAAGTCACTTAACTTCTCTGTGCCTCATTTATCTTATCTGTAAAATGGAGATTGAGAATGTGAGTCCTATGTGGGACAGGGACTGTGTTACACCTGATTATTTTGTAACTACTCCAGTGCTTAAAACAGTGGCTGGCACATAAAAAGCAAGGAGCTGATACCCTTATTATTAGTATTAATAATAATAATAGACTCAGCTTTGGCCACCACAAAATATTCCAAAGACAAAGTTTTCCTCATCTGAATCCCTCCTGCAAATTAGTGTTCACCAACTCTTTTGACATCTGAAATCACAGGATGGGCTGAGATTTTAATAGTGGCAGTGAATGAAAAAATCAGAATAAAGAGGAGGACAAAGCTGGCAAGTCTTCACCAAGCCTGTGGTGTTTCTTTAGAGGATGAAGGCAGCACATTCGCAGCCTCGAGCATTTGGTTGTTTGATAAATGACTTCTATATTTCCCCTTTTCTTATAATGTGCCTTTGAAATTGGTCCCACATTTCACTCAAGTTTTCCATATCTTTTCAGGCCATATATTGCCTTTTTCTCAGAGCTGTGACCTCTGTTGCAATTGAGATCTGATCCTTCCAACACGATTAAGCATTCTTAATAGCAAGTTACCCCAACAGAGAAACCGTCCTCTGTTAGCCAGCATTACATAAACAAGCCATTTCTAATTCTCTGAAGTGAAAATTCCATAAAAAATATATACATATATCCCTATATTTAGATCTATGTGTGTAGATATATCTTTTCAGTCAACATGGTGCCATAAAACCGCATTACCCATATGAATAATACTTTCCTGCTGTAACGTTTAGAGCTATACACGCACAGTTTAGAGACGTTTTGGTTTCTTCTACCTTTGCAGTACAAGGCATTAAAAGAAACCATCACTATATATTATTGGAGATAAAACTGTTGGGTTATAACATTTTTAATATGGGAAACCTAGGCCAAATATTGGAGCTAGAGTTTGCTTTATTGCTTTTGACATCTCTTGTTTAAAAGCTCTTGAAAATGAAAAATTCTTTCGAAAGGAATAGTGAATAGTATAGCAATGAGCTCTCTGAAGTAGGACCTCAATAAAAACTTATGATGCCTTATTTAATGAGAAGACAGGAAATGAAATAATTCTTGGCGACATTTTAAAATGGCCAATCAGGTTCAACTTAACCATCGCCTTGATATTTTTTTTTTACTACGTCTAATAATTATGTCTTTTATTTCAGGAAAACTCTTTTTATATACCTCTTTATTCTGAAGAGGACTTAATCATAGTTATTGCAATATGGCACATTACACTGATTATATTGAAATAAGTCGATAATATGGAGCTCAAATGTTATCCGGGAACTGTAAAGAATGAATTGAGTCTTCTGCTAGCTCTCCATTATGTGTGCAGCTTTCAGTATGCGAAGCTATATATGCACTGTGATTTCTTCCTTGCCCCCCACACGCATAGAGATAGGTGATTTTCACTCATCTGTTTCTGGATACGTGCCAGACTGCTAAACGCTGAGTAGAGCACTAGGCAAGAAGCAGAGAGATTCCTTTCTTCCTTGCTCTCACTGTGTACAGGGGAACGTCATCTGATCTTTTAGTGCCTTGATTTACCCTTCTCTAAAGGAGGGTTAATAATTCCTGTTTTCTAGCCATGATTGCTGTATATGCATTTTAAAAAAGGTCATGGTAAAATGCTTTCGAACTCCAGGGAGAATTGCTGTGTGGACTAATAGAGCAGGGGACGGATGCATTTGTTTTGGTTATTTCTCTTCATGTATTCCTTGAGGCAAAGGACTTTTCTTCCTCTATAACTTCTCCAACATTTCGTAAATGGCTTCCACCTATTTTGGACACACAGGACATAGTGTTGATAGACTGACTGAATGGAGGAGATGACCTTACAGTCATTTCCACTGGACTGTGGGAAAGCAATGCAACACAATGGAAAGAGCACAGGCCTGGGAATCAGAGGATCTGGGTTCTAATTTTGTCTCTGCCAATTGCTTTCTGTGTGATCTTGGGCAAGTCAATTCACTTTTCTGTGCCTCAGTCTCTTCAACTGAAAAATAGAGGTTAAATATCTATCTGTCCTCCCGCCTCTTTAGACTGAGATCCCCATACGGGACAGGGACTGTGTCTGACCTAATTAACTTCTACCTACTCCAGCGCTTAGAACAGTGTATGACACATAGTGAATGCTTAATAAATACCATAAAAGACTAAAAAAAGTTGCAACCTGAGTACTAGCTATGTTTTCTTTGTGTTTACAACACCTTGGACTCGTAATCCAACAAAGCTGAATTTACAGGCTCTTCAGAATATAGTAAAGTTAATGATTGTGTTATTTGTTAAGCACTTACTATATGCCAAGCACTGAGGTAGATTCAATATAATCAGACACAGACCCTGTCCCACTCACGGTTCGTGGAGAAGCAGCATGACCTAGTGGATAGAGCAAAGGCCTAGGAGTCAGAAGAATCTGGGTTCTAATCCCGGCTTCCCCACTTGTCTGCTGTGTGACCTTGAGCAAGTCACTTAGCTTCTCTGTGCCTCAGTTACTCATCTGTAAAATGGGAGTTAAAAGTGTGAGCCACACGTGGGACAACCTGATTACCCTGTATCTACCCCAGTGCTTAGAACAGTGCTTGTCACATAGTAAGTATTTAATAAATACCATTTTTTTAAAAAAAGGGTGGGGGAAGGGAAACCAGGGGGGAAAAAAACTGTTTTTTTATATATGAGAAAACTGAGGCACAGAGAAATTGAGTGACTTGTCTAAGGTCATCCAGTAGATGTGACAGAGGCAGATTAGAACCAAACTCCCCTGACTCCGTGTCTTTGTTCATTCCATTAGGCCACACTGCTTCTCAAAGAGTTAAATGTATTTTCTTTCTTTGATTGTGATTTTTGTTTTTAACCCAATTTACTTACTCTGTTTCTCTCTCTGAGGAGTGATCACTTCTTTCCAATGTTAAATGGCAAAGATTCGTGTTCAAATTTTACCAGGGGAAAGAGAGAGAACAAGAGGAAAAAGCGATCTTGGGACACATGAAAAGAAAGAGTAAATTTCAGCTTTTGATAGTGATTGATCAAAATAACTGCACAGGGATCAAGTGTGCTTCTTTCAGAGGTAACGTAGCCCGGTTGTTGAATGCAGCATTCGTGCCACGTAACTCATGTGCCGGAGACCGGCCCTGAAAAGCAATCAGGCCAAACCTATGGGACCTTCAGGCAGGAGATTTGCAGAAAATCCTTTGGTGGATCTGAAAGAAATTGGGTAGACACCACCTCTTCCTCCTGTTTCTCTCGTGAGGATTATATGGGAATTTGTATATGGGAAGTGGGGATGAGTGGCTCAGGGCAGACGCACACTTACTGTAAGCCCGTCCGATTAGACTGTAAACCCGTCAAACGGCAGGGACTGTCTCTGTTGCCGACTTGTTCATCCCAAGCGCTTAGTACAGTGCTCTGCACATAGTAAGCGTTCAATAAATACTATTGAATGAATGAACTTACGTTTCCAAAGCTAAATACGGGCAGTAGGTGTGGGTTATGGGCCCAACATTGACTTTGCAGAGCGAGATAACTTTTGAAGCTGTAGCTTGAACATAGCATTTTTCATCCTAGTACATCCTCTGGCCCTAAGCACTGCCGACACTCTCTACTAGAGTAATTTCTTATGCCTTTCCATATCTCTGGCAAAACCCATGGTTTGTATGTACATCTCTCTCCTCTACGTCCTTGTACATATTTGTCTGCTCTCAGCTGTGTTTTTCAGATCTCTATTTAAGTTTATGCAATTCATTAAGCTTCTCCTACTGAATGCTCCTTGAGGACAGGGACTGAGTCTCTTTTATCTTTTGGAACAATTTACAGTAGCTCTGTACACACCAGTGAGTCTGCATGGAGAGACCCTGATGGTAGTTTGATTAAAAAAAAAAGAAAGATTTCAGACTTCTACTTTTCCCAATGTCCCCAATGAATCCTGCCTCATTAGGCAGCTAATGATAGGGAGACTTGTTACTAGTCCTTTTTGTTGCAACTTAGCATGTGAGGACTGAACAGGATTTGGGTGGTGGTCCTGTATATAGAATTTTGCCTTTTAGATGATATCCCTGAGCAAGCTTTCCAGTGTTTTTTTATGGTATTTGTTAATAATAATAATAATGTTGGTATTTGTTAAGTGCTTACTATGTACCAGGCATTGTTCTAAGTGCTGGGGTAGATACAGGTACTGAAGGAGAACAAGTATTGAATCCCCATTTTGCAGATAAGGGAACTGAGGTATAGAGAAGTTAAATAACTTGCCCAAGGTCACCCAGCAGACAAGCGGTAGAGCCAGGATTAGAATGCAGGTCCTGTGACTCGCTGGCTGGTGCTCTGAAGCCATGCTGCTACACTAAGCAAGCATTTAATGCCCATTTTACAGATGAGAAAACTGAGACAAAATGAAGTTTTAAGTGACTTGCCCCAGGTCATGCAGTAGGCAAGTGGTGAATCTGGATTAGAACCCAGGCCACCAATATTTTGGCACACTAAGAACTCACTTTAAAATATTGTTGTCATCCTGGAAAACCATGGGAGAAATTAAAAGGCAGTTTACACATTGAAAAATTCCCCAATTAGATGATGGAAGAGCCAAGAATGGAATCTAAGTCTCTGGGCTTCTGATTCCTTGTTTTTTGCCTTGGACAGAGTTGTTTACATGAAGGGATAATGAAAACTAACAAGATAAAACACACCAACTCTTTTAAAAATTGTCCCCTATCATGATAATCCATTTAGTAACTCCTAGCTGGAATGTTTCTTGGCCAGGAAGGTGGAAGCTACAATCCCACTCTGACACCACCCTACTGTGGTTGGGTAATTGCTTAACTTCTCAGGTCTCATCCGCTTTGTAATACTTATGTTCCTGAGAGGGTTTGGGAAGATAGTCTGTGGAGAGCCAAGAAAACATAATGTGTAAGACTCTAAATATTCAAAATATTTTTTTGCAAATAATGTAGCGAACAATTCCATCTGTAATGGAACACATATTTTAGGAGGCCCCAACGTACATACAAAATTCCAGTCCATCTTTATTATTACTATTTTTTTAAGTTCAAAGAAGCCCTCCTTTGCCTCTGGAGATTCAGAGAGAGGGGAAATACAGGAAATCAGTATTCCTTGCCACTGACCCAGGAGAAAATGATTCCGACTCTTGAGCCAGCCAAGGCCCTTGAAAAAAACTAGTCAGTCTACCTCCACTGATAATTAGCTTTAAGTTGGTTCCCAAGAAAATCTGGATGAAGTTAGTCAGCGAATAAAATTGAGCAAATGCATATCTCTTTCCTGCCGGTGAGAGGTATTTTGGAAACAGAGTTGGAATGTCCTGCCTGTCTCCTCTGAGCTGTGATAGGCACCTGAGAAGAATTAAAAATGGGGAGTAGTCTCATGGCAGGTCTTATTGTTATGTTCCAGCCATCCAGGTCATCTATTAAACACCAGGTTTGAGGCCAGAAAGTCTTTAATGAATCAGATTTCTATGAGTGATGTATGGCAGTGCTCCACTACCTAGGAGGAACTGAATATCCAGAGAGTTCTAGGAGCCGTGTTGGATACAGTCTGACAGGTGTCTGTGTAACTGGGCTAAGAATAAACTGAAACATGAGGCAACTGGCAGATCATTTTTTAATGAACACCGAAACATTTCTTTTTTCTCTGTGAAAATAAGGCCATATTAACCTGCCGGCTCCTCTTAGGGATATTTAACATGATATTCAAAACCTGAAGCACGCACTGATGTGCAGAATCCAGAAAAGATGTGGATTGTGATCTCAACGAGTCTGCCTTTGAAAAATCCAAAAGGAAAAGACAAGTACGAAATATAAAACTCACTAATTTGGACTAACGGGGAAGATGTTGCACCTGAATTAAGTTTAAATTGTAGAAGGATTATGTAAAATCCCGCTGCGCTCCCCTACTGTTGTTATGTCTCTCTATTTCTGTGTGTCCACTTGGCTGAGTTTTAGGGGAGCCAGCAATCTGGTCTTTAGCTGGTCTGCCCTCTCCCCATCTGGAAAGGCACCCGAATGTACAATATACAGTAAACAGACACATTCACATTCCCTGCCCACAGTGAGCTTCCAGTCAAGAGTGGGTGAGGTAGACATTAACATAAATAAATTACAGTTGTGTACATAAGAGATGTGGAGCTGAGAGGGGGGGATGAACATTGGGAGCAGGTCAGAGCGATGCAGAAGAGGGTGGGAGAAGAGGAAAGGGGGACTTAGGGAAGGTCTCTTGGAAGAGAAATGTCTTCGATAAAAACTACTGATTGACTGACATATATGATATCATCTGATTACTCTGAGTCATTGGCTTAACCTATAAGACATCATTATATTTCTTTGTTCAGGATTTGTGAGGGAAGTTGGTGGTCTCTGTCATCAGTGGCATTTGCTGAATGCCACCTGTAAGCAGAGTACTATACTGAATACTTGGGAGACTACAATAGAATTCAAAGACATGATCTCTACCCTCGGGATGCTTACAGTGGGATTCTTGGTGTCTATACTGGTCTAACTCTCTCTAAATGTTTCTTGAAATCCTCCAGAGTCATAGGGAGATTAAGGTGTTTCTGCCTGCTATTGCCCTTTTTATGTTGTGCGTATTTCCTCCCAGGGTAGATCAAATATTTCCTTATATGGATCAAATCCTGTCATCTTTTAGCAATAGTAGAGAGCAAAGACAGCAATCAGAGAGCTGAATGAGCATGTATCTGCATTCTCAGGATTCAAATTAATGAGATTTTTATGTATAACCATTTTTTTTCCCCCAAGAGTGTAGATTAAGTGAATCCTCAGAAGGCAGCTCAAAGCAGCTTTACCTAAAGCTGGCAACCTGGTGTTGAAGGAGACAGGAGGGAGGGTGGGATTGTGCAGATGTTTTTCATTGCAGGTGGTCCTCCAGACACGCCACCCAGCCGACCCACCTTGCCACCGTCTATCAGCTAAGTTACCTTCTCTTTTTCCTCCAGACTGACCCTAGGATCTCAACTCCTCCATCTTCTCCAGCAACACCAGCAGTCATATTCAATAAAAATAAAAATAATAATTATGGTATTTGTTAAACCCTTACTAAGTGCCGGGCACTGTACTAACTGCTGGGGTGGATACAAGGAAATGGAGTTGGACACAGTCCCTCTCCCACGTGGGGCTCGCAGTCTCAATCCCCATTTTACAGATGAAGAAACTGAGGCACAGAAAGATGAAGTGACTTGACCAAGACCACATGGCATATAAGTGGTGGAGCCGGGATTAGAACCCATGACCATTCTCTATCCACTGTGCCACACTGCTTCTCTTTATTGAGTGCATACTGAGTGCAGAGTACTGTTCTAAACGTTTGGTAGAGTACAGTATTACAGAGCTGGTTAGACACATTTCCTTCCCACAATGAGCTTGTAGTCTAGAGGGGATCTCTGGAGACCCCTGGAGAACATTTAAAGCCCGCCTACACAAGGCTTGGACTCTAGTATGAAATCTGCATCCAAGTCTAGGGAGATACGGTCCTCAAGGAATCAAAAGCTAATCATCTGAGATAGCTATTTCTTTGCCGGCACAGCTGGGCTTGATGCGCTCATTTTGTAAATATGCTTTGTTATTTTGCTGGCATTAGTCAGTTTACTTGGACAGATTAGGGAATTTGAAAACCTCTTTTCCTAATGTCATGGTAAGTTCATGCAATGTGTAGCCTGATAAATCATTCCACACTCACTCCCTGCTAGTCCAGGGGAGCCAGAAGGCGAGAGAGCTCAAATGTCGATGTCTGAGTTTCCAACAAGAGAACTGTGCTCAAATTTCTTCCACCTGCTGATTTTTGAGCAATGTTTTGGGTGCTCCAACTAGAGACCCAGTCATTCAGTCCACTGAAGCAGCATTACCTAATGGATAGAGAACGGGCCTGGGAGTCGGAAGGACTTAGTTCAAATTCCAGCTCCACTGCTTGTCTGCTGGGTGACCTTGCACAAGTCACTTAACTTCTCTGGGCTTCAAATGCCTCATCTCTAAAAGGGGGATTAAGTCTATGAGCTCCATATGGTAAAGGAACTGTGTCGAGCCTGATAAGCTTGATCAAACCCAGTGTTCAGTTAGACTATAAGCTCCCTCTAGACTGTAAGTTTGATGTGGAAAGGGAATGTGTCTTTTTTGTTATACTGTACTCTCCCAGGTGCTTAGTACAGTACTCTGCACAAAGTAAGCACTTAGTGAATATATGATGGAATGAATGAATCTCCCTAGGCCGTTGGCAGTTGCAAAGCCAAAAAACAAGGCAATATTTCTGCCCTACAAGAAATTACCCTTCAGGATCCCTTTAGGTTGGTCTTGGGTTTTTAAATGATATTTGTTGGTCAATCAATATATCAGCGGTATTTATTGAGCATTTACTGTGTGCAAAGCTCTGAACTAAGTACCTGGGAGAGTACAGCAGAGTTGGAAGACCTGTTCTCTACCCACAACTAGCTTAGAGTCTAGAGTTAAATGCTTACTATGTGCCAGGCACTATGCTAAGCATTGGGGTAGATACCAGCTATACCATCAGGTTAGACCCAGTCCATGACCAGGTCTCAATTGGGACTTCGAGACTTAATCTGTAATTTTATTAATGTATACTGATATCTGTTTATTTGTAGTGATGACTGTCTGCCCCGCCTCTAGACAGTGAGCACGTTATGAGCAGGGATTGTCTCTCTTTATTGCTGTATTGTACTTTTCCAAGCTCTTAGTACAGTGCCCTGCACACAGTAAACACTCAATAAATACGATTAAATTAGTGTATGAATGAATGAATCCCCATTTTACAGATGAGATAACTGAGGCAGAGAGAAGTTAAGTGATTTGTCCAAGGTCACACAACAAACAAGTATCAGAGCCGGGATCAGAACCCAGGTCCCTCTGACTCCCAGGACTCTGCTGCATCCACTAGGCCCCACAGCTTCTCTCCCAGAGCTTCTACTTCATAAGAGTCTCTTGATTCCCAGTTGTTTCCAAGCAGGCTGGGCATCTGCTTCGGTTGGCTTCCAGCCCTCTGCTGCTCCCCTGCTTCGTTTGAGGGCTCGACATATACTATGAACTAACTAGGGAAAGAGGCAGGATCCACCTCAATGTTGGGCTTCCCTAGCATAGACCAGTTCCAAAGGTGTGGTGGAAGGGCGAATTTGTCCCAGGCAACCCCCATGAGGTTTAAGGGAGAAACAGGCATACTTAGCAAAGCAGCATGGCCTAGCAGATAGAGCCTGGGAGTCAGAAGGACCCCGGTTCCAATTCTGACCCTGCCATTTGTCTGCTGTGTAACCTTGGGCCAGTCACCTAAATTCTCTGGTCCTCAGTTCCCTCATATGTAAAATGGGGATTAAGACTGTGAACACCATGTGGGACACGGACTGTGTCCAACGTGATTATCTTGTATCTACCCCAGTGCTAGAACAGTGCCTGACACAAAGTAAGCACTTACCAAATACCACAATTATTATTGTTATTATTAATCTAGCTAGAAGAAAGTTTGGACTGCCATCATTGCTCTCGCCCTGGATGTCTTTAGCTCAATGGGATAGGAGTTGGTTGTATTAGCGAGAGCCCTGAGAGGATGGCAAGCGGGAGGAGGAATGAGAGCAGTAGTAACGTAGCCATCTTTTGATCTAGGTTGCTGCTGGTCCTTACCCGGCAGGGGCAGGAAGTGACCTGTACCATAGACCTCGAGCCACTGTCTTGGTTGTTTGGGTGAAAGAAGTGTCTGATTCAGTGAAATTGTAAAAACCACGATTCCCTCAAAAATAGTCATAGATGCAAAGAAAATCATTCAGAAGTAGTTCTTTTTAACATTTCATTTTTTTTCACATTTCAGGACAGATTGAAAATGACCTCAACAAGTTTTGTATTTTCTGTTCAGGACTAGAGAAGGCACGTATTCTATAAAGCCACTCTTTGAAAACACGAAACAAAAGAATTAAGGAGGTTTCTTTTTTCAAACTCTTCTCCCTGCTAATAATTGCTTAATGTCTCTTTAATGGTTCATAATGAATTCCATGCATTGACTAAGAATAATTTCTCTTCTAGAGTTATGTGATGATTACATTTAATTTATGTATATTTAATTTCAAAATTAGCATCACTTTGGGGATTTCTTATGTCCCCTTAACATTTTCTGCATAAATCGTTTTTTTAATTTTTTTTAAAAAAAAACTGTATACATTTAGATAGGACAGCTTGGAACACTTTTGATGATAAACAACAGGAAAGTGACAGAAATCATGATGATTTCAGTTGGAAAAGACTTGAAAGAAAACAATCAAAGTACAGTTGAGGAAAGAATGTATGTCTGATGCTTTCAGCTATACTTTGTTCCACTAAGTGAACTAATATGGAACATTTTTATAATTTTACATATTTCCTTTTTAACTCCTAAACTGAATTAGAATTTCTGGCTCTATTAGGGCTTCCCATAGTCAAACCAACTAAACTCCTTTGAAGTTCAAGAAGGATAACTTTATCCATTCACTTTAAATGCGCACACCTCTGCACATTTACTTCACTTCTCTGTGCCTCGGTTACCTCATCTGTAAAATGGGGATTAAGACCGGGAGCCCCATGTGGGACAACCTGATTACCTTGTATCAACCCCAGCGTTTAGAACAGTGCTTTGCACATAGTAAGCACTTAACAAATACCGTAATAATATTAAGTGCTCAATAAATCTTATTGATTGATTGACTTTGAGAAGCAGCAGGGCATAGTGGATAGAACATGGGCCTAAGAGTCAGAAGGTCATGAGTTCTAATCTCAGTTTAGCCACCTGTCTGCTGTGTGATCCTGGGCAAATCTCTTCACTTCTCTGGGCCTCAGTTACCTCATCTGTAAAATGGGGATTAAGACCGGGAGCCCCACATGGGACAACCTGATTACCTTGTATCCACCCCAGCTCTTAGTACAGTGCTTGACACATAGTAAGCCCTTAATAAATAGCATTATTATTATTATTGTTACTATTTGAAAGCCACTCAGTGTACCCGGCTGCAGCTGATATAGATAAGACCCAAAGGGTCTCTGACACCTAGAGAATCATCCAAAATAGTTCTTCAGACTATATGCTCGTTGTGGGCAGGGAACGTGTCTAACAGCTCTGTTTTGTTGTACTCTCCAAACTACTTATTACAGTACTCTTTTACTCTCCCAGTCACTTAGTACAATGCTCTGCATACAGTAAAGCACCCCATAAGTTGGACTGACTGACAAAATCAAAGTTGAAGCTCTCTATCCCCCCACCCCCACCCCAGGCTAACACAAATGCCAACCTTAGGGGGTGTCCCCAGTGTCTATGATCCTAACATTCAGAATAGTGATTGATAACTCAGGGGACGATATTCATTCATTCAATCGTATCTATTAAGCACTTACTGTGTGCAAAGTACTGTATTAAGCACTTGGGAGAGTGTAATATAACAATAAATAGACACATTCCCTGCTCAAAATGTGTTTAGCTGCAACGATACCAAAAAATAAGTCTTCTGATGAGCATGCTAGTTGTTCATGCCGAGTGAGGTGTGTTGGGGAAAGGTCAAGCAATGATGAGTTGGAGTCGGAGTTCTAACTTTGAAAATAAAGCTAAACGGCAGATACTGCTCCAGTGGAATGTATCTACCCTGCCAAGTGGCTCAACCAGGCCTCTGAGAGTCCTTTTTACCATTCCCATTAGTTAACTAATGCATTAGCCCTACAGTTGTTTTGAAATCGAGTTGGAAGATAAGAGGGAAAGAAGAAGGACAACAAAAGGCAGACTGTTTTCCTAGCACCTCATTTTAACTGATCCTAAATTGCCTGTGGGAATGGCTTTTCTTTTCAATTTTGTCTCACTGGGTTGTTTAAATAATCCCCCTTTTGGCAATTAATTCTCCTAAGATGATCTTTGTAAATTTTTCCTCCAGGAGAAAGTTGGTGTTGAGGCAGCAGAGCTTAGGAAATAAAAGTTGGATTTCTTTCAAATGATATGAAAAGGAGGAATCTGTGTCTTGCCTGAAACCCTAGAATATTGTCAATTTCCCATCTTAAACACTAAAAGCCATTAGTTTTGAACACTAGCTTTCTGTCTTTAACAAATAGCTTGTTCTTAGCAGCAGTGAGGATGCATAATATGAATTTTTCTAGTGGAGAACATTTAATTGCAGTTCCACTACCAATTATGGGGCTGTTGGGTTTCAATTGCAAACTTACCTTTTAAGGGCTTCATAATTCAGTTAATAATTAAAAAGATTTTTCAAGCGATAGATTGAAACAAGCTGAGTTCTCAAAAAATTTGGGAACAATTTGAAAAAGGCAAAATAAGAAGTGCAGTGTTGAAATTGCACCAAGTTAGGGCTCTACTGCAGTTCAAGAAGTCAAATTTGGACTTCAGTGGAAAATAAAAACTCATGAAAGGACTATTGCCATAAGTTATCAAGGTTATGTACTTTGATCTCAGTGTAGATACTTCAAGCCAAAAAAATTCACGGTTCCCTGAAATGTCCATGACACGGAGGCCAAATGGTATGCGTAGGCCTGAACGAACCGTATCCTTTTCTAGAGTTCATCTGATTATACTCAAAACCAAATTTCTTCATGTGGCTGGACTGTTAAAAACACAAGGGAAGAAATTAAACCAAAGTAGGGTACATAAACCTCACAATTTTGGACTCCAGTAATTTGGAATATGCTGCCCTTTGGTTGAAGGAAGTAGGAAATGGAGTTCCATGTCACCACCCCAGTGTTTAGGTTGATGCTATGCATATAGTTAGCACTAATATAAACTGTATCGAAACACATTTTGGCAATCCATATACTAATTTGGACTGATGTTCCCATGAAGAGGTCTTACACTACCTTTAAAAAAAAAGGTTTTACCCCCCACTTGTCAAGGATTTTGGGTGTTGTTCCCTCCCTGGTAGGTTTTTTGCTTCGACAGTTAGTAGGGGATAGTAAGCAGTAAGTTAGCAGTTAGCAGAGAGTTAGCAGTAAGATTGAAATGTCAAAACCAAGTATTCATAATAGTAATATTTAAGGGCTTCCTATATGCCAAACACTATGTTAATCAGTGGGGTAGATACTAGATAATAATGTTGGTATTTGTATTTGTTAAGCGCTTACTATGTGCCGAGCACTGTTCTAAGCGCTGGGGTAGACACAGGGGAATCAGGTTGTCCCACGTGGGGCTCACAGTCTTAATCCCCATTTTACAGATGAGGTAACTGAGGCCCAGAGAAGTTAAGTGATTTGCCCACAGTCACAAAGCTGACAAGTGGCCGAGCCGGAATTCGAACCCATGACCTCTGACTCCAAAGCCCGTGCGCTTTCCACTGAGCCACGCTGCTTCTCCGATAATCAATAAGACACAGTACCTGTCCCACATAATAATAATAATAATAATGATGATGGTATTTCTTAAGCTCTTACTATGGGCCAAGCACTGTTCTAAGTGCTGGTGTAATAATAATAATAATGATGATGGTATTTGCTAAGTGCTTACTATGTGCCAAGCACTGTTCCAAGCATTGGGGTAGATACAAGATGATCAGGTTGTCCAATGTGAGGCTCACAGTCTTCATCCCCATTTTACAGATGAGATTGCTGAGGCACAGAGAAGTGAAGTGACTTGCCCACCGTCACATTGCAGACATGTGGCAGAAACAGAATTAGAACCCAGATCCTCTGACTGACAGGCACATTCTCTAGCCACGAGAGCGATGCTGGTTCTCAATCAGTTAGGAATACAGGTAGCCCCTCGAGATTGTAAACCGCTTGAGGGCAATATTGTACTCTCCCAAGCGCTTAGTTGGGGAAGCAGCATGGCTTAGTGGAAAGAGCCTGGGCTTCGGAGTCAGGGGTCATGAGTTTGACTCCTGGCTCTGCCACTTGTCAGCTGTGTGACTGTGGGCAAGTCACTTAACTTCTCTGTGCCTCAGTTCCCTTATCTGTGAAATGGGGATTAACTGTGAGCCTCACGTGGGACAACCTGATGACTCTGTATCTACCCCAGTGCTTAGAACCGTGCTCTGCACATAGTAAGCGCTTAACAAATGCCAACATTATTATTATCATTACACTGCTCTGCATATAGAAAGCGCTCAATAAATATGATGGAATGAGTGAATACAGTGCTCTGCACACAGGAGTGCTCAATTAATATCACCGATTGATTGATTTTGATCTTTTACCTCTCTGGGCCAACAGAATCACACAATAGTGCCCTACAAAGCTTGCTCTCTGTCAGGAATGTTCAATTAAAGGGCATTTCTGATAAAGCAGGAAGTTGTTAATCCCAACAGGATTTTCCTACAGCCTACCGCTGTTACAAGCAGGAGAGAGAATGTAATAAACCCAGGCAGAGCCTGAGATGTTTCTTTTCCATTCTTTATAGCCCGAAAGAAGTAATTCCAAAACACATGAAGCCAGGTGGTTTTCCTAATGCCATTGTGTTGGCAGGGACCCTGATTTACAGCAAAGAGATGAGAATGTCACTTATTTAAATCACCAGTATCACTTCCAGGACTTTGTCTGGGGTCATTTCCATTTTAGGTGCTGACTTGAGTGAACCCCGATTAAAGTGGTCTGAAGCCCAGCGAGATGGCTTGCTTTTATTGGAAAGGATTAACTGTGTCGGGGTGACAGATCTGGCTTAGAAGTGGAACGGAAATGAATTCACTAGGACGATTCAGGGGCCCGAGAGTCAGTCACTTCTAAAGTGGGAGTAATTGGTTCTGACACTGAATCAGAGATGATCTGCAGGCGCCATGGCAGGGAAGGCAGCATGGCCTAGTGGAGAGAGCATAGACTTGGGAGTCAGAGGACCTGGGTTCCAATCCCCGCTCTGCCACTTACCTGCTATGTCACCCTGAGCAAGCCACTTAACTTCTGTGTGTCTCATTTACCTCATTTGTAAAATGAGGATTCAATAACTTAGAAGGTGAACCCTATTTGTGGCAGGGACTGTGTCCAACCTAAATATCCTGTATCTACCCCAGAGCTTAGTTCAATGGTTGGCTCAATTATTCATCATTAATCTTATTATTAATAATTATAATACCAAGCACTTATATGCGTCAAGCACTGTACTAAGTGCTGGGTAGATAGAATTAAATCTGGTCAGACAGTCCCTGGTCGAACATGGGAATCACACTTTAAATAGGAGGCAGAACGGGTAGTAATGCCCATTTTACGGATTAGGAAACCAAGGCCCAGAGAAGTTAAGTGACTTTCCGAAGGTCACTCGGCAGGTGAATAGCAGAACCAGGATCATATTCTGGAAGGTTTCGGTCCACCTAAGGAAACAGATGTATCCCTCTAACACAGCTGTGATGTCTAGAAGCAATTTGATGAGCTCACCAAACTGACCCCATCCCATTTGCAGCATCTTTTAAGATCCTTCTAAACCCATCCAGGGGTGGTTAATTGAAAGTGGTAATCATTTGGATACTTATTCCACTCAAACCCAGCTAACTTGTGCAACTCAAAAATAAATTTGTCAGGAATACACATGTTGCAGTTAGGGAATTAATATCAAGCAGAAAGTAATTCTGTACCTTACCACAAGGTGAAATGAAAACTAGCCTTCACCAAAAAAAAAAAAAAAGATGACCCTGAGGGCAAGAGAAAAGGATATAGGTGATGAGAACAGAGACAAAAAAACTGTAATTATAACCTTTGGATGGTGAAGCTAACTTTGAAATTTAAAACTTACCTTACCGTTTTTCACCCGTATAGTCTCAGTCAAATATGAAACAGAACAGCATTAACGACTTTCAACTTTTATTTCGAACCCACAAAAGCGTTAGGCACTTCACATCTTTATACTGAAAAATCCAACAGCCCTGGTTTGTTTTAGGCTGCTATATCTGAACCAATTTCCCATAAATAACCTGGAGCTGTCAAGGGAATTTCAGCCTTGTCCACCAGTAAATCAATAGTATTTATTGAACCTTACTGTGTAGTGAGCACTGTAGCTAATAATAACTAGTCTTCCTCCCATGTATATTAACACTGGATTTCACTTTCCCCAGTGTTTAGTTCAGTGTTCTGCCCACAGCACGCACTCTGTAAATACTGTTGATTACGTACCATCCACCAAGGTAGTTTTCACTTTTCCAATTAATGAATACTTGCAAATACACCTGGAAAAGGAACAAACTCAGAGGATTTTCCGGGCCCACAATCAGTCAGTCAGTCAGTAATGCTTACTGATTGCTTACTCTATTCAGAACACTTTACTAAGTGATTGGGAGCAAACACCACAGTTAATAGACACAATCCTTGCCCTACAAGAATTTACAGTTTAGCTGGGGAGTCAGACATGAAAATACACTCCAGTTAAGCAAAAATGACAGACTTTAAAAGACATTGCAATGAAGCTTCTAAGATTGAAAAAAAAATTAACAAAAAAACCCTAATTTCTTTAATGCTACATTTTGGGGATATAGAGACTGTCCATGTGGAATTCACAGTTAATATTTGGGGATCTGAAAGTCACTCCTTTCACTTCAGGGACAGCCCAATGGATTCTCTAAACTCTTGAGCGTTCCAAGAGGTGAGGGGGCACACTATAGACTCTCCGACGCATAAACCCATAAATCTGGCATGAAAAATCTGCGGACCCCTGAGAGCTCGCTAATGGGCTTGGCTAATGCTATTTCTTTGGCCAAAGCGAGCCTTGGAACATCTCTCTCTCTCCTCAGCCTGGGGTCTTTTCACCCTGGAGGCCGCCGAGCCCTGCGGATTCCACTGTGAAACCTAATACCCCTTAAAACTTGACTTGTTTTAGGATCCAATGCAGAAATCATACCAGATGTGCATCATTTGGGGATGTTTTCTTCCTGAGAATCTTCCTGGCCCCTGTAAAGGGGATGATGATGGTTTTCCTTCAACAGACATCCAACTGAGGCTCAAGGAGAAGCAGAATGGAAAGAAGAAGCAGTGTGGTCTAGTAGGTAGAACACTGACCTGGGAATCAGAAGGACCTGGGTTCTAATTTCAGCTCCACCACTGTCTGCTGTGTGACCCTGGGCAATTCACCTAAATTCTCTGGGCCTCAGTTCCCTCATCTGTAAAATGGGGGTTAAGACTGTGAGCACCATGTGGGATAGGGACTTTGTCTAATCTGATTAGCTTGTATCTGCCCCACTGCTTAGTAAAGTTCCTGGTACTTAATAAGCACTTAACAAATACCTTAAAAAAGGCCCCCAGAGTCACCAACTCACTCTCACTGCCTGCTGAACTGAGTCTTGTCTCTAAGAAACTATCTTCAAAAGTCCTGTGGGAAAAAGTCCCTGCCCACAGCAGACATGGTGTGGGATTAAGCCAGAAATGCTTTGTAGCAGATATAAATTGATTTTAGTCTTTTCCCATGAAATATTTACATTTTCCCAATGTTGAGCTACTCCTCTCAGAGCCCCAACTACTACCTAATATTTCTCCTCAACTATATGCACATAATGCTCTCCCACCTACCCAAAACACTTCTGAATGCATCAATTTACATACCCCATTATTGAAACTCCTCAATCAGTAGTATTGATTGAGTGCCTACTGGGTGCAGAGTACTATTCTGTGCAGTTGGGAAAGAAGCAGTGTGGCTTGGTGGAAAGAGCCTGGGATTGGGAGTCAGAGGCCATGGGTTCGAGTCCTGGCTCTGCCACTTGTCAGCTGTGTGACTGTGGGCAAGTCACTTCACTTCTCTGTGCCTCAGTTACCTCATCTGTAAAATGGGGATTAACTGTGAGCCTCAAGTGGGACAACCTGATGATCCTGTATCTACCCCAGCGCTTAGAACAGTGCTCTGCACATAGTAAGTGCTTAACAAATACCAACATTATTGACAATAGAATTAGTAGATATGATTCTGACCCTTAAGTAGCTTACATCTTTTCAGGGCAGACACAGATGAAAATAAATCAAATAGAAGGAAGAAGTTAAAGGGGATAGGTACAGGAGTTAGTCTGAAGTAGGAGGTTGTTTAAAATATATGAGACATATACAAAAGGATTCTTATCCTGGCTGTGTACTTGCTTGCTGTGTGACCTTGTACAAGTGACTTCATTCTCTTTGCCTCAGTTTCCACATCTGTGAAATGGGGATTAAATACGCATTCTCCCACCTACTTAGCCTCATATAGGATGGGGACTCTGTGTAATTAAGATATCTTGTGTTTACCCCAGCACTTAATAGAATGCTTGGCATAGAGTAAGTGCTTAATAAATTCCATTATTATTATTATTATTGCTATGGTATATGTTAAACACTTACTATGTCCCAAAAGATGTTCTAAACACTGGGGTAGATAAAAGTTAATCAGGTTGGACACACTCCTTATCCCGCATGGGGCTCAGAGTCTAAGTGCAAGAAAGAACAGATATCGAGTGCAATTTACAGATGAGGGAACTGAGACACAGAGAAGTTAAGTGACTTGCCCAAGGTCACAAAGAAAGCATTTGGCAGAGCCAGTATTAGGACCCAGCTCCTCTGACTCCCAGGCCCCTTCTCTTTCCTCTAGGTCACGCTGCTTCACTTTATTACTATTATTATTCTTATTCTTATTTTGTGCTAAGAGAATAATGAATTACCTAGGAGACACAGAGTGCTGAAAAGTGGAAAGGTTAGAAAGTAAATGGGGAAGGCTTCTTGAAGATGTGATTTCTGAAAGGCTTTGAAAATGGGGAAAACTGTTGGTCTATCAAATGTGAAGGGTAGAGGAGTCCCAGGCTGGGGGGAGGGTAGGAGCAAGAACTTGGCAGCAGGAGAATTGAAAACTGACCACTAACCACCTTGGCAATCCAGGGAGGGAATGCTGATCTGTGAAGAGATAGATGACTTTAATTTTATTTAATTTTATAAATTTTATTTATTTTAGATTATTACTACTAATAATGGTATTCATTAGGCGCTTACTATGTGTCAAGCACCGTTCTAAGCTCTGGGGTCGATACAAGCTAATCAGGTTGAACACAGTCCCTGTCTCACCTGGGACTCAAAGTCTAAGACAGATGATTCTGAGATAGATCTACCAGAGGGCTAGACCAAATGACCTCTTGAGGTTAGTCTTTAGCTTCTGGAGTCTCTGGTTTAGATTTTCTATGTATAGAGAAATGGATGAACTGGAAATGGATGAACTCTTCATGAAGATAATGAGTATTACCTAAAGGAACTAACCCCATCTCTCTGTGTTATCTTCCATTTGTAATGTTTTTGGTTTTTTTAAATGTAGGGTCAACACAATCTTTTCTGTTTTATTTACTACTGTGGGCTTTTCTCCAAGAAAACTTCAAAATGATCTCCTTGATGTACTCTTTGTTCATTTTTTATAAACCTGTCCTCTGGAGAATAGAAAATAGGTCCACTAAACAATAAAAGCTGACAGTATACCATCGCTGGCATGGGTGTGCAAGAATATCTTTGTGGTTTTGGAAAAGGGGTCTCATTTCTCAAAAATGTTCAGTTGCTTTGTAAGGCTGGTTCCTCCAGGACCACAGCAGTGTCCTGCCCATCGCATCTGAAACCCAGCAACCACATTGAGCTGCGTTTCATCGCACACACGAGCAATGCGGATGACTTCATCGACAGAGGCCTAGATCAGGGCATAGCCGTTAATAGACAAGATCGCATATCATTTTCTGTTCTGAAAATCTGATATGCATTTCAAAGAGATGTGCCAAATTTCAGGTCCCCAGTGGGATTTCTCTGAAGTTTCTCATGGAATAGACAGCTTTTCAGCTCTGCTTTTATTCGATTACCATATCTGGTTCCCACCCTCTGCCCTGGTGCTTAGCCTAAAGTAGTTTTTTGACTGATGGTATTTATCCGAGGAGCCCCTGGCTGGGTCTCCTTGGGGTCCAGTGCATTTTGGGAAAAACATTTTCTCCTGTAAAATTCCCCAGAGGGGCCCACTCAACCACTGACACCAAACTGACTTGAGCAGGGATTTAATCAATCTATCAGTGGTATGCCTGGAGCAATTACTCTGTGCAGAACACTGTACTAAGCACTTGGGAGAGTATAATAAAGTAGAGATGATTCCTGACCTGAGGATATTTACAGTCAGCTGGGAATGCCCTAATAAGACAAGGAACATCACTCCTCAACAACTGACACAGTCATTCCTAATGCTTAACATTTCCCTTGAGCCCAGTTGTCCTTTCCAGTGGAAGCTGTTCCCTAAAAAGCCGCTTATTTTATGTGCTACTTTCTAATGTTGCTGTATCTGAAAATTCGGGGCAATTATGCTAAGTGTTTGTTGAAATCCTTTGTCGCTTTTGTGACTACATAAGTCCCGCTCATGGTTCACAGTGAAGAGCTAAACGTGGTAAACACTCGGCTTCACAGAAAGTAAGCTACATAAACATATTCGTTCCCCATTACTGAGCTTCACTTGTGAACCTGATGAGCATTTCTGAATCAACAGAATTGCACAATTGTATGTTTTTCAGCAACACAGGCTTAAGTCCTATCATTTTTATATCACTCGCAAATGCATTCATATATTCAGTGCAGTGTTTCTCTGATTGTCCCTTTTTAGAGCCTCTTACAACTAGTGAGGAGTATGTTTCAAGCCTACATTTGTTCTCCTTAAATGACCCAATACAAGCCTCAGCTTCCAGCCCTGTCTCTCCAATAGGAGACACAGATTCAGGGTGAGTCTCTGGCTATTAGTACTACCTGTGGCATTTATGACAGTAACAATAATAATAATAACTATGGTATCTGTTAGGAAGATTTGCTATGAAGAACCTGGAAAAAGTCATGCAATGTGCTGGTGTAACAATTGCCACAAAAATACAAATTGTCAACTCTATGGTGTTTCCAGTGACAATGTATGGATCTAAAAGCGGGATGGTGAAAAAACAGGATAGAAAGAACATCAATTCTTTTTAAATGTGGTGTTGGAGAAGGCTTTTGCGAATACCGTGGATGGCCTGAAAAACAAACAAATGGATTTTGAAGCAAATTAAAACAAAGTGGTCTTTGGAAGGCCAAATGACTCAACTTGGATTAGCCAAATTTGGACACATATTCAGGAGGACTAATTCTCTGGAGAAGATACCAATGCTAGGAAGGGTCCAGGGAAAAGAATGAAGGGCAGACCAGCAGCTAGATGGATGGAGACCTTAACAACAATACCGGAAGAACCATTGGAAAGGTTGCGGATTATGGCAGACGACAGGATGTTCTGGAGAAAGTATATCCAAGGATTCATTTTGAATCAGAAATGACTCGATGACATTTTATAATAATAATTTGTTAAGCGCTTACTATGTGCCAAATACTAGTTCTAAGCGCTGGGGTAGATACAAGGTAATCAGGTTGTCCCGCATGGGGCTCACTGTCTTAATCCCCATTTTACAGATGAGGTAACTGAGGCACCGAGAAGTTAAGTGACTTGCCCAAAGTCACACAGCTGCCATGTGGCAGAGGCGGAATTAGAACCCTCGACCTCTGACTCCCTAGCCTGTGCTCTTTCCACTAAGCCATGCTGCTTCTCCTATTACTACTATTCCTAGGTTGTAGGGGTGAAGTAAGGTGCAGACCCTCTTGGAGAATAATCACTTACCTAATATTCTCTTCGGTAGAAGAATTTGGGAAGCCGAATCCCTAGGAATAGGAGGATGTTATATTTGTGCAAATGCGGTGATGGAACTATGAGGGTTATGTCAGAGCCCAGCACTTTGAGCCAAAGGCATTGATTAGACTGGGACTTGGAATCTTTCATGCTGCTGAATGCAATATAAGGCATCACGTTGTTCCTTGGAAGGAAGCATTATTTATAACAGCAGGATCAGACTGCAAAACAGATGCCAGTGGAAAGTGAAATGATGATGAAATTAATTTGACCTTTCTCAAGCCTATAGACCATAAATCAGATCTATTTAATAAAGAACGAGTTGGCAAGGAAGGAGATTCAACTTTCAAGCAGGTAAAGGCACCAAAGAGAGAACCCTTGGTAACCGACGTGCTCAGAAGTGAATGTATTGTATTCACTGGCAACAATTGCCTCAATTGCATAGTTTCTCTCCCAACATTTCAGGATTTTTGAAGAGGCAATAGGTTATTTTTATGAGCCATGATAGAGGTCCACATCAGGGTAGGAAGAAGAGTGGGGTCAAAAGCTAGGAGAATAAGACTTTTGGAGACATGCAGGCTTCAGGCTAGAAAGTGAGGATCCAAGTCCAGGTTTGTGGAGAGAAGCAAATTCCAAGTGAGAAAGAGAAAAGGATGGCTAGGGCAGGTATCTATTGTATGTAACACTTGAGAGAGCAAAATAGAAAAGATGCAGTTCCACCGTTTCTTCTTACTTTTCTCAGGCAATCATATTTGCTGAGTGCTTACTGTTTGCATAGTACTACACTAATAATTCTTCACACCTCCTATTATTACTTCTTCTTTTTGTCTTCTCTTCCCCTTATCGCTAGAAATGGGTGATAGCCATTCCCTTGTTTTTGAGTTGCAAAGTGATGCAAAAAAAGTGGAACAATTAATGCAAGTAATAATGGGCAGTTCAAATGAAGTGAGAAATCAAAGGGAACTTTGTCAGCAAAGAACCTGTGAACATCAACCTCTAGCAGTCGTGACCTTGGGGAGAAGGTAGAGGCAGAAGGTAACTTTCTGCTCTTTTTTACTACATTTGTAGCAAATTATTGGAATTCTTCCCCCTTCCCACTAGGTCACGCTGCTTCTTATTAGTGTTGATTGGTGAATCCTAACAAAATGTCACCATAGGCTTGAGAAAATGCTTGAGGTCCTATAGATTTCAGGTAACAACCAGAAATTATGGCCATTGCCAAAATCCATAAGTGATCATAGATCGTGGATAAGGACTCTCATCCATGCTGTTGACAACTACCAACCAATTCCATATCTAAATCCCAAATTCTGGGGTATTCAACAGGAGAAAATGGTAATTTTGCTAAATGAAAGTGATGTGGATTTTTTTAAAGCAAAGGGAAATGCTGTTTTCTGTGTAAAGCACATCTTAAGTAAATGAAATTTAATCAGGACTTTGCCGCACTCTGCTTTTCCCATCACCGAGTCTTTGGAATTTTTGTGCTATTATACAGCAGCTTAATAACAAATAAGCTAAACTGTTTGCATCAACAAAAACGAAACCAATTTTCAAGCAATGCATATTAAAAATCCATCGTTCTAGGGATGACTACTTGGAAGCACCAATAACCATAGTCAAAAATCACGCTTTTTACAAGGTATGGAGGTACTTCCTTGCACCACCCCCCTTTTTTTTTTGGCAATATCTTTATCATTTGGAAGGAATCACATTTGTACAAGTAGCAGATGTTAATATGGAAATATAGAACATCTCAATTTTCTCACTGCTAACTCAGCTTACTGAGCCAATTTCACAATTCTCACATTCCTGAGTCCTTGGAGAAAATGCTAATTTAGATTGTTAAAATTGACATGGGTTAGGGTATAAAGGGTAATTAGCATAAAATCCTACACAAAGTGTTCTTAGCACCATTAATCAACACCCACCTAGGCATTCACTTTTTTAGTCAGAAGTGATGTTTAACAGAGCTGAAAAATATCTCAAATATTCTGTTCTAGTTCAGTAATAAAAAATGCAGAGTTTGTCCTCAAATCGAGTTTGAAGCATTTTTCAGGAAAAAAGGCCTAATTTGCAGTTAAAGAACAACTTTTATATGACACTAGGGAATTATTTAAAGCACATAATAGTATTCTCTTGAGGAAAATGCCTTTTAAAAATACTGCTGTGCATATCCCCTCATCCCTTATGTTTGAAGATGATGCTGTTGACTTGTTTTGCAAAAGATGAGTGAGCTGCTGGAAAAACCCCATTGTGACCTAAGATCCTTCTCACGTTGGGTATGTGAACACTGGCCTTTGGTTAATGATCATAATTGTGGCATTTGTTAAGTGCTTCCTATGAGCCAGGCCCTGTACTAAGCGCTTGTGTGGGTAAAATATAATCAAGTTCCACATGGGGCTCACCGTCTAAGTAGGAAAGGGAACGGATATTGATTCCCCATTGTACAGATGAGGGAATCGAGGTACAGAGAAGTTAAGTGACTTGTCCAAGGTCACAAGCAGACAAGTGGCAGATCCGGGATTGCAACCCAGGTCCTCTGTCTCCACGGCCCGTGCTCTTTCCACTAGGTCGTGCTGTTTTCCATCAGGTGGTGTAGGAGTGGTTGAGGGCAAGGCTTGGCCTGGTATAAGATCTTGCCTGTCAATGACTTTGCCTTTGTGCCTTACAAGTTTAATTTTGCTTGGCTCTCAGACTGAACCCCCATTCTGAAATAGGTCTCCCTGTTGGAAGCTGGGACACCTATCTATAAGTCAGAGATGATATTAGTCCTGTCTTAGGCTGTCAAGTCATCTCTGACCCATAATGACTCCATGGACCCATCTCTCACACCTCCAACTGCAATCGTTCTGGTAGTGTATCCAGAGAGTTTTCTTGGTAAAGATATGAAAGTGATTTACCATTGCCTTCGTTCATGCACTAAACTTGAGTCTCCACCCTTGACTCTCTCCCATGCCGCTGCTGCCCAGCACAGGTGAGTTTTGACTGGCAGCAGATCGCCTTCCACTCGCTAGCCACTGCCCAAGCTAGGAATGGAATGGGTAGGCCTCTGCTTGACTCTCCCTCTCATGGCCAAGACTGGTAGACCACGGGAAACTCTCCAGGTGCGATCCTGAAAGGGGAGAGATGATGTTAATGATGATAAATCAAATCTGCTTGAGGGGGATGAGAGAGGTTGTAGTTAAGATTGATGCAAACGTGACAAACCTCACTCTATCGGGGGATGCAAAGCTCAACCCCTGTTGAGCTATTCCATTTCTTACTCATAAGGTCTGTCTCTCTCTTCATTTCTTCCTCTTGCTGCCCCCATCTTTCCAAAGCGTGTGATCGAAGACAGTCTGATTTCTGATACTGCCGCCCCAAGATGACCTCTCTCATGAGGTTGCCTCCCATCTGTCCATGGCTATGCCCCATGGTGTTTTCAGGTTTCGCTTTGCTGTGACTTTAAATAAATAACAATAAGAACAGTTATTACTGTCATGTATAGATATCTTTATCACTACAGATAGCTAAAGAGAGCATATAGATCAGTATAGATCTATATATTTGTCTGTATTTGAAGAAGACCCCTCTGGTGGTGAAGATCACCTTCGAGTGTGTGTGGCTACGAAGGCCATAAATAATAACGGTATTTGTTAATCACTTACTATGTATCAAGCGCCGTTCTAAGCAATGAGGCAGATACAAGCTAATCATGTTGGGCACAGTCCCTGTCCCACATGGGGCTCCCAGTTTCAATCCCCATTTTGCAGATGAGGCAACTGAGGGCCAGAGAAGTTAACTGACTTGCCCAAGGTAATACAGCAGACAAGTGATGGAGCTGGAATTAGAACCCAGGGCCTTCTGACTCCCAGGCATGTGCTCTATCCCAGTGACACCGTGCACACATAAAGTCTGCCGCTTGTTGGATTGTTAGGTGTGATGTTTGTAGCACGTGGTGCCGTTTTCACTTTTGTAGCTGGTCCACTTTACTTATTTTGGTCTACTTTTTTCAGGGCGACCTCACTTCAGCTCACCCTAGAACAGTTGTTTGGCTATCCTGCTGTCATTTATTCTCTTTGTGCAGCTCACCTAGCAATGATACAACATGACCAGCATCGCTTCAATGCCTGTGGTCTCACCACGTTCCAGGACCTCATTGTTTATGTCCTGCCTTGCCATTATAAATTTGTTTTTTCATCATCAGTGGGCCACGTCCTTGAGTTGTTTTTCTTCCATAATGGCAATGGGTTGCCCTGACTCATTCACCCTCACACCTGGTTCCCCCTGTGACTAGGAGTCATCTATGCCGGCTGGCTGGCTGAAGGATATTAGCTGTTTTGTAGAACAGAAGAGCTCTATGTTTTCTCATCTATAAAATGAGGATTAAATACTTGCTCTGTCTCTCTCCTACTTAGCAGCATGCCATAGTGGAAAGAGCACGGGCCTGGGAGTCAGAAGGTGATGAGTTCTAATCACTGCTCTGCCACATGCCTGCTGTGTGACCTTGGGCAAGTCACTTCACTTCTCTGTGCTTCAGTAACCTCATCTGCAAAATGAAGATTGAGACTGTGAGCCCCATGTGGGACAGAGACTGGGTCCAACCCTATTTGCTTATATCTGCTCCAGTGCTCAGTGTGGTGCTTGGCACATAATAAGCGCTTAACAAATACCATTATTATTATTATTTATTATTATTATTAATAATAATAATAGCAATGTGAGGCAGGGACTATATCTGATCTCCTCATATAGTATCTACCCCCAACTTTTTTTTAATGGTATTTGTTAAGCACTTGCTATTTGCCAAGCACTCTACCACTCACTGGGGTAGATACAAGATGATGAAGTTGGACATAGTCCATGTCCTAAATGGGGTTTATAGTCTTAATCTCCATTTTCCAGATCTGGTAACTGAGGGACAGAGAAGTGAGGTGACTTGCCCAAAGTCACACAGCAGACAAAGGGTGGAGCCGGGTTTAGAACCCATGTCCTCTGACTCCCAGGCCTGGGCTCTTTCCACTGGACCATGCTGCTTATCCTTTCACTTAGTTCAGGGCTTGGTACACAGTAAGCACTTAACAAACATTACTATCATTATCATTATTTTTATAATAGCATCATTATTATTAAATTCATTCCCTGCCTTTAGAACCCCTAAATCTGTATCATTTGATAATGTTACAGGATTTAGAAAATCAGTTTTCAGAGTAAAAGTGGTGAAAATAATCTTATTGTCATTGTTTGAAATTATGAAACATAGTTCATCCACAGATTTTCCATTTGTTAGCAAACCACATCCCCGCTTTAGGTGAGGAAATCTGTCTGTATCTGCTAGCAAGATGAATGTACAGATGAAAGACAAGCAATTTATTTGTCTTTGACACTGAGCATGGCAATTTGAACTACAGCAAATTTGGTGTTAGAAAGGGATATAAAATATGGGTCAAGGACCTTTATAGCTTTAGAAAATAAATAAATAAATCTACACCATACCCGGAGACACTCTGACATGAGGATCAACTTGGCAATTCTGCTATTAATCATTACATAGGGATCAGAAAGATGGTACATTTCTAGAATCCAAGATGTGCCTGGAAATTGAATCCCTGATCCAAGACAGCGTGAGTTGGGACTGGACATCCAGGACAAGTGAATCCACTTTCAGTTTGGCCCAACACCCCCACAAACTGTAGCATCCTTCATCAATTAGCCAGGTGTATTTACTGAGCACTTACTGTGTGCAGATCACTGTACTAAGTCCTTGGAAGAGTACGCTATCACAGTACAACAGAGCTGGTAGATATGTTCCCTGCTCACAGCAGGTTTACAGTTTTGGATACTGGCTTTAGCCTCGTCTACCTTTTCACCCATTCAGTTGGTACTTACAGGAAAAGAAGGAAAAGCACTCAACACTAATACACAGAAGTGGGCAAAACATCAGATTGATACATAAATGTAACTCAGGGCTCCAAAGGCCTACACCTTTTTGACTGTGTTACATTGAGGAAGTGTCCGTGGGAATGAAAGTTGTCTTTATTAAGTAGGTTCAGTGGTCCCAGGAATCAGGCTCGGCCACGGGTCTGCTGTGTGACCTTGGGCAAGTTACTTCACTTTTCTTTTCCTCAGTTATCTCATCTGTTAAATGGGTATTAAGACTGTGAGCCCCATATAGGACATGGACTGTGTCTAACCTGATTACCTTGTATCTACTCCAGGGTTTTGAACTCTGCTAGGCACATAGTTAAAACTTAACAAATACCACAATTATAATGATTATTAAACCCAAGACCTACCTGGAGGACAGGAAGGCCAGGCAGGGCTCTACGCTGGGATTTCCCTGCAGCCTTGAAACAAAATGGCACCTTCATGCTTGTTCAGAGAATCAATTGAATTTATTGAGAGCTTATTGTGTGCAGAGCACTGCACTTAGCACTTGGGAGAATACAGTATAACTAAATTGGCAGGCACATTCTCTGCCCATAATGAGCTTGTTCTCAGGATCTTCCAGAATCAAAACTCTTTAAGGATCTTTCCCCAAATGCAGTACATCCTCCATTTGCTTCCGTGGCTGGCAAGAGAAGTCATTCTTTTTCCTTCATCCACCTATGTCCTCCATGGACAATATTGTGTGGCTTCAATAGCATGAAAGGAATGAGCATTGATTCAGGGAGTTCCATGGGAAAAGCCAGTTCTTACCTACCTTTCAACATCAGTGATGGTGGCAGGATTTCCTTTCAGACCATCTCACCTCCCGGGAGTTCAGAGTCATGCCGAGAAATATTTTTGTTCGATTTTCGCCCTATAACAGGCTTCAAGAAAAACAAGTCACTTGAAAACCTTGGCCTCCCGACCTCTAGCAACTTGTGCTTGGGAAACAATGAAAGGGATCAAGCAATTGCTAAGTTGTTTGCCTTTCCAGAGGATTCTGACTGGTTATTGTCTACCGACTAGGCAAACATAAACAACCATCTCCCTGTGAGACTGACCCTCGCACTGTGCTCGGTGCAGGAAAGCAGTGCTCTGAAAAAGATGTGGCCGAGGTGAGAGAGGGACCACTCTTATGACCCTGCTGGGAAACAACCCCCTAGAATGATGATTGAAGCCTCCTCTCTCCCTCCCCGATTGATTTGGCTTGGGTCAGTAGTTTGAGATGAAGGAAAGCTCGAAGCCCTCAAGAGCAGGAATCATGTCTTCTCAGTAATTCTAACAGTAGAGGAATGCTTAGTACAGTGCTCTGCACATGGTAAGCACTCAATAGATATGATTGAATGAATGAACTGTAACTCCTGTCAGCAGGCACCAGACATCAACAGCACCACCACCTGGGACCAGGTAGGGGATTTTATTATACATTTCTCTAGAGGATGCACATCTGTACATGGTTAAATGTTACTCACAATGTTTTGCACATAAATACAAGTAAAACATGGTCAGTGCCTCAACAGTTTTGTTTTTTTCTAATGGCATTTGTTAAGTGCTTACTATGTGCCTGGCATTGTTCTAAGCATTGGGGTGGTTAAAAGATATCATTTTGGACACAGTCCCTGTCCCACACAGTCTTAATCCCATTTTACAGATGAGGTAACTGAGGCACAGAGAAGTGAAGTGACTTGTCCAGAGTCATGCAGCCGACGAGTGGTAGAGCCGGGATTATAACCCAGGTTCTTTGACTCCCAAGCTTGTGGTTTTTCCACTAGGTCATGCTGCTTCTCCAGTTCATCCAAATTGGTGTGTCTGGCCAAGAACAGTAATAATGCTAATAAACATGCAATATGTTAAAGGAAGGGGTAGACACAAAGCAACCCATGGAGAATAGGTATCTTATCCCTCTTTATCAGTCTGTAAAATCCACTTGCCCAAAGTCCCACAGTAGGTAAGTGACAGATTTGGGCTTGGAACCCAGGTCCTCTGATAACCCAGGCCCATGCTCTTTCCACTAGGCAACACTGCTTCTCTATTGGTGTATAATTTTTTGGGATGGCTCTATTAAGTGGGATAGAATTCCTGGTCCACCAGGTGAGATGTTGCACTAGGAGAATTACTACAGAGTGATCTGGTCCCTGCTGGTGAGCTGCTCTTGGTTTCAATCACGATCAAAGAAAAACACTTCAAAAAACAGGAACCTCTGAGAATTGCCAAAGAGGGTTTGCAGAGGCCCGCACTGTCTAGTGACAGTAAGGATTTCTAAGAAATAGAGTCTGTAATGTGGCATTTTATTTATTGGATGCACAGTGACAGAACACTGGAGTTTCTTCTGGGTGGACGTGCATTGTATTTTCTGTCTGATGTGCTTCTCCCTGTTAAGGGGCACACTGTGGTCAGGGAACGTGTCTACCAACTTTGTCATATTGTACTCTCCCAAGAGCTTAGTATAGTGTTCTGCACACAATATAAATGCTCAATAACTACCACTGATAATGATGATGATGATGATGGAGCATTTCTCCCTGGTCCCTCAAACTCAACCATTCAGTACGTTAGCTACGACTGATTTTGCATCTACATCTGTCATTGGCAAACCCTGCTGGGGAACACTGTTCAGGTGGAGACTAAGCTGAGTCTTGTATAATGGAGAGGAAGCAGAATGGACAGTCAATCGATGGCATTTATTGAGTGCTTGCTATGTGCAGGGCTCTGAACGAAGCGCTTAGGAGAGAATAATCTAAATTGGTAGACATGTTCCTTGCCTGCAATAATCTTACAGTCTACAGGGGAAAGACAGATAATTTATATTAGTGCCTGTCTCCTCCCCTAGATTGCAACTTTGTTGTAGGCAGGGAATGTGTCTGTCTATTGCTATATTGTACTCTCTCACTAATAATAATAATAATAACTAGTATATTTGTTAAGCGCTTACTATGTGCTAGGCGCTGTTCTAAGCATCAGGGTAGATATGAGATAATCAGGTGGGCATGTCCCTGTTCCACATAGGGCTCACAGTCTTCATCCATATTTGACAGATGAGGGAACTGAGGCCCAGAGAAGTTAAGTGACTTGCCCAAGGTCACACAACAGACAAGTGGCAGAGCTGGGATTAGAACCCACGACCTGCTGACTTCCAGGCCCCTGCTCTAACCACTATGCCATGATCTCCTCAAGCACTAAGTACAGTGCTCTGCACACAGTAAATGCTCCATAAATACAGTAGACTCACTGACTAAATTACACATACGTACCTAAGTGCTCTGGGAACAAGGCTGGGGTGAATATCGAGTGCTTAAGGGAGAACTCAGACAACACTTATATAAGCACCAGAAAAATAGCAACATTCAAGAAAGCCAGTGGTTATATAACTCCCACAAGTTGGCAAATAGATCTCTCTCCCCCTCCCTTATTATAGCCCTACTGCTCAATTATTCACTGACCCTTTGTATAACAATGATGGCTGAAGTGAGAATAGATTTTTCAGAGCGATTTAAGAAAAGCCACAGTCTTCGTCCAATATTGTAATGCATATCCTCAGCCTGAATTTTCACAGTGTGTTAAAGTTCCCTAGGTAAATAAAGAGGTCCAGGAGTCCTTGAGGCCAGTCTCACTGCCAAAACAGGGAGGACAGAAAGCTTCTTTATGTTTCTTCTGCTAGACTGGAAGCTACTTGATTACTATTGATTAATTGTCTAGGAGTTGCAATTAATAGTACTTTTTGAGCACTCGCTCTGTGCAGAGCACTGTGCTATTCACTTAGGGGCAGAACCTCCTCCTCATCCCCATTGGTGCTGTTCCAACAGCCTCCCTAAGAGGCTGGAATCCAGTAAAGGAGCATTTGAAGCCCTAGTACCTCTGGTTGTTAAGTGATGATCTTGAAAATGAAGGACTTAGATAAGAATGAGGAATGGAAAGGTGTCTGGGGTCAGAACCATTTCTAGGATGGAGATTAGATGGATCATTCCTAGAGTACGTGGATGGATATCCTGCCCAGTGACAGGAAGTGTCCCTAAGGTTCACACTGGCCATGAGATTCCAGCTGCCTTGATTCCAAGCTCCTGGGTTCAGATCTGCCCTCGTGCAAATAGACACTGCCTGGCATCCTGAACTTTTATGGGAAATAATACCAGCTAACTCCCAGCCATTGGAAGGAAACATCTGTCAGATGAGAAAAGAGGCTGGTTAGTGTGAGGAATTGCTTCAAAACCATACCCGGTGAGTAGATCGGCAAGAGCTGCAGCTGACAGAGATGATGAATAGCTCAGGGTTGGAAGGAGGGGAGTGAGCTGGAAATAGCCCCTGTCTGGAGATCTCCAAGGTTTCCTCTCCTTCCCTCAGCCTTCCCTCAACATGAATGGATCAAGTTGTGGGGTTCTTCAGGGACCCCTGGGGTTAACACCCTGAACCCAAGAATGACCCAAAGGGATTGGGAGGTCTGGGAGGTAGATTGGGAGTGGGAAAATGAAGGCTTTCTTTCTCTGGAGCATTTGAAGGGAGATAGATGGCAAATGGGTCCCTTTCTGGAAGAGGCTGAAGGGAAAAGAGGAAGGTTAGTTGAATCCTTCTAACTCAGCCTATGATCTGCCATAGATACCTAGCAACAGCCATTGGAATCCCTGGGGACAGAAAATTTGTTCTGCCATTACAGAGCTAATAGCTCATTTTATGTTCCACTGTCAATCATCCTAAAATTATTTTAAAATACATTAAGGCCAACCTGCAAAGTTTTATTCTTACAAATGAGTTTTTAGTTAAAGGCTGAGGAAAAATCAATTTAGGCTTTTTTTCCCCTGAACTACTCTTGGTGTTGAAATGAAATGGTACTTGGAAAGTTGGGAAAGTAAACTATGACAGCTAATGTCCTAGGCCACATTCCTGGGAGACAAAATGTCTTGGATCTGCTCGCCTGCTTGGCATTTGGCAGTAGCACTGGGCAAAAAGAGGGTCAAATGATGCAGGAAGGTGGTTCAATTGTGAGCAGCCCTCAGGGGTAGATTGATGCTTACATTACAAACTCAACCCCAATGGTGAAGGAAAGACCCTATCCATCGCGACATTCACATTAGCACACTGGGGTTAAACTCCACCTGGTTCCAAAGTCCAAAGCGTCAAGCTGGATGGATGCTGGAAATACTGGACTCCTGGCACATGGTAGAAAGGCACCAAATTTGTCAGGCAAGGAAGTTTATGTATTATTATTATTATGAATAATAATAATAATAATAATGGTATTTGTTAGGCACTCACTTTATGCCAGGCATTTTACTAAGCTCTGGAGTGGAAGCAAATCAGGTTGGACACAGTCTCTCTTCCCACGTGGGGCTCACAGTCTCAATCCCCATTTTTCAGATGAGGTAACTGAGGCACAGAGAAGTGAGATGACTTTCCTAAAGTCACACAGCAGACAAGTGGCGGAGCTGGGCTTAGAATCCATGGCCTTCTGATTTCCAGGTCCGTGCTCTATTCACTAAGTCATGTTGTGGGGTGGGTGTTTTACAGATTAATTTCCTTCCCTTGAATTTTTTTTATGGTCTTTGGTAAGCATTCACTATGTGCCAGGCACTGTGCTAAGCACTGAGGTAGATCCAAACTAATCATCTTGGAAACAGTCCATTTCCCACAAGGGCCTCACAGTCTTAATTACCATTTTGCAGATGTGGTAACTGAGTCACAGAGATGACAATAATAATAATTGTGGAATTTGTTAAGTAGGTACTATGTGCCAGGCACTGTACTAAGCACTGGGGTAATGACACAGTGATTCATTTGGATACAGTTCCTGTCCCACATAGGACTCACAATCTTAATCCTTATTATGCAGATTAGGTAACTAAGACACAGGAATTTGGTTACTTGGCCAAGGTCACACAGCCAAGAGTAGAACTCAGGTCCTTCTGATTCCCAGGCCCATATTCTCTCCACTAGACCATGCTCTAGAAAGTGCCTGGGATGACAGTGATAAAAAGCAGTGTGGCCTAATGGAGAGAGCCCTGGCCTAGGAGTCAGAGGACCAGGATTCTAATACTGGCTATGCCACTTGCCTGCCTCTTGGGACAAGTTTCTTAAACTTCTCCACAGCTCAGCATCCTCATCTGTAAAATAGGGATGTGCTACCCATCTCCCTGCCATGCAAACTCTGATCCCCATGTGGGCCTGGGACTGCATCTGACCTGATTATCTTGAATCTACCCCCAGGGGTTAGTACAATGTTTGGCACATGGAAAGCAGTGAACACATGCTACAATCATCATTATTACTTGACTCTGTCCCAGTTATTTTAGAAACAAACAAATCATGTAGGATTACTGAAAGGTTGATTCCAATCCCAGGAATGCCACTGGGAACACGGATGTGGAATGACATACAGGTAGACGCCCCAACTTAAACCAGAAAAATTCCTACTTGGTGCCCCTTGGTAGTTGAAACCCACAGAAGAAAAACTCGTAAGGAACAAAACCTAATGGAAATTCATCCATTATGCATTTATCGAGCACTCACTGTGTGCAAAGCACTGTACTAAGCGCTTGGGAGAGTACAATATAACAATGGAAATCATCTGTGTCTCCCCTACACCCCTTTTTATGGTATCTGTTCCATGCTTAATATGTGTCAAACGCTATTCTAAGCACTATTCTACCCCACTCTTTCAGATGGGGTAGGTACAAGTTGAATAGGTGGGGCACAGTCCCTCTCCCATTTGGGGCTCACAGTGAAAGGATAGTCTGCTCTGCAGACACCTTAAATGTAACACATCCAAAACAGAACTCCCATCTCCCCAACCAAACCCTCTCCTCACGTCAACTTTCCCATTACTGTTAACTTCGCCATCCTTCAAATCTCACAAGCCTGCAATCTTGGCTTCATCCTTGACTCATCTCTCTTGCACCAAATCCTGTCAGTTCTACCTCCACAACATCTCTAGAATCCACCGCTTACTCTCATCCAAACTGCCACTAAAATGATCTAGGCATTTAGCATACCCCACCTTGACCTCTGCATCGGCCTCCTTGCTGACTCCCTGCCTCCAGCCTTTCCCTCCTCCTGTTCACATTTCATGCTACTGCTTGGATTATCTTTCTGAAAAATCATTCTGTGCACATCTCCCCAGTCCTCCAAAACCTCCACTGGCTTCCCATCCATCTACACATCAAGCAACAGCCCCTCCCTCTCAGCTTTAAAGTACTCAATTAGCTCTCTCCATCTTACCTAAACTTTCTCAACTCCTGCTAATACTAATAATAATTAATAATAATTATGGTACTTGTTAAACACTCACTATGTGCCAGGCACTGTTCTAAGTGCTGGGGTGGATACAAGCAAATGGGGATGGGCACACTCTCTGCCCCACATGAGGCTCATAGTCTTCATTCCCATTTTATAGATGAGGTAGCTGAGGCACAGAGAAGTGAAGTGACATGCCCAAGGTCACACAGCAGACAAGTAGTAAAGTCGGGATTAGAACCCAGGTCCTTCTGACTTCCAGGCCCAGGCTCTAGTGACTCGGCAGTGCTGCTTCTCATTAACACCTCAGATCCCTCTCTTTGTTCCTTTAAACTAACCTACCCATTGCCTCATTTTCATTTCTCCCACCACCGACCCCTTGTTCATACCTTCCCATCTGTGTGATACTCCCTCCCCCATCAATTGGAACAGAACACAGATCTACCCATTTTCAATCCCTTCTGAAATCACTTCTCCTCCAGCAGACTTTGTCCAATTAATTTCTACTCTCCCTTTTTGCCTGTTCATCACAGTGGTGCCCCTGAAGTACTCACTATCATAACACTTTGGGGCATATCTTACATATTAAGTTAAAATTTAAGCAATTTATATACCTATCCCCCTTTTCTTCTTACTCCCAAATGTAATTTGTTTTAGTGCCTATCTGGCCAGCAAGACTGAAAGCCCCTTGAGGGCAGATGTCATGTATTTTAATTCTATTGCACTCTTGAAAGTGTTTTGTGCCACGCTCACAAAATAGGCAATATGTACATACTATTGAGTGATTCAACTTGTTTTCAATTGCTTTGAAAGCCAGGGTCACCTTGAGCCTTTCATTACCCCAGTGAAAAGGGTGTTCCAAAAAAGAGAAACACCATCCTGATTAACATGAGGATGATGACCTTGAAGTCAGGGAATCTATTTCATGTGTCTGAAAGACATTTCTTTCTCTCCATTAAACCCCAGCTAGGACTCTACCGAAAGTCCCCAGGCAGGTCTGAATCTTGGTCTGAAGGCCAGTGAATTCAGACTTCTGTGGACCAGAAGGAATCAGCAAATTCCAGATCTCAGTCTTGCCCAGGGGGAAAGTTTAGCCTTTTTCTTCTCCCCATTCCTTCTTCTGCTCCTCCTCCTCCTCCTCCTCTTCTCCCTCCTTTTCTTCTATTACTCTGCCACTCTGCTTAAAGTTCCAAATAACAAGAAAGGGTCTAGTCCCTTTGATTTGGGTTCTTTGAACTAAAGCAGATTAAGATGCTGAATTGTTTCTATGGAGATGGGCAGAGATGCACAGTCTTCCTCGATTAGGATGACCCGATGATTTTTGTTGAAAGTAATGGCATTTGAAAACCCTTCCCACTCCTCTCAGTGCAAAACAGAAGTAGGAGTTTGAGGAGTCATTTTGAATACAACTACCTGCCCCTCGAAAACCTTCAGTGCTTATTCATTCCTGTCTATATCAATCAGAAACGCCTTTTGGTTGGCTTTAAGATATCCCATCAGCTCTTTCCCTCATATTTATCCACTCTCTTCTCCCACTTAATCACAACTCACGCTCTGTTCATCTCAAGCTAACTTGCTCATGCCCTTCCTCTTTCCTGAAACTCCCTTCCCCTTCATATCTTCCAATCTTCATTCATTCATTCAATAGTATTTGTTGAGCACTTACTATGTGCAGAGCACTGTACTAAGCGCTTGGAATGAACAAGTCAGCAACAGATAGAGACAGTCCCTGCCGTTTGACGGGCTTACAGTCTAATCGGGGGAGATGGACAGACAAGAACAATGGCAATAAATAGAGTCAAGGGGAAGAACATCTCGTAAAAACAATGGCAACTAAATAGAATCAAGGCAATGTACATTTCATTAACAAAATAAATAGGGTAATGGAAATATATACAGTTGAGTGGACGAGTAGAGTGCTGAGGGGATGGGAAGGGAGAGGGGGAAGAGCAGAGGGAAAGGGGGAAAAGAGGGTTTAGCTGTGGAGAGGTGAAGGGGGGGTGGTAGAGGGAGTAGAGGGAGAAGAGGAGCTCAATCTGGGAAGGCCTCTTGGAGGAGGTGAGTTTTAAGGAGGGTTTTGAAGAGGGGAAGAGAATCAGTTCACTCTTCATAACCCTTCTGAAATTATGTCACCCCTAAGATGCCTTCCCCGATTCCGCAATGACTCCCCCAAGCACTTCTGCACCGACAATGTACTTGTTGATTCACAACCACCTGAAGCACTTCTATACTGAACCTATATTCCTTATTCCCTAAAGACTCACTCATTCACTTATCCTTCTTCCTCCCATCTGTAAATTTGTTCAGTGTCTGTCTCCCCACTAGACTGTAAATACTTTGAGGGCAGGGACCATGACTACTGACTCTGTTGTAATCGTTATGACATTGACTATTATGGTATGCATTAAATGCTTACATTGTACCAAGATAGTACTAAGCGCTGGGGTAGATATAATCCAGTCAGGTTGGGCACAGTCCAAGTCCCACATGGGGTTCACAATCTAAGTTGGAGGGAATGGGATTTAATCTCTATCTTCAGATGAGGAAATTGAACCCCAGAGAAGTTAGGTGTCTTGGGTGACGTCACACAGCCGAGCCAGGATTAGAATTCACTGAAGTTGTACTCAAACTAGCCAGGTTGTACTGACCCAAGTGTGTTAAGACAGTGCTCTGCATTGAATAGCTGCTCACCAAATGCTATGGAGTGGTTGGGAGGGGTAATGAACTCCCCCAGTACCTTGGGATATTTAAACCTCAAGTCCCAGAATGCCACGCCACCAAAATTGAACCACCCTAGATGTCCGACTAGGATGTGGGATGTCCAGCATTTCATAAGGGTGAGATCAGTTGGGGAATTAGAGCAACATGTACTGACCAGTTTAGCCAAAACTGATGGAAACCAGTCCTCAGAGCTCCGATCCCAGTTCATCCCGGCCCCTCACCTCCGCTAGCTGTGGGTCTGGAGATGATGGAGTGTCTCAGGAGGTGGCTTGGGTGGCATTTCCCACTGATGTGACGGATCTCCTGGACAATGTCAAAACCACAGGACTCTAAAGAAAAGCCACAGTGCAAGCGCAGAAGCCCCGGTTGTCCTAAATGCTTAATAATGATGATAATAAGATGTCAAAGGAACTAGGAAAATAAAATCCCCTCAAATAATTGACAGATAAGCGGTTGCCCGGGCAGGACGTGCGAACAAGCTTTTCAAGGAAAAATAAACAAGGAAAATTAGGCGGAGAGAAATGGAGGAGCAAAAGAACACGCAGAGAGCAACAAACAGAGAAATCAAAGACATCCAGAAAGAGGTCTGCCTAGTAGCATCGTGAAGAAGGGCTGATTGCTGTCACGGAACAGCGAGAGGTGCAGGTGCCGTTCATGCCCAAGCACTGCTGAAATGATCCAGCCGTGTGCAAGGAAATGACCTCGTTAAGTTTGGAAGGGAGCGGGGAGGACTTTCGGGCTGCCGAAACCTCAGGCGGGTAAGAACTATAGCTCGGTCCCCAGGGAGACCTCAACGTGTTCACACCTACTGCTGTCACTTTTTAAGACGCTTCCCAGCAGGGCCCCATAAAGTTCTCTTTCCGCCAGAGCCTGTAGCACATTACAAGATCCAGGACTTGGAAAAAAATGGTCCGACTCCCTCAGGGCTTCCTGGGGAAGCAGCCAAGGAAGGTTTGCTGCCAAAACGAGGGCTACTGCGCTTCAGGTATGGAGCAGAAAGGAACCGATTGGATCGGGTGGGAGGAAGACTGGGAGAAGAGTGGGCTGAAGGCAGGATCTCTGGGCAAGTGCAAAGCAGTGTCTCTGGCACCCTCTGGTCCCACTCATCATGCTCTGCTCGGGGCCCGGTGGACAGCAAGCATCATCTGTTGCTGGGCCTGCAGATGTGATTTGACCCCCAGGACCCATTTACATCCCCAGTGACCAGAGCTCCGTGCAGCCGATCGCCTGACCTCTGGACGCTTTGTCATCCGCGTTAATCCGCTGTTTTTCACATTCCTGCGAGGCTTAGCCACATTACGGGGAGCCTTTGGCTCCTCATCTATGACATAGTGGATAGAGCACAGGCCTGAGAGTCAGGAGGTCATGGGTACTAATTCCGGCCCTGCCCCGTGTCTGCTGTGTAAACTTGGTCAAGTCACTTCACTTCCTCAGGCCTCAGTTACCTTATCTGTAAAATGGTATTGAGACTGTGGACCCTACGTGGTACAGGGATTGGGTCCAACCCGATTTTCTCATCTCCTCCCCGGCGTTAAATACAGTGCCTGGCACAGAGTAAGCGCTTAACAAATGCCACAGTTATTATTATTAAAATGGATATGAAACATCTGTTCTTCCTCCCTTTAGACAGCAATCCCCATTTTGGACATGGACGGTCTCTGACCTGATTATTTTGTAGCTGTCCAAACGCTTAATACCACAGTTGTTATTATTATTTATAATTATAATTATATTATTATTTATAAAGCAATCAAGATGGTATTTGTTAAACACTTACTATGTGCCAAGCTTAATCTGTCCAAACAGTTAACAAATACCACAATTGTTATTATTATTTTTTAATGGTATTTATTAAGTGCTTACTATGTGCCAGACACTGTACTGAGTGCTACGATAGAGATCAGATTATCAGATTGGACATAGTCTATGTCCCCCATGGGACTCACAGTCCTAATCCCCCTTTAACAGATGAGGAAACAGAGGGGCCCTGAGAAGTTAAGTGACTTGCCCAAAGTCAGACAGCAGACTAGTGGCCCAAAGGATAGAGCTCAGGCCTGGGAATCAGAAGGATCTGGGTTTGAATCCCAGCTCTTCCACTTGTCTGCTGTGTGGCCTTGGGCAAGATACTTAACTTCTCTGTGCTTCAGTTATCTAATCAGTAAAATGGGGGATAAACACTGTGAGCCTCATGTGGGACAAGGACATTGTCCAACCTCATGAACTTCTTTCTACCCCAGGGCTTAGTACAGTTTCTGGCACATAGGGAGTGCTTCACAAATACCAAAAATAAAAAAGAACCCCCCAAATCAGCCTTAGTAGCTGAGACTCAAGGCTCTAGCAAAGAAAAGAGCGACCCTCCCCTCCTAGCTGGGTAGCAAGAGCAAGGCATTGTACCAGACATTTTTGAAGAGAATTCCTTTCCACCCCCTTTCTTCACTAAGGGTGAACATGGACTTTTGAAAGTGAGAAAATATTATCTTTGATGCAAACCCCTGCACAAGTCTGCACACACTCAGAAAATGCCTAAGGCATAAACCCGGCTCTAGATGTATATTCCTTAACTGAAATTATCTGTTGCAATGAACGCTGAAAGAGAAAACCAGAAATTGTACATAAATATGAAAATAATGGCAAGATTAAACACGATAAAGTCAGCATGCTACTGGGAATGATTCAGCCTAACAGCACCACAATAAAAACAGCCACCAGCCAAAGCTGTTCAAAACCCTCAGTTTTACCCTTTCTGGTTCAGGCTACATATCAAGAAACAGAAATGTCTAATGACCCAGGGATGGCCACACTTCATGAACTGTAGAACCACTAACCAAAAACATAGAGCATGGGACTGAGAGTCAGGAGACCCAGATTCTAGTCCTGGCTCTACCGGTCGCCTGCTGTGTGACCTTGGGCAAATCATTTAACTTCTCTATGCCTCCGTTTCCTCATTTGTAAAATGGGGATAAAATACTTCTTTTGCCTCCCTCCTATATTGGGAACTCAATGTAGTAGGGAGATTGTCCCCAATCTGGTGATCTTCTATCTATCCCAGTGCTGAGCACCATAGTAAGCGCTTAATAAATATCCTCATCTACCGATCAATGGTATGTATTGAGCACTTACTGTGTGCCAAGCACTGTACTCCGCGCTTGGGAGAGTCCACTACAAGAGAGTCGGTAGATTTGATCCCTGCCCAAGAGGACCTTACAGTCTACATGGGGAGACAGATTTTAAAATAAATTACAGATCGGGGAAACAGAGTATAAAGATATGAAAGTAAGTGCTGTACGGCTGGGGGGAGTATCAAATTGCTTAAGGGGTACACAGCCACATGCATAGTCGACACAGAGGGGTGGATGGGTAGGGGAAATGAGGTCTTTGTCAGGCAAGACTTGAGTTTATGGTTCTCTAGACTGAAAGCTCATTGTGGGCAGGGAATGTGTCCATTTATTGCTATATTGAACTCTCCCAAGTGCTCAGTACAGTACTTGGCACACCGCAAGTGCCCAATAAATACAGTTGATTGAATGAATGAAAGTCCTCTTGGAGGAGATGTGATTTTAGGGGGATTCTGAAGGTGGAGAGAGTGGTAGTCTGTGGATATGAAGGGGGAGGGAGCTTCAGGACTGAGGGAAGATGTGGGAGAGGAGTCGGCTGCGAGCTGTAGGTCAAAAACTTCTCCTAATAATAATGATGATGGTGGTATTTGTTAAGCGCCTACTATGTGCCAAACACTGTTCTAAGCACTGGGGTACATACAAGTTATCAGGTTGTCCCATGTGCAGCTCACAGTCTTTATCCCCATTTTACAGATGAGGTAACTGAGGCACAGAGAAGTTAAGTTACTTACCCAAAGTCACACAGCTGACAAGTGGTGGAACGTGCATTAGAATCCAGGACCTTCTGACTCCCTTCTGACAGGTAGCTTGTGAGCCAGTTTGGCCACTCCAAAGCAAGTTTTTCCCTTCAGTGCAGGGAAATTCATGACTTAGCTGAAATCTCCCCCCAAAATCTGCTTGTTGAGCAATGCCGAGGAAGCACTATTTCTCACAGCCCAGTTGATCTCTGTCCTTCCAGCCCAAATGAATAAAGGCATCTGCACCGACTCATAGAAGCATTTGCTCTGATTCGAGCCTGTCTCTCAGCCATTTTATACAGCTTTCTAAATGGTCTGATCGGCAAGCCAGGGAAGTAAGGAGGGGACAGATGCTTGCTCCGTTTGGCAAAAAGGAAGACTGAGGCTTATCCAAGGTCTCACACAGTAATGGATTTTTGTCTGACCCTCGGCCATGCAAAACCAAGCAACTTCTCACGTTAAGAGGTTATAATCGTTAGAAGGAGGTGTTAGAGTATATCCCTGGAGAGAAAAACCTTGAGTTTATCGTATAAGCACATCGAAAGTACTTAAATTTCCATTTTTTTGTTTTGTTTTGTTTTCACAGGCCCTGCCCCACTCCCTCGATTTTCCTGGACCAATCTTTGCACTTCACTAGTCCGGTTTTTCAAACTATAATAAAAAAGATTTTAAAAAACAAACTGTAGGCTTCATCAGCGTGTTCGTTCTTAGAGGGCAAACTACTCTGAGAGCAGAGAGTATTACTAAACCCATGCCGGAGTATTTTACATCTTATAAAACTTGTGATAAATCTCTCAATAAACATGAAGTGATTTAGACTCTGAAAGTCTTCCCGTCTTCATTATAGACCTCTAAAATGGTGTTAATTTCCTGTTCCAGGATCCGTGAAACCTCATAAAAGCCCTCTCTGAAAAGTCCACTTTCATCTAAAGGTTAATTCTGGACTTACAGGAGTTTGCCTATAATGATGTTTGACTTGGAAATCAGGTAATTAAATGCTTATTTGCACCCGGGTAAAATAACCTATAACATTTGTTTCCCGATCAACAAGAGCTACGCTGCTTCCGAACTGTCAGTTTCAAGACTCTGGTGATGAGCTAATTTCTCTGAAGTGCTGATTTGGTGCTCGTCTCTTTCAGGGCCGCAAAGAGGGTAACCTTCCCAACCCTTCCCGGGATGCTCCAGTCTCAGAGAAAAGTCAAATCAGCTGCCTTTTCCTAAATTACTTCCTCCCTTGATATATGGACCTTATTTATAACCTCCCTTTGTGTATCCATAACACCATCACATAGGGCTTAGGTTCTGAAAACCGTAGCAATTGCCCGAAAATTGATTTGATGTCTTTTGCCCATCCCTCCCTCAGGTCCCTCAAGACATTTTAATATGAGCCATGACATTATGATGGATGAAATCTGGCATTTTACTGTAGCAATGCTACTCCCGTGTGGAAAATAACAGCTTGTTCGAAAGCCGGTCTTCCAGCCAGTTTGAGGCTCAAACGGTAAGCCGCGATTCCACAGCTCTCCTCTCTCCTCCTCTCTCAGCATCCTTCCAAAACCGCTTCATCGCATTCATCAGACTCCCTAAATACCAGGTGTCCCCGCTAATCCTTATCACGGGATGAAGTCGGTTGGAATGGGCATAATCGTGATGATCAGTACGTTTCGCTTTCCCCGGTCTGACGGGGATAAATGTGAAAAATTACATTCAGGCCTTGCTTCAGTGCAATTATTTGAATGGAAAAATTCCAACGTGCGAAGTTGCAAATTATTCAGCCAATGAGCCTTAGAGCACCCTGAGCTCTTGAGGAACTTTTAAAGCCCACCCGTGTCTAGCCAGAGAAACGAGGCACACAACGAGACAGGGATGCTGCATCCCCAGCAGACCGGCAGAAAGAAATCATCAAATTCCATTATCCCAAAACCATATGTTCGTCCTGGTAATTTGCAACATTTCCCTAATTTTACATTAACGACCGCCATCGACTATTTGCCGACTAATAAATAAAAAACATCTTCGCTCATTTTCTTGCTGTAATGCAAGAAGAAAAAGATATCAAGTACATTTGGGATTCCTCTATAAAATCAACAAGCCCGAGCTGGTGTTACTGCTAAGTGCTCAGTTATTTCTGGGGCTAGGTGTATTTCAGAGAGTAGACTAGCTGGTTACACACGAGGATGCCATCGACTTTTTCCATTTGCCTTCAGAGATTTTTTTTTTTTGAGTTTATATCCTAGTTTTTCCCCAGTACACTAGCATAACAATGTTTATAGATAGCAACTTTTGCCCAGGTACAGTTAGGAGCAAGGGTTGAGTAATGTTGTGTTTTCTGGCTGAAATCTGTAGGATGAGACCAGGCTCTTTGTCCTGTGGTTTCCAAGAGGTCAGACCCTGAGGTAATCCCTCTTTCAGCACATTGTTCTGTTGTCTACAGACTTGTACTTCCCCATGCCGTCCTCTATCTACTGAAGGGTTAGCTCTATGGGGCAATTTCTTCTTCCTCAGCAATGAAATAATGATAATACACATAATGATATTATAATAATAATAATGATGATGATGATGTGTCAAGTACTCTTCTAAACTCTAGGGTAGATACAAGGTAATCAGGTTGGATGGAGTCCCTGTCCCACATGGGGCTCACAGCATGGTGTGGTGGACAGAGCATGGGCTTGGGAGTCAGAAGGTCAAGGGTTCTAAACCCGGCCGCCGCCAGTCGTCTACTATGTGACCTTGGGCAAATTATTTCTCTGTGGCTATGTTACCTCATCTATAAAATGGGGATTGAGACTGGGAGCCCCACATGGGTCAGGGACTATGTCCAACTCAATTTGTTTGTATCCAACCCAGTGCTTAGAATGGTGCCTGGCTCATAGGAAGTGCTTAACAAATACCATTATTACTAAATTGGAGGGAAGGGGACTTAATTCCCATGTTATAGATGAGGTAACTGAAGCCCAGATAAAGTGACTTACCCAAGGTCTCACAGCAGACAAGTGGCAGAGGCAGGATTACAACCCATGATCTTTCCACTAGTCCAAATTGCTTCTCAAAAACAGTAATCATAATTGTAACGATAGCCTTTATAAAATGCTTATTTCTTGTAATTTGCCTCTCTAGACTGTGATCTCCTTGTGGGCAGGGAACTTGGCTACCACTCTGTTCTATTATACTCTCCCATGTATTTAGTATGGTGTACTGCATAAATAAATAAATACTATTGACTGATTAATTGCCAAGCACCGTGCCCAGTGCTGATGTAGACAAAATACAGTCAGATAGCACAAAGTCCCACACGGGTTTCTCAGTCCAAGAGGTAAGGAACACAGGAAATGAATTCCCATTTTGTGGATGAGGAACTCAGGCACAGAGTAGATTAGTGAGTTGTCCAAGATCACACAGTTCACAAGTGGCAGAGGTAGGACTAGAACCCAGGTCTCCTGACTTCTAGTCACTAGGCCACCCCCAGGAGCAAGTAAATGAAATGAATATGTAAATGTGAATACTTAAGACTATGAGCCTCCTTTAGGATAGGGGTCACATCCGACCTGTTGATCTTCTATCTGCCTTAGGGTTTATTACAGTGCTCGGCACAAAGCATATGCTTAACAAATACAGCTATTTTTATCATTAACAAATAGAGAGGCCTTTCTGTGTGTGTTGGGGGGTCACGTTAAAACTTGCGAGAGAAATTGTGAGAGAAACTTGGGTTCGAATCCCGGCTCTGCCACTTGTCAGCTGTGTGACTGTGGGCAAGTCACTTCACTTCTCTGTGCCTCAGTTACCTCATCTGTAAAATGGGGATTAAGACTGTGAGCCCCACGTGGGACAACCTGATTCCCCTGTGTCTACCCCAGCGCTTAGAACAGTGCTCTGCACATAGTAAGCACTTAACAAATACCAACATAATTATTATTATTAAATTGATTTGTTGGGGAGGTGCACTTTCAAGAGGGAACTCTGCATCAGTCCGGGTTACTGAACCAGCATCCTTTTGACACAATTCAGATCGCAGTTTCGCTGTTATTTTCTTTACTTTTTATAGCTTACCTCCTTCAAATTCCTTTGACAACCTGCGAATGTCTTGCAGCTGAACGTAATATTAATTACATTTCAAAGCAAACCTTTTATTCATTTGGGGACAATCTGTGAAACAGAAATCTGTGACTGAAGCTGCTGCCAAGCCAATTACTGCAAAATAACTCAAATATGTCTCGACAGATTGCATTTTTTCCTATTGTTAGACTGTTTATTCTTTAGATCAAAAGGCTACGTCCGCTTAAATGAAAATGAACTAACTTGTCTAGTGAACTATATTATATTTTTCCACAAGGCTATATATAGAGACATATGTACATTCAGCACGTGTTAGCTGCAGAGTTTTCCAATGCTTCACGCTGCACAATTCTGGCATATTCTGGATCTTTCTATCCTCTCGTTGTGTCAAAGCTTCTTCTGCTGTGAACAAGCTGAAGAAGAAAAGAACTAATCAGCACTGAAGACCAGAGAGCATGGAAATTAATCAGTGCTCAGAGAAAGTCACCCTATGCACACATGGCATTACATCACACACACTCAAGTGATTGGTGGATTGAGAAAGGTTCCGTTTGGATAAACCCTTGAGAAAGTTCAGCTGCTTATTGCTTCTCTGAACAAATTGGCGCTGGCCATCCAAATTTCCTGGGGCTGCCACAGCGGCTTTGGCATTCCTGCCGACAATGTAGCTTCCCTTGAGGAATTTTCGTAAGGCTCCCTGTTCTGCCCAGGACAGAGCACAGTCAGGACTCTGTGGTGCATTTTCATTATTCAGTTTATCTTGTCTCTCTCCTGGCACTTGTGTGATGTCCTCCGTTTAATAATAATGAAAACTTTGGTATTTGTTAAGTGCTCAGTATGTGCCAGGCACTGTCCTAAGCTGTGGGACTCATGGTTTCATTTTAGAGATGAACTGAGGCTCAGAGAAATGAAGTGACTTGCCCAAGGTCGCACAGCAGACAAGTTGCAGAGGCAGGATTAGAACTCATGACCTTCTGGCTCCCGGGACCGGACTCTATCCACTACTCCATGCTGCTTCTCCAAGGCACCTGACGATCGGGTCACGGTGGTGTCATCCTAAATCATCCTGACCCAACTGGGTATGTCCAGGTAAGGGCTTTCGGAGGGAGGGCATTGAAGTCAAAGGCAGTTCCCTGCAGTTCAGTGGGAGTGGTCATAAAATGGGTCATACCATCCCTAATATCCTCCACCAAACTCCCTGGTGTGTCCTTTGGCCCTCGGGGTGGAACAGGATGGATAGGGGGTCAGGGCAACGACGAGGTCACCCTTTCTGTGTCACCTATTCACTTGGGTCTAAACACCCTAAACACTTTGATTCTCCCCCAGCCCCATCCCCAGAGAATTTAACATCGCCAAGATCCGCCCTTTCCTCTCCATCCAAACCACTACCTCGTTAGTACGATCACTCATCATATCCCGACTGGACTACTGCATCGGCCTCCTTTCTGATCTCCCATCCTCCTGTCTCTCCCCGCTTCAGTCTACACTTCACTCCACTGCCTGGATTATCTTTCTACAAAAATGTCCTGGGCTTGTCACCCACCTTCTCAAAAATCTCCAGGGGTTGCCTATCAAGCTCTAAGTACCGTGCTCTGCACAGAGTAAGTGCTCAATAAATACCACTGATTGATCAGGGCAGTGTCCGGCTAGATTATTTTTTATCTACTCCAGCACCGAGTATGGTGCTTGACGCATAGTAACTGCTTAACAAATACCACGATTATTATTATTATTTTTATTAGTGGAAAGAGTACGGGCTTGGGAGTCAGAGGATATGGGATCTAATCCCGCCTCTGCCACTTGTCTGATGTGTGGGAGAGTCACTTAACTTCTCTGTGCCTCAGTTACCTCATCTGTAAAATGGCAATTAAGACTGTGAGCTCCAGGTGGGATCACCTGCTTGTCTTGTATCTACCCCACTTCTTAGAATGGTGCTTGGCACATAGTAAGCGCTTAACAAATACCATTATTATTGACAGTGGCAGAAGTCAGAAACACATTACTGCCTAACTCAGTTCATTTCTTTTATCATCAGGCCGTATCCGCCCCTCTTCACATAGCTTCAGACCTTAACTTATCTTCCATCAAATGCCCCTTGAAGCCCCCCACTACTGAGACAGCGGGGTGCAGGAAAAACCTGCCAAGTCTTCTGACCTAGAGGTATAGCGCCCTCTAGTGCACGGATCGTATCACTGCCTCCAATGGAGAGATCTATAGTACTTTAGCTTATTAGTAGTAGTAGTAGTAATAATAATAATAATAAAAGCACGTTCCATATACCAAATTCTGCTCCATGTTCTGGAGTAAATTCCAAACAACCAGATCTAATCCTGGCTCCGCCACTTGTCTGCTCTGTGACCTTAACTGCTCTGGGCCTCAATTACCTTATCTGTAAAATGGGTATTAACATCGTGAGCCCCATTTCAATAGTATTTATTGAGCGCTCACTATGTGCAGAGCACTGTACTAAGCGCTTGGAATGGACAAATCGGTAACAGAGACAGTCCCTGCCCTTTGACAGGCTTACAGTCTAATTGATTTGTTCCATTTGGGACTGGTTAGCTCGTATGTTCCCCAGAGTGACTTACAAGTGGTAACTCGGATCGCTAGATACAGGGTCAAGGAAGATGGGCAAATACCTAATTTTTCCCACCCAAGAGTGGCTCTGAAACCAAAATCAACTCTGGGCAATCCATCATCCAATTTAATCAAGATCGATCACCAGCCCTTTAATGCTGCCCACGCGTACAGATGGAAATTCCCAGCTGCTCCCCAAGCCAAGTCAAACCCAAGCAGACCGGGGCAATTGGCTACATGCTGTCCTGGTGCCCCCTGCTGAAAGGAAGCTGGATGCAAGGGCCCAACATCTGTGCCTCAGACTTGCCAGGCGCATCCACAGAATGGCCCTCCTCCTGGCTTAAATACTCCAACATATTGAGGGGGAATGCAGACGTGAGCTATGTCCTGCATCGCCAGCAGCCGGGAGGAGCCCGTGCCAAGGAAGCATCATACTGATGTATAGGAGCCAATTAGTTATATAATTGCATTTTGCCAATAAAAGGCCACATTGTGTCTGGACTCCTGTAAACTCTGCAGGACTTTTATGGGAGATTTACAGTTGCCGTGCAGGTGAGCATACCCACTCTGTTTTTCTCTCTGTCTCTGTCTCTCTTTTTCTCCCTCCCTCCTTCCTTTCTTCTTTCCTCCCTCTTTCTCCCACTCCCCTTCCCCCCTCCTCCTTCTCCTCCTCTCTCTCTCTCTCTCCCTTCCTCCTTCCCTTCCTCTCTCTATTTCTCACTCTTCTCCCCTCTTTGCTTTTTTTCTCCTGATGAGGGAATGATTGTCCTGAAAAGAAAGACAACAAAGTCTATTCTCTGGATCGTAGTTACTAGTAGATTAGCTTTAGTCTGAGCTGGCTGAAGGAGCAAGCAAAAAGTAGACATTCCAGCCCTGAGAGTTTGAAAGATTCGAAAGAGCCTAACCTACTGGCAGAGGACAAGGCAAATACGGAACACACGCCCCAAGGAAGTGGATTAGTTTTTCCAGGGTGTGTGGTGAGTACAGAGAATGGATGCCACAGAGGTGAGGCCTTGATGTGCCTCAGGGAGTGACTTTCACCAGTCTGGCTGAAGGATGGATAATGTAACATGGAGACGACACTTAGCCTGTCACCCCAGAACTCACATCAGGAACATCAGTAACCAGAGTCAGAGATCATCCTTACACAGGTCAATGTTTCACCCACCTTGGGCAGTTTTTGTTACCATTCTATTGTTGGTGAAGTGTCCACTGATGGCACTAGGAACTACCAGACACAGGATATTCACATCATAAATGTCACTCTGTTGCCCAGCCAACATACATGAGACAACATAAATGCCATTTTATGGACGTTTACCTGGAGTATTCCTCCTGGGGGAGCCCCAGAAGCCCCCAACTTGCTCCAGAAACACTGTCCCCCCTTTTTAGCCCCTGAGAACACAGGTGTTCTTTCCGAGTACGAGTGCTAAAATTAATTTGGTGGCTCTACTCTACTATTTCTCCTAAACGTAGTTTATTTCAAGGTCAGCCATCTCCTGTGAACTGTTATTTCCTTGTAGGCTGGGATCTTGTCTACCAACTAGTATTGCACTTGCCTAAGTGCTTAGTACAGTGCTCTGTAAGCACTGTAAATAAATACTCATGATTGATTGATAGAGATGTCTGGTGACATTTCTCACTGGCCAAATGTTCAGAACACAGTGAATAGGTCAGACTCGTTGGCCAACCAGTCAACAAGGACTTATTAAGCACCAAAGGGTGAATATAGCTCCATAGGGGTGATTGGACTTTATAGTCTCCCTTTTCATAGGACATAAACGAAAGGGCCAGTGTAATGTCAGTTGTTGACTGCCTTTCAAAGGTAATGAGTGATCTGCATTGTGAAAAATCCAATCTTTTGCCAAAACAAAATAAATTAAAAGACAAATATAGAGGGCTGTATTCCTAATTAATATTTTCTAATTTTATTTCCTTTGCTTCCTTTTCCATGGTCTTTTCATCCCCTTATTTTCATGGTTGCTTTCCCAAGAGATCTTTTTAAATTCAGGAGACCATGTGAGAGTCCTCACACTTCTGCTCCAAGCAAGAAACTATGTTTTGCCAACAGGACATCAAGTTAAACAGTAAAACCTTCAAGCATGAAATTCCACACCCTCCATTTGTATTAGATTCTATGTTTATGAAAAATGAATGGTCTCACCCTTACTAAACATTTGGGTTCTAAGGAGAAAATGGAAAAAAGAAAATAAAATGCAAATCAGCATGTAAAATGACTAATATTTTGTACTGGGGTGATACAAAGTTTTTTTTTCGTTACAAAGATGATGGGAAAAATGTGGAGACAGTGGTCTCCCATCTTTGCCAATGGTGTTTAGCAATGAATTTTCCTCCTCCACCAAGATTAGTCACTCCTTTTTAGTTAATATTAATGCCTTTAAATGGCAATTAGCCACTGAGATGAGTTGAAATAATTTAATTGAAACATGGGCATTTATGGTAAATATTAATATTTCCTTAAGAGTTTCTGATACTTTTAATTCCATGAAATTGAGTTTACTGAAGGTACTAAAAGGAAGAGTTGAAGCCATGACCAAGTGACTAAATAGCTCTAATTCTTGAGGGAAGAGTGATAATGTATCAGATATGAAGAAGGAAAGAGGGAGGACAGCAGAGTGAAAGTGGAGGGAACTAGTTTGTAGTCGGTCAAAGGTGAGTTGTAGGCGAGGAAGGGGTGGCAAGAGGGGTGGAGTTTAGAACATGAACAGGGAGGTGGGGCGCTGGTTAGAAGGTGCAGTGTCATCCACAGAAAACCTATTTTAGTAGAAGAGAGACATGTTTGAAGGCAGAGGGGAAGCCTCTTCAAACTGGTGCTGTGAAAAGATTGTGATCCGAAGGAAACAAACCAAAGCAGTGCCAGTGACTGACGCCAAAGACCATCGAGGGACAACTTTCCTACACACAAGATGTGGGTGGGGTGGCTAGTCACACCCAGGGCTCATCAGCCCAGTTTCCATCTGCTAACAAAATCCCACCTTCAGTAGTTCCATCCACAAACCCAAGCACCAAATCTTTATGACATTTTGCCCTCTTCCCCAGCAAACAAGATTTGCATTAAAAAACAGGCAATCCTAATGGGTTGTTTATTATTCTTCATGAAGAACAACCCCATACACACAATTCAACAAGGAATACAAAAGATAGCTGCATCATTAGCTTCATGCCCCAAAGGCAAACTTCAAAACAATATATCCACTCTCCCTCATACAGTCTCTTTTAAAAAAAGAAATGCTGCATGCTTTCCATTTTCTGAACCATTGTAGACAAAAGAAGTTCCCAATAACCCTCCAAATGCTACAATTAGGTTTTCAAATTACTTGGGAGGGTGGAAATATTCTTTTCAATAGGTCTATATTACATTAGAAAATTGCATGTTACATCCTGGGAGGGGGAAGAATCATGTTAGAAGACAATATAATATGACTTCTAATGGGAACAGTTTGTTTAAAATATTTAGATTTTAATAGAAATATACAATCTTTCTAAAGCTCTGTTCACCTAAACCAGTGAACAACACAATCTAGGCCATGGGAGAATGATGTATCTTAGTCTATTCCTTGGCAAAGGAATGAAGGAAGGTTTTGCCAAGGGGCTCAGAATCCATTCACAGTGTTTGGCCTGAATGAGAATACCACCTAACCAGGCTTTTGTCGGCTCTAAAAAGAACAGCCAGATAATTCAATCAAATGCTATTCAGAATGACATAACCAATGGATGGGGATCCATTCGGTGGCCTAGTGGAAAGACAATGGGCCTGGGAGTCAGAAGGACCTGGGTTCTAATCTCAGCTCTATCAGTTGCTTTCTGTGTGACCTTGGACAAGTCACTTCACTTGTCTGTGTCTCAACTATAAAATGGTATTAAGACTCTGAGCTCCATGTGGGACATGGACTGTATCCAACCTGATTAGCTTGTATCTACTCCAGTGCCCAGAGCAGGCCTCGTAAAAGGAAATTCTTAACAGATGTCATTAAAGACAAAAAGAAAGAAACTATCCATTTCTCTCCCCAACTTGATCCCTTCATAGTTTAGTGTCATGATTTAATGTGGGGGGGTCATACAATTATGTAATGTATTTATATTAATGTCCGTCTCCTCTCTAGACTATAAGCTGGCTGTGGGCAGGGAACGTGTCTGTTTTTTGTTATATTGTACTCTCCCAAGAACTCAGTGCTCTGCACACGGTAAGCGCTCAATAAATATGATTGAGTGAATGAGGAATGGATTCCTGCCCCTCTGTACTGTACTAAGAGATTGGACAGTACAATTCAGCAATAAAGAGAGACAATCTCTGACTGCAACCGGCATCTGGTGAACTTTCAACCGGAAGTGACATAACCAGTGGAAAGCTAAGAAATTCAAAGAATGGAAGGATTTCATCATAGAACATCAATTAATCAATCAACCGAGAGATTCAGTAGACACAATTCTTGCCCCCAAGGAGCTTCCTGGTTGGTTAGGATTATAAAAGCAACCATCCAGAAATGAGAGCAGTATTTATTGCCCATAGATTGTCCAGAGATGGAGTCCAAACTGTGGCACTAAGAGCAAAATGATTTCTTGCTGGACAGTTCAAGGAGATGGGAGGCTCTGACGTTTTCCAGGTGTTGGATTTACAGTCAGAGAGTCCTTAGGCATGTGACCGGCCATTGACCTTATGCCTGTCTCTAAAGCAAAAGCACTTAGACATCTGCATTGGGGAATCTGAGTAGGAGCCAGAAGCCACTCTCCCTTCCCCCGCACTCCCTCTCACCACCCATAAATTCCATCCACCTGCATCTCTTTAGTCTAAATGCAATAAGTGATGATAACTGCTCTCCCAGACTTTGTATTGTAGCTGGGAAACAAGGTTTGGATGATAAAAAGCTCCTGAAGTTTCGGTTTATTGCAGGAAGTGATCAAAATTGTGCTGCTCCAATTTTTCTCTTGCTCCACCACCAAGCTAGAAACAATCTAGTAATTTTGTTCATTTTTTTCCCCCTGATTCCATGTCACATGGAAATCAAAACCCGATATTAATATCCACTTGGGGCCAAGTACTCTCACTTGAAAATGTTTTGGTCCATTTCCCTAAAAGTTATGGCAAACAGAATTTTCAACAGCAGTCTCATTTAACACCTCGTGCCATTGAACCTGAGCAGATTTTAATCACAAACTCAAGGAATCAACTTTGGTTTACAGCAGGAGCAAAACAACCCATGGGGGAAACAGTGTCACTTGTAAGGGCGTATTGTAGAAGAGTAGTGGAAATTTATTTATTCCATTGTATTTATTGAGCGCTTACTGTGTGCAGAGCACTGTACTAAGTACTGTACTAAGAAATAACCCAGATTGTATGGAATTCACAATGAAAAAATCTTGCAAGATAGAATATCCATCTGAATGATTCAGAGGCTGGAGTAGTCCATTCCTAAAGTTTTAGGAAACGAGGCCTAGACCAATTAAACGTGATGACATGGGCAGAATGGGAAGAGTCATTATAGTAATTACAACCCTTAGAAATTTTAATTTCAGATCATCTTAATGAT